>NC_088399.1:84648495-84980995 GCF_034236695.1 Oncorhynchus nerka | reverse complement strand
TGTGCTTTGCTGGCTCGGCAGATCTGCAGATTGCTGACTAGTAGGCAGTAGGCAGGGTGCCGTTTTTTTCCATCCTCTGCAGTTTGGGAAAGCACTATGATCACATCTCAAAATGGAAGTGAATCAGCTAAAAAAAGGAAATGAATTTAAGCCACCTCATCTCCCTCCGACCCTAGCCGCCCCAGAACACTGTACTCAGCTCTCTGTCTGAATGATCCAGTGATCGGACTCCAGTGCCTCTCCATACATCAAATCCAACCTGCCCTCTGGCAGTGTAGAGAATACTCTCTGGAGATAAAACACCCAGCTGAGACCTTACCCGGAGCAGGTGTAGTGTCCGTGTGTGTCCAGCTGGCTGTTCCTCTGGTCTGCCCGGCTGAGGCTAACCCCCTGGGGGGGGCTTGGAAGGAAGACCTACTAAAGATCACAGAGGCCTTGCGACCCCTTTCTCCTGCCAACTAGTCCCAGTTGCCTGGCAATGTGCTGTGATATTTCCTACCATAGCAGGAGAGCATCACCATCAAATGGCAGGGCTGGACCATTGATAGTCCTCTAGGATGTGGATCACTAATTTAAAACTTTGATAACAGGTAGCCACTGGGGTTGGATGGGGGAGGCAATTTACTTTTGTCTCCTCAATCTGAGATATTAAACATGGTACACAGTGCCTTCTGAAAGTATTCATACCCCTGGACTTATTCCACATCTTGTTGTGTTACAAACACAGAAATATCTCATTTACATAAGTATTCACACCTCTTTGCTATGATGCTCCAAATTGAACTCCGGTGCATCCAATTTCCTTTGATCATCCCTTGATGTCGCTGCAACTTGATTGGAGTCCACCTGTGGCCAATTCAGTTGTTTGGACATTATTTAGAAAGGAACACACCTGTCTATATAAGGTCCCACAGTTGACAGTGCATGTCAGAGCAGAAACTATACCATTAAGTTCAAGGAACTGTCTGTAGATCTCCGAGACACTGTAGAATTGTGATGAGGCATATATCTGGGAAGGGTATAAAACAGTTTCTAGAGTGTGTTGAACGTTTCCAAGGACACAGTGGTCACCATGATTGGAAAATTGAAAGAATATGGAACTACCCAGACTGCCTAGAGCTGGCTGTCCAACCAAACTGAGAAACTGGGCAAGAAGAACCTTGGTCAGGGAGGTGACCAATAACTCAATAACCACTCTGACAGAACTACAGAGTTCCTTGGCTGAGTTTGGAAAATATGCCAGAAAGACTCTATAGCACTTCACCAATCTGGGAGAGTGATCAGACGGAAGCCACTCCTGAAAAAAAGACACGTGACAGCACGGCTGGAGTTTGCCAAAAGGCACGTGAAAGACTCTGGGAGCATAAGGCAACAGATTCTGTGGACTGATGAGACAAAAATGTAAGTCTTGGGTCTGAATGCATAGCGCTGTCTGGATAAAACCAGGCACAGCTTATCACCTGTCTAACACGATCCCTACCTTGAAGCGTGGTGGCAGCATCATGCTATGGGGATGCTTTTCAGCGGCAGGGACTGGGAGACTGGTAAGGATAGAGGGAACATTGAATGGAGCCAAATACAGGAAAATCTTTGATGAGAACATACTTCAGAGTGGAAACAACCTTAGACAAGGGCGAAAATTTACGTCCCAACAAGACAATGATCCCAAGCACACAGCCAAAGCAATGCTGGAATGGCTTCAGAAAAACAATGTGAAAGTCCTTGTGACCCAGCCAAAGCCCAGACTTGAATCCCATTGAAAATCTGTGGAAAGACTTGAAGATTGCTGTTCACCGCCACTCCCCATCTAACTTAACAGAGCTTGAGAAAATCTGTGAGGAAGAAAATCCCAAAATCCAGACGACTCAAAGCTGTAGTCGCCACCAAAGGTAGCTCTACAAAGTATTGACTCAGGGGTGTGAATACTTATGTAAATTAAATATGTCTGTATTTCATTCTCAATACATTTGCAAAGATTTCTAAAAACATGTTTTCACTTTGTCATTATGGGGTATTGTGTGTAGATGGGTGAGATTTATTTTGAGTTCATCCATTTTAGATTCAGTCTGTAACAAGGTGGAATAAGTCAAGGGGTATGAATACATTCTAAAGGCACTGTATCATGCTTTTCAAATCTGGAAGTATTATTGGTGACATATTGTCTTGGGATTAACCCGTTTTTGTCTCCAATAATAGCAAAATTCTCATAATATCCCACAGTAAAGGAATGCTTGACACATCAGTGACACACTGTTATTGCTTCTAAGTATGGTGGCAGGCATTAGAAAGATATGGAATTGGCTGAGATGAAATGGATCTAGCAGTCAGCTGTGTGTGTCTGTGTGATATTGTGTGTACTGAGGCGTGAGAGGAGAGGCGTGATTGTTTTAGGCTGCTATAGCTGCTCCTCTATTAGGCTCTGTGTTGTCTGATATTAGCTCCATCTCAAACATCTCACGAGGGGACAGACAGCGTCAACATCCACAAACTCACTGATTGCATCACATGATGCCATACTAGGTTATTGGTAAGGGCAGCCAGGAACTTGGCAAACTGTAGCAAAACACTTTACAACAAACATTTTTGCAGCTAAAACAAGTGTTTCTAATTGGACAAGTTTACATTAGTGCCTCCCCGTTTTGCTTCCATTTGGTTCCCTGTGAAAACACCCCATGTGCTGGGTGGCTTGTTCGTAGGTGACTTTTAAATAGTCCATGTTTGAGACATAGTCATGTGATCATTTACCCCATGAAACCAGTGTTTGTGTAAATCTAAAAAATATTTTCCCATCGGAATAATTTGTCTGTTGTCTTTTTTGGGGGGGATTTATTTTTAAGATTATATTATTAATAGGTTTATTCTACACTTCGGGAGGACTATAGTTAAGCTGCTTCGTGTCTGTTTATTGTGGTTTAACTACTCAGCTAATTGTCCCAGTGACTGTTGTTGAATGTTAATGTGAGAGGTTTTACCAACTGAGCAACTCATTGCTAATGAGTATCCTGCACGGGGAAAAGTTGTATAGGGGTGCATCCCTTCATTATTCCAGCACATACAGATGACGTCTATTTTCCCCTGCCCCTGTTCCTGCCCATTTGATACATTCTAAATCTAAACACATTTGACATATTAGTAAAGATTCATTGAGAATAGTCGGGTGAAAATAAGATCACTTGATGAGAGAACAGCTGTGCAGCCTGAGGCAAGGAACAGAGCTCAAGCTTTTTTTGTGACTTTCTCAAATCATCAATAGCCTTTAGTTGCACCATGCAGCCTATTATGTTCTGATTTCTAACACATTCTTAGGTTTGTATCATTCACATCTAAGTTGCCTAATAATTCTAAATCTAGCATATTTATGTTTACTTTTACGCTCAAAATAGCGACTTCATATGCACATTCGCTCCGGAATGGGAAAAATATCCATAGAATTTTATTCAGCTAGGTTAAATGATATTCTTCTTACTATAAAATCCTATAATATAAAAGACTGGCATGGGACTTATAAGCATATCTTGTCAGCGAAATGAACAAGCGTACATGGAGCATTGAGCATAGCCAGATAACATACAGTAGGCCAACTCATTCTGTTCTTCTTTGTATCATAATGTTTCTTTAGACCTGACTAAAATAAATATTGGATTTATTGTGATGGTCTACATTCAATTGATTGATTTCATTATTTCTGAGACTTTTTAAATGTACAGTAGACGTTGCTAAGGCACACTTTAGTTGCATCTTGTATGCTTGGATGCCTAAAGATTCTAAACCTGTTTGTTAATTAACGGTCAATTACCGTGAGACCAGCAGTCTTTTGCATGACAGTAACTGTCTGACAAAATGTAATAACCGCCACAGTCCTAGTCACATTGCTATATAAAGCAGGCAGACGGGCATCGAGGCATTCAGTTCAATTGAATGTTAGAATGGGCATAACGAGTGACCTAAGCCTCTTTGCTTGTGGTTTGATCATCGGTGCAAGGCGAGCTGCATCCAGTATCTTAGAAACGGCTGGCCTTCTGGGCTTTTCACACACAACAATGTCTGTGGATTACTGAGAATCGTGCAAGCTAACAGACTGGCCACAAACAGACAAATAGCGGTGCAGTACAACTGTGGTGTGCAGAACGGCATCTCGAAACGCACAACTAGTTGATCTTTGTCACGGATGGGCTATTGCAGAAGACCACACCTGTTAAAAACAAGAAAAATTGACTCCAGTGGGCACGCAATCACCAACACTGGACAAATGAGGAGTGGAAAAACATTGCCGTGACCAACGAATCCCAGTTCCTATTGTGTCATGCTGATGGCAGAGTCAGCATTTGGTGTAAACAGCATGAGTCCATGGCCCCATCCTGCCTGGTGTCAACGGTACAGGCTGGTGGTAGTGGTGTACTGGATTGGGGATGCACATTTGGTCCTTTGAAACCAATTGAGCAATGAACACCATAGCGTATCTGAACTTTGTTGCTGATAAAACCCAATAGAATATCTTTTGGATGAGATGGGGCTCCCGAGTGGCGCAGCAGTCTAAGGCACTGCATCTCAGTGCTAGAGGTGTCACTACAGACCCTGGTCGGGTCAAGTCATGCGAAACATGAAGCCGCACCAATGTGTAGGTGGAAACACCGTCCAACTGGCAACCGTGTCAGCATGCATGTGCCCGGCGCACCACAGGAGTCGCTAGAGCGCGATGGGACAAGGACATCCCGGCCGGCCAAACATTCCCCTAACCCGGACGACGCTGGGACAATTGTGCACTGCCTCATGGGTTTCCCGGGTTGCGTCTGACTGCGACACAGATCGGGATCGAACCCGGATCTGTAGTGACTCCTTTAGCACTGCGGTGCCTTAGACCGCTGTGCCAGTCAGGAGGCTCAGAGGGCTCTATGTTAGTATTACCTTCCCCTCGGTTTCAACATTTTTGTATTTTTTTTAACATTTAACCAAACTTATGGGGTGGGGTCACTGAATGATATCATTCACTCGACTTGCTGTTTGCGATTGTGAATTCTCTCACCCAGAGGCACTCGGAGAAAGAGTTTGGCAGCCGGGTGGGTCTGGCAGCCGGGTGGGTCTGGCAGCCTGAACCCTGGCTTCCTCTAATTTACAGGCTGGTGGTAAACTCTGAGAGGGGAAAGAGAGACGGCTGCAATACATAAATTGATCCGTAAGCCTTCGCTCCTGTTAGCTTTCCCACAGCCAGGGTCAGTGTTGCTATGCACTGTTTGCCCCTGCAGAAAGCCCTGGTGTGCGTGGCTTGCTGTCGGTAATTTACAGCTGCCTGGTAGAGGGAACAGGAGGTCTCACACGTGGAGCTATGTTTAAAACAGTTGGCATCATAGAGCTTCTGGTGAGCAGCAGCAGACTCCTTTCAGAATGCAATGATGACTCTTTAGTCTCTGACGGTGTTGAAAACTATGGCTGGAGAAATGTTCCTGGATCTGTGTCAGGCCACGAGGTATGTAGCCTCGGAGCTCTGTGCACCGCTGGGCTTCATGGGGCGAGCCTCTCAATGCCAGCCATAGAGAGTTATGACGATGCTAGCTGCTATGTTGAGGTTGGCCAAAAATTATTACTAGATTGCTTTGTGCCTGAAATTGTGCCACAAGAGGCAGGTCATGTTTTGATGGGCCTACTAAAGGTTTATGTACAATATAATACATTTCTTTGGACTTTTATTTTTTTGGGGTCAGGCACAAGGAATTGAATAGTGTTCGACGTTGTCGTCCATGTAATAGTTTCAGGTTCATTACTGAACCATCGGTGTCTGTGGGTCAGAAAAGAAAAACACAGCCTGTTCTCTCTGGCTGCAAGTCGGTTTGAAGATACCTGTCTACCTGTCTGCCTGCCAGTAGCCTACCTCTTCACATACAACCCCATCCTAATTTGAATGACATCTTCTGGGATGACAGTTAGCTGTTCCACTGTTCTCTTTGGTGAGGTCTATTCATTATGCTACTGACTGATTAAAGGAGCACTGAGATTAAGTTTATCCTCAGATGTGAGTCCTTGGCTTAAGCAAGCAACAGGATGGATAGGAGAAGAGTTTCAGCCAGACATCAACATTTCTCTGCTGTAAATGACTGTTATTTAGACTGTTATATATGAAAGTTCTCCTTGATTATGGATGATCAGTAGAAATTTGTGGCCAATTACGTTCAGTGGCATATTTCATCCTTTTCTGGCCTCTGGCTGTTTGGGTGTTAAACAAACCCACCCTTATAGGCTACACATCAAGTCCTGTGGTCAAAAATAACTCCACAGAAATGGTTGTGAGCATACGTACCTCTTTAGGTGCTGGGCGAATAATTGATGTCTGGCAATCACATAATTTCTTCATTGTGGCCTCACAGGTAGAAAAAACAGGAAGTGTATCTAACACCTCTCTTTCTCTCCCACTCTCTTTTTCTCTCCCACTTAATCTCTCCCTCCCTCCCACTCTCTTTTTCCATTTTTGTCTCCATCTTTTCTGTGTCATCCGCAGCACATCACTCCAGACAGCTACTTCCCCTGCCTGAGCGACCTGTGCAAGGCATTATGGGAGGTGATGCTCAGCTATCACCGGACCATGCAGTGGCACGAGGAGCGTGACAAGGAGGACTCACAGGTACACCTGTCCCACCAATATCTAGCCCATCCCCTTAATTCAGCACAACACTAGGCCTTTGGCTGACCAATAGCCCCTCCCCTTTAATTCAGCGTTGCACGGTCCCCTCCCCTTTAATTCAGGCAAGCAACCACTAAAGCCCTTTTTCACTGTCCACCCTCTAACCTCTCGTACTTCTATAGCCCTGATTCCCTTATTCTTAACACACCTAAAGCCCTGATTCCCTTAGGCTTAATACACCTAAAGCCCTGATTCCCTTAGGCTTATTACACCTAAAGCCCTGATTCCCTTAGGCTTATTACACCTAAAGCCCTGATTCCCTTAGGCTTAATACACCTAAAGCCCTGATTCCCTTAGGCTTAATACACCTAAAGCCCTGATTCCCTTAGGCTTAATACACCTAAAGCCCTGATTCCCTTAGGCTTATTACACCTAAAGCCCTGATTCCCTTAGGCTTAATACACCTAAAGCCCTGATTCCCTTAGGCTTAATACACCTAAAGCCCTGATTCCCTTAGGCTTAATACACCTAAAGCCCTGATTCCCTTAGGCTTAATACACCTAAAGCCCTGATTCCCTTAGGCTTAATACACCTAAAGCCCCGATTCCCTTAGGCTTATTACACCTAAAGCCCCGATTCCCTTAGGCTTATTACACCTAAAGCCCCGATTCCCTTAGGCTTATTACACCTAAAGCCCCGATTCCCTTAGGCTTATTACACCTAAAGCCCCGATTCCCGTAGGCTTATTACACCTAAAGCCCCGATTCCCTTAGGCTTATTACACCTAAAGCCCAGATTCCCTTAGGTGTAATAAGCCTAAAGCTGATTCCCTCTTATTACACCTAAAGCCCGATTCCCTTAAGGCTTATTACACCTAAAGCCCGATTCCCTTAAGGCTTATTACACCTAAAGCCCTGATTCCCTTAGGCTTATTACACCTAAAGCCCTGATTCCCTTAGGCTTATTACACCTAAAGCCCTGATTGCCTTAGGCTTAATACACCTAAAGCCCTGATTCCCTTATTCTTAACACACCCAAAGCCATGATTCCCTTAGGCTATACTTAAAGCCCTCATTCCTTTAGGCTTAATACACACAAAGCCCTGATTCCCTTAGGCTTATTACACCTAAAGCCCTGATTCCCTTAGGCTTATTACACCTAAAGCCCTGATTCCCTTAGGCGTAATACACCTAAAGCCCTGATTCCCTTAGGCTTATTACACCTAAAGCCCTGATTCCCTTATTCTTAACACACCCAAAGCCTGATTCCCTTAGGCTTAACACACCAAAGCCCTGATTCCTTTAGGCTTAATACACCTAAAGCCCTGATTCCCTTAGGCTTATTACACCTAAAGCCCTGATTGCCTTAGGCCACCTAAATCCCTGATTCCCTTATTCTTAACACACCCAAAGCCCTGATTCCCTTAGGCTTAATACACTTAAAGCCCTGATTCCTTTAGGCTTAATACACACAAAGCCCTGATTCCCTTCTTATTACCCTAAAGCCCTGATTCCCTTAATTACACCTAAAGCCCTGATTCCCTTAGGCTTAATACACCTAAAGCCCTGATTCCCTTAGGCTTAATACACCTAAAGCCCTGATTCCCTTAGGCTTAATACACCTAAAGCCCTGATTCCCTTAGGCTTAATACACCTAAAGCCCCGATTCCCTTAGGCTTAATACACCTAAAGCCCCGATTCCCTTAGGCTTATTACACCTAAAGCCCCTGATTCCCTTAGGCTTAATACACCTAAAGCCCTGATTGCCTTAGGCTTAATACACCTAAAGCCCTGATTCCCTTAGGCTTATTACACCTAAAGCCCTGATTCCCTTAGGCTTAATACACTAAAGCCCTGATTCCCTTAGGCTTAATACACCTTGATTCCCTTAGGCTTAATACACCTAAAGCCCTGATTCCCTTAGGCTTAATACACCTAAAGCCCTGATTCCCTTAGGCTTAATACTAAAGCCCCGATTCCCTTAGGCTTATTACACCTAAAGCCCGATTCCCTTAGGCTTATTACACTTTCCCTTCTCACCTAAAGCCCCGATTCCCTTAGGCTTATTACACCTAAAGCCCCGATTCCTCTTTTACACCTAAAGCCCCGATTCCCTTAGGCTTATTACACCTAAAGCCCAGATTCCCTTAGGTGTAATAAGCCTAAAGCCCTGATTCCCTTAGGCTTATTACACCTAAAGCCCCGATTCCCTTAAGGCTTATTACACCTAAAGCCCCGATTCCCTTAAGGCTTATTACACCTAAAGCCCTGATTCCCTTAGGCTTATTACACCTAAAGCCCTGATTCCCTTAGGCTTATTACACCTAAAGCCCTGATTGCCTTAGGCTTAATACACCTAAAGCCCTGATTCCCTTATTCTTAACACACCCAAAGCCATGATTCCCTTAGGCTTAATATACTTAAAGCCCTCATTCCTTTAGGCTTAATACACACAAAGCCCTGATTCCCTTAGGCTTATTACACCTAAAGCCCTGATTCCCTTAGGCTTATTACACCTAAAGCCCTGATTCCCTTAGGCGTAATACCCTAAAGCCCTGATTCCCTTAGGCTTATTACACCTAAAGCCCTGATTCCCTTATTCTTAACACACCCAAAGCCCTGATTCCCTTAGGCTTAACACACCCAAAGCCCTGATTCCTTTAGGCTTAATACACCTAAAGCCCTGATTCCCTTTTATTACACCTAAAGCCCTGATTGCCTTAGGCTTAATACACCTAAATCCCTGATTCCCTTATTCTTAACACACCCAAAGCCCTGATTCCCTTAGGCTTAATACACTTAAAGCCCTGATTCCTTTAGGCTTAATACACACAAAGCCCTGATTCCCTTAGGCTTATTACACCTAAAGCCCTGATTCCTTTAGGCTTATTACACCTAAAGCCCTGATTCCCTTAGGCTTAATACACCTAAAGCCCTGATTCAGCTTAATACACCTAAAGCCCTGATTCCCTTAGGCTTAATACACCTAAAGCCCTGATTCCTTAGGCTTAATACACCTAAAGCCCCGATTCCCTTAGGCTTAATACACCTAAAGCCCGATTCCTTAGGCTTATTACACCTAAAGCCCTGATTCCCTTAGGCTTAATACACCTAAAGCCCTGATTGCCTTAGGCTTAATACACCTAAAGCCCTGATTCCCTTAGGCTTAATACACCTAAAGCCCTGATTCCCTTAGGCTTAATACACCTAAAGCCCTGATTCCCTTAGGCTTAATACACCTAAAGCCCCGATTCCCTTAGGCTTATTACACCTAAAGCCCCGATTCCCTTAGGCTTATTACACCTAAAGCCCCGATTCCCTTAGGCTTATTACACCTAAAGCCCCGATTCCCTTAGGCTTATTACACCTAAAGCCCCGATTCCCGTAGGCTTATTACACCTAAAGCCCCGATTCCCTTAGGCTTATTACACCTAAAGCCCAGATTCCCTTAGGTGTAATAAGCCTAAAGCCCTGATTCCCTTAGGCTTATTACACCTAAAGCCCCGATTCCCTTAAGGCTTATTACACCTAAAGCCCTGATTCCCTTAGGCTTATTACACCTAAAGCCCTGATTCCCTTAGGCTTATTACACCTAAAGCCCTGATTGCCTTAGGCTTAATACACCTAAAGCCCTGATTCCCTTATTCTTAACACACCCAAAGCCATGATTCCCTTAGGCTTAATATACTTAAAGCCCTCATTCCTTTAGGCTTAATACACACAAAGCCCTGATTCCCTTAGGCTTATTACACCTAAAGCCCTGATTCCCTTAGGCTTATTACACCTAAAGCCCTGATTCCCTTAGGCGTAATACACCTAAAGCCCTGATTCCCTTAGGCTTATTACACCTAAAGCCCTGATTCCCTTATTCTTAACACACCCAAAGCCCTGATTCCCTTAGGCTTAACACACCCAAAGCCCTGATTCCTTTAGGCTTAATACACCTAAAGCCCTTATTCCCTTAGGCTTATTACACCTAAAGCCCTGATTGCCTTAGGCTTAATACACCTAAATCCCTGATTCCCTTATTCTTAACACACCCAAAGCCCTGATTCCCTTAGGCTTAATACACTTAAAGCCCTGATTCCTTTAGGCTTAATACACACAAAGCCCTGATTCCCTTAGGCTTATTACACCTAAAGCCCTGATTCCCTTAGGCTTATTACACCTAAAGCCCTGATTCCCTTAGGCTTAATACACCTAAAGCCCTGATTCCCTTAGGCTTAATACACCTAAAGCCCTGATTCCCTTAGGCTTAATACACCTAAAGCCCTGATTCCCTTAGGCTTAATACACCTAAAGCCCCGATTCCCTTAGGCTTAATACACCTAAAGCCCTGATTCCCTTAGGCTTATTACACCTAAAGCCCTGATTCCCTTAGGCTTAATACACCTAAAGCCCTGATTGCCTTAGGCTTAATACACCTAAAGCCCTGATTGCCTTAGGCTTAATACACCTAAAGCCCTGATTCCCTTAGGCTTATTACACTTAAAACCCTGATTCCTTTAGGCTTAATACACCTAAAGCCCTGATTCCCTTAGGCTTATTACACCTAAAGCCCTGATTCCCTTAGGCTTAATACACCTAAAGCCCTGATTGCCTTAGGCTTAATACACCTAAAGCCCTGATTCCCTTAGGCTTATTACACCTAAAGCCCTGATTCCCTTAGGCTTATTACACCTAAAGCCCTGATTCCCTTAGGCTTATTACACCTAAAGCCCTGATTCCCTTAGGCTTAATACACCTAAAGCCCTGATTGCCTTAGGCTTAATACACCTAAAGCCCTGATTCCCTTAGGCTTAATACACCTAAAGCCCTGATTCCCTTAGGCTTATTACACCTAAAACCCTGATTCCCTTATTCTTAACACACCTAAAGCCCTGATTCATTTAGGCTTATTACACCTAAAGCCCTGATTCCCTTAGGCTTAATACACCTAAAGCCCTGATTGCCTTAGGCTTAATACACCTAAAGCCCTGATTCCCTTAGGCTTATTACACTTAAAACCCTGATTCCTTTAGGCTTAATACACCTAAAGCCCTGATTCCCTTAGGCTTATTACACCTAAAGCCCTGATTCCCTTAGGCTTAATACACCTAAAGCCCTGATTCCCTTAGGCTTATTACACCTAAAGCCCTGATTCCCTTAGGCTTATTACACCTAAAGCCCTGATTCCCTTAGGCTTATTACACCTAAAGCCCTGATTGCCTTAGGCTTAATACACCTAAACGCCTGGAACATTCCATATAATAAAGATCCCTTCTTTAGCCGCCCTCACCTTCACGTTGTACAGTTCGTCTTGCATTTCTGCTGCCGTAGTTTCCCCTCGTCCTCTAGAAGTTCTTAGAAGCTAGACACTTTTTATTAGCCACCCCTAAATCAATTTAAGATGATTGTGTACAGAAATATATAAAAAAGAAAGGGGAGTTGACTTTCATTAGGGAAAAGGGGATAACTACAGTAGTTAGTTGCGCAATGAATGAGTTCAATCTAAATGTGCCTTCCGCATTTAAGCCAACCCCTCTGAATCAGAGAGGTGCGTGGGGCTGCCTTAATTGACATCCAGGGGAGCAGTTTAGGGGGTGGTGGGGGTTAACTGCTTGGCTCAAGGGCAGAACAGCAGATTTTTCCACCTTGTTGGCTCGGGGTTTCAAATCAGCGATTTTTTGGGGGTTAATCGCGTTTAACCGCTAAACTACCGGCCACCCCCATTACTGTCCCACAGACGTAAATCTGGAGATGGATTTGATTTCTAAGTATTGCAACAGAGCTACTGTTTCAGGTGTATTGTTGAGTAAAGTTCTCTATTTCTGTAAGGCTCGACGCTGGTAGACGAGAAGCAAGTGCAGGGAGTGAACATTTAATTAGCAACAATCATAGGACAGGACAGTGTCTGGACATGAACACATAAGGACATTAATGCTGACACCGGGAACAAAGTGAGGAGCAGACCGAAATAGGGAAGTCAATCATCAAAGGAGTCCAGGTGAGTCCCATATTGTGCAGCTGCTCGTAATGATGGTGACAGGTGTGCGTAATAATGGTGACAGGTGTGCGTAATAATGGCAGCCTGAGCGCCAGAGGGAGAGCGGGAGCACGCGTGACAATTTCTTCCTATTAATTTGCCTTTTCAAATACTCTGTCAATCAGCAGTAGCTTTCACTCAAATGCAGAACTTGTCCTTTCTCTGTGGAAAAGTCTTTTCATTTCCTCCTTCTGTATGTTGGATTAATTAAGGAAATGGGCGATGACGAGTAGGACCATGATGCCTTATCCCCTGATCACAGCGATTGATGGCTTTGTAAGTATTGCATTTGCCCTTTGTAGAGAGCAGAGCTACGGTACTGCCTTCTCGTCTGCCCACCTCATATAACGAAAATGGTTGTGAATGCGCAGCGCTGCATTTGCACAGCCCACACAGCACACATTGGCGTGATGGTATGGGTAATTGAGGTTGAATTTGTCACCGCGCTTACCAGTGTGTTGATAGTCAAGTGGAATTTGTTTTCTAGTGTTGCTTCAGTGGCTCTCCCTCTTTCAGGCTGTCCATGTAGAAGGTCATTGAACCAACCAAGCCTGAAAGTGATAGGTGCTTGTGCTTTGTTGACGCCAACACACTGCTGACTTTGAAAAGTCCCCGAGCCCTCCAAAGACCTCTTGAATCTAATGTTTCTAATGATTAGATGATTAGATCCACACGATGGAGATAAATGGAGATAAACTGTGATATTTAAACCTGTAAATATACAGTACATTTCCATTCCATTATCATGTTAATTTCAATTTAAGCACTGTTTTGATTGATATTTGTAAGAGAAAAATATGTATGTATTTATCCTAATTAGAGACAACATCATGTCCCTCAGTGCTCACCCCCTGTTAGGAGTTAATGATGTATTATTCCTGTATTTATTAAGGATGATTCCGTACAGCCACAGGGAGGACCACGCATTGTTTACATGATATTTAGATTAGATCAAATGAATGACGTTTGGAGTGTTCTACTTTTCTGAGAAACCCAACCCCCCATCACAATCAAACAGGGTTATCAAGTGCAATACTGCTATGGTCTCCAAAACAGGCCATAGTGAATCGCTCAGGGAGATTTACATGTTATTACAAGGTAGCTAAGCTAATGGCCTATCTGCTGAAAAGGCAGAAGGTGTATTTATATATACAACTACTCAAATATTTCATATTTGGGATTCATCAAAGTAGCCACCCTTTGCCTTGATGACAGCTTTGCACACTCTTGGCATTCTCTCAACCAGCTTCATGAGGTAGTCACCTGGAATGCATTTCAATTAACATGTGTGCCTTGTTAAAAGTTCATTTGTGGAATTTCTTTCCTTCTCAATGCGTTTGAGCCAATCAGTTGTGTTGTGACAAGGTAGGGGTGGTATACAAAAGATGCAGAAGACAGCCACATTTGGCAAAAGACCAAGTCCATATTATGGCAAGAACAGCTCAAATAAGCAAAGAGAAATGACAGTCCATCATTACTTTAAAGACACGAAGGTCAGTCAATCCGGAAAATTTCAGTCGCACTTGGAGAGTGATTTAGTGCTGCATCAAATGACCTGGCCTCCACAATCAGTCGACCTCAACCCAATTGAGATAGTTTGGGATGAGTTGGACCGCACAGTGAAGGAAAATCAGCCAACAAGTGTTCAGCATATGTGGGAACTCCTTCAAGACTGTTGGAAAAGGATTCCAGGTGAAGCTGGTTGAAAGAATGCCAAGAGTGTGCAAAGATGTCATCAAGGTAAAAGGTGACTACTTTGAAGAATCTAAAACATATTTGGATTTGTTTAACACTATTTTCATTACTACATTATTCTATGTGTTATTTCATAGTTTTGACATCTCCACTATTATTCTACAATGTATAAAATAGAACAAATAAAGAAAAACCCTTGAATGAGTAGGTGTCCAAACCTTTGACTGGTAGTGTGTATAACTATGAGCCAGAGAGATGCAGGTAGCTAGATAATTTGAGACCACAAAGGCAGTCCAATATGAGTGTATATTGGGATAAGCAAGAAACTTCCAGCTTGTCATCACTACTATCACCTTACTAAGGTATCCAAGTCTGGGACAAACAACCATTGGCTCTGTTTCAATGGCGATAAAGTTTCAGTTGTATTATTCAGCAAAGTTTTATTTTCCTTCCTATTAGTTTGCATTTTCAAATACTTTTTCAATCAATAGTAGTTTTGGCTCAGATGCGGAACTTGTCCTTTCTCTGTGGAAAATGGGTTTAATTTCCCCCTTCAGTTCATTGGATTGATGAAGAAAATGGGCGATGACGAATGGGACCACGGTAATGCCTTCATCCCCTGATCACTGGTGCCGTTGAGACTTCGGCTGAGATCCAAATGGCGTGCTATTCCCTGTGTAGTGTACTAAATAGGGAATAGGTTTCCGTTTGGAACGCGCCCTTCAAGTCTCCAGCTTCCAAACCTTAGTTAAGCATATCTCCTTGTTCTGTGAGTGAAGGAACATTCAGTGCTAATCAGAGGAGGCGGGGCCATCCATCAAGAAGTGCTGTCATATCAGTGGGTGTGATTGGCTGTCCTCTACTACCCTCTAAGTGAAGGTGTCCTCACTCTGCATACGCTTTCACCCTTCCTCTACGTAAAGGGTGTGTGTGTGTGTGTGTGTGTGTGTGTGTGTGTGTGTGTGTGTGTGTGTGCGTGTGTGTGTATTCGGTTTGTGTGTTCTTATAAGTGGGTATACATCTCTGTGTATACCAAAGCCTTAAGAAGAGTGATTCACATGCTGGCCTTAATTTGTCAGACTGTGCGGTGTGTCCTTGTCCCCAACACGTTCTACCGGGCGCCCTGCATGACCGCCAGGCTCCTCTCTGTCATTGGAGAAAATAATTTAAAGGTCCCTTGATGGCTGCAACGCTGCGTATGCATCCCAAGTGGCACCCTATTCCAGATAAAGTGCCCTGCTTTTAACCAGAGCCCCTATTCAGGGAATAGGGTGTTATTCGGTACGCAGCCTGCATCACATCCACGGAGTGTCACCACAGCTGCTATTAATGAACCTGTCACCATGATGTATCAGTAATTATTGTCACCACTCAATAAAGGGAAGTTGTTTCTAAATTGAATATGGGCGAAGGGTTCCCTCCCATCTTGCCAAATTGAATTTGCAGCCTTAGCTCACCCAGTGTCATATTCGATCAGCTCGGACATGTCCTCGGTGGTGAGAGGATAAATGGCTGATGTTAGTGGATTGGTTACAAGCTCACAGCACTGACTGGAACCCTTCATATTGACCTTTCGCTTAGAACTTCCACGCTAAACATACACTCAATCCAGGACAGAGGGGGCCTTGACACGGGTACAGCTACGCCTCATTCTAAGATGAAACCAACATAAAATGAAATCAAGATCGATGAACTAGTAACGTTTGCTGTTGGTGAACAAGTCGGGTTTTTTCACGGTCATTTGTGATTGGCTTATGATGTGGCGACAAGTAGCCTAGTGGTTAGAGCGTTGGACTATTAACCGAAAGTTTGCAAGATTGAATCCCCAAGCTGACAAGGTAAAAATCTGTCGTTCTGCCCCAGACCAAGGCAGTTAACCCACTGTTCCTAGGCCATCATTGAAAATAAGAATTTGTTCTTTAACTGACTTGCCTAGTTAAATAAAGGTTAAATAAAAATGTTTTAAAAAAAATGTCTTAGGAGCATAGGATTTCTCACAACATGTCCTGTTTTTTTGTGTTATTTCTTGGTGTGCCTATGATATATTAAGGCCTAACTTGGACAACTGCCTTCCTTGATTCAGACCAAAAGTGACTCCATAGTTAGTGTAACAGATGCCGTCATTGATACGTAGCTACACCAGTTCCTTCTGATCCTGATCATTTAGGCATTTTCATGTACATGATTGCTTGGCTAATTATGTGTCTGAGACATTAAATAATACAGCAATCCCTGGGGCGAAAATGGACAATTACGCCTCCCATTGCCTTCCATTGCCTCTGCTACTAACCTCTGTATTTGTTAAGGCGGCTTCTCTCCTTCATTTGCCGGGCCTATCAGCAGGTAAATTGCTTTCCCTGGCCTGTGACCAGCTTTGTTGTGTGTTTTCACACTCCAACGTCATCTTCGTCGCTTCCAATGTGATGATGAGGTAAATGTTGTTGCCAGGTCAAAAGATGAATTATAAACTGGGTGGTTCGGGCCCTGAAAGCTGACCGACTGACAGCCATGGTATATCAGACCGTATTCCAGGGGTATGACAAAAACATTGCATTTTACTGCTCTAATTACATTGGTAACCAGTTTATAATAGCAATAAGGAATCTCTGGAGTTTGTTGTATATGGCCACCATACAACGGCTATGGGCTGTGTCCAGGCACTCCGCGTTGCGTCGTGCTTAAGAACAGTCCTTAGCTGTGGTATATTGGCCGTATACCACACCCCCCGTGCCTTATTGCTTAAATAACAAGTCATTCATTCATTTTAAATGGGTGTTTAAATGACGTTTTGGCTGGCTAGGATTTGACTGGAGACCGTCCAGGTTTCTCAAGGCTCCTTGTCACAGTTTTATCTTGTTGAAGTACTTGGCGAAACTACATCTTGGAACTTTGTGCTGTGAGACGTTGGCTGGTTGTTTTTTTCTGGCATCCTTCCTTTCCGTTGTCGGGGGAGGATATCTGTTTACAATTTTGAAATGTGTAACAGTAACACAATGAAAGCCCCTGGATGCTGTTTCATCACATCTCACTCACTTCCCAGATTTTTCCTTGTCCAAGTTTAACTGATTTGACCCTGCTGTGATATTTTTCTGGAGAACATTGCAATGACTTCTATCACTATATTAATTCATATTATGATGGTGTCAAACTGAGGCCCAACCTGGATAAAAAGTAACCTAGAACTACTTTATCTAACCATTTAAGTCTTTGCACGGTTACATCACCCTCCTCATCGGGCTCCTCTCCTCTTTCCTCCCTCCCCTGTTCCCATTAGTAGCATTAACCTTTTCTCTACATCTCCCAGACAGTCAGAAGAGCTAATCTCCCTTCTTGCTCACTTGTTAAAGACAAGCTCTGGAACTTTGTATTTTTTAAATGTGTCAATGTGTAGTTTATTACACGCATATTCTTAGCAGAATTATTATCTTACCTCAATTAGCCACGAAATCTCTAGTTTGAAAGCAAAAATGGAGCTGATGGATAGGGCTGCCGTGCTTCTAGCTCTTAGGAAACTTTGCACTATTTTGATTTGTATGTGTTATTTCTTAAATTATTAGTCCAGGAATTTATTTGTGTTATGACATACAGCCAAGTAGAACTTGGATATCAGAGCGGTGGTAACTCACCAGCATTACGACCAGGAATAATAGTCTGATCCTTTGTTCGTACCCCCCAGGGCAATTGAACTGATTCCACAGGCTGATCCTAAACACCGATGGTGGAAAAAAGGTACTCTGAGTGGACTTCTAGTCCGACTCAGGAGGTACGCACACCACCCACCGTTTCCGAGTATATTACTCACTAATGTTCAGTTACTGAATAATAAAGTTGATGAGCTCAGAGGGAGTATTTCCTTCCAAAGAGACATTAGGGATTGTAACAGTCTGTTTCACGGAAACATGGCTCTCTAGGGATATACTGTCTGAGTCTGTACAGCCAGATGGGTCCTCAGTTCATCTTGCAGACAGGAACAAATATCTCTCTGGGCAGAAGAAGGGCAGGCGTGTCACGCTCGTCGGCAGAAGTGGACCAAGGTGCAGCATGGTACGTGTTCATGATTTTTTATTTAATCCGAACACCAAACAAAACAAGAACAACGAACGTCACATTCTGAAGGCTACACAGAGCTAACAAAAAACAACATCCCACAACCTAAGGTGGCAAAACAGGCTGCCTAAGTATGATTCCTTATCAGAGACAACGATAGACAGCTGTCCCTGATTGAGAACCATACCCGGCCAACACATAGAAACACAAAACATAGAAATAAAGAACATAGAATGCCCACCCAACTCACACCCTGACCAAACCATATAGAGACATAAAAAAGGAACTAAGGTCAGGACGTGACACAAGTACAGTAAAATGCTTAACTTGCAAGCTCTAACCCCAACAGTGCATAAATCAATATCTAAATAACAACTCATAGTAAATGATATATAATAAAGAAGATACAATAAATAAAAGAGGAAGCTATATACAGGGTCCGTGCTAATACCACATTTACAATGTGCAGGGATACTGGAGTAGTTTGAGGTAGATATGGAAATGTAGGAGGGGGATTAGGAGAAATTGACTGGTAGCAGGATAAATAATAATAATTAATTAATAGTGACGGGTGGGTGCATGGTGGATATACATGTAAACAGGGCTGGAAAGTGACTGGTAGCAGGATAAATAATAATAATAATAATTAATAGTGACGGGTGGGTGCATGGTGGATATACATGTAAACAGGGCTGGAAAGTGACTGGTAGCAGGATAAATAATAATAATAATAATTAATAGTGACTGGGTATGGTGGATATACATGGGGCTGGAAAGTGACTGGTAGCAGGATAAATAATAATAATAATAATTAATAGTGACGGGTGGGTGCATGGTGGATATACATGTAAACAGGGCTGGAAAGTGACTGGTAGCAGGATAAATAATAATAATAATAATTAATAGTGACGGGTGGGTGCATGGTGGATATACATGTAAACAGGGCTGGAAAGTGACTGGTAGCACGAGTATATAAATACTGATGGTTATATACTTGTGGTAATATACACAGTGTACTAAACATTGGGGACCCCTTTTGCTCTCAGAACAAGGGGTGTACTACTAAGCTAACATATGGAGGGATAAAACATTTTTGGGGGAAATATTGAATTTGGCCAACTACTATAGCCCATAGAAACGCATTGAATAACACATTCATTTATTCGATTTTTTTAACGTTTAACTCGGCAAGTCGGTTAAGAACAAATTCTTATTTACAATGACGGCCTACACCGGCCAGACCCGGGCGGCGCTGGGCCAATTGTGCCCTGCCCTATGGGACTCCCAATCACGGCTGGATGTGATACAGCCTGTATTCGAACCAGGGACTGTAATGACGCCTCTTGCACTGAGATGCAGTGCCTTAGACCGCTGCGTCACTCATAAGGAATACAGTGTTGAAGTGTCTGTCCTATATCTAGGAAATATAAGAAATCTCAGGAAATATTCTTGTTTTTCTTAGAACACATTTACCCCCTTATTTTTGTTGGCGCAGAACTACCTCCATACTTTATTTATTTGTATGGGTTACATTCAGAGGAGTCCTGTGGCACTTGTGGGGGTCAAAGCAAAACAGAGAGTACCATCGTGTTCATGAGAGTCTCCCCTTTCCACAGTGGAGTCATATTAGTTTCTAGGCCAAACTGTTTGGACACTACAGACGTTTTCGTGAAAAGACTGATCGTGGCAAACACTGCTCTAGCTCTGTCACCTTTCACCTCAGGTGCGGAAGGCCGACATAGTTACAGTGGATTGAGATGCATCCAATGCAAAAAGATATCTCTAGCTTAAATTGACAGATTGACAGATAAACTTAGATTGACGCGCAGGTGCGCAGGTGCGTCAGTGGAATTTGAACCTGTCTCCCCTTCATCTACACTGATTGAAGTGGATTTAAGACATCAATAAGGGATCATGGCTTTCATCTGGATTCACCTGGCCGGTCTATATCATGGAAAGAGCAGATCCTCCTAATGTTGTGTATACTCAGTGTATACTTTACATGTGAACAGGAGTACAAGTGGCCAGTACCAGGAGAGAATAGATAGATACTAATGGTAATTGCAATCAATAATCAATGAACAACAGCGTAGTGGTAATACATTTCATCAATAATAATTTTAGCAGGGGTGTGGGGGGGGGAGCAGTAGTTGTTGGGCATTTAACAGTCTTATGGCCAGTGTATAGAAGCCGTTTAGAAGTCTGTTGTTCTGAGCCTTGATGCGCCGGTTCCACCTGCCGTACGGGAGCATGGAGAACAGTCCATGTCTCGGGTCGTTTCAGTCCGTTTTCCTCTTTTCAAAGCATAATTAGCACAACTCAGATGTTCTATTCTGGGATGGCCTGGGAGATGTCTTTACCGACTGGCAGGTATCACCTTTTCTGTATGAACGAAGCCCTCTTATGCCCTGTTTCTTAATCCCTGGATTATATTGCATACGTATCACATACCTGAATATTTCCCACTTTCTATAGCTAGGGATTTCAATAAGTAGGAATGTCACTCCAAAAGACAAAGCCTGTCCAACCTATGTCTTCATCTAGATTACCCTTTAGTTTTTGTTCTCTTTTTGATCCATGCCAGTGGTCTCTAAGGAGGGTAGTGGTGGAGTGTTCAAACCTTATGCTGCTGGTACAAAATACGTAGTTTAGCCTTTTGAGGTACCTTGTCTCAGGCTGAAGTTAACTTCTTGCCAGCAAGGTCTTTTTCTTCTCCATGTATCCTTGCTTGCTGTGTTTGGGTGCATTTTCCCACTGCTGTGGTTCTGTGATGAAATTGCCCTTTAGAACTGTAGGGGTTGGAAGTGACCTCACTCAGACACCTCCCACAAAGTTCAAGGTCATCTCAAGCTCAACCACTTTCTGTCAGTGGAATTCAATGTTGATCCTCCAAATACTCCATGTTTTATACTTCCTCTTGAGATGCATGTACTGTAGCCAATCAGGCACAGACCACCTTCGTCCTTCACTGCTTAATGTACACACTCATCAATACCATATCAAACACGCACACCGATGCGGCAGGGAGCCCGGCGGGTAGGAGCATTAGGCCAGGAACCGAAAGGTTCCTGGATCGAATTCCCAAGCTGACAAGGTAAAAATCTGTCCATGAGCAAGGCAGTTAACCCACTGTTCCCCGGGCGCCGATGACGTGGATGTCGATTAAGGCAGCCCCCCGCACCTCTTTGATTCAGAGGGGTTGGGTTAAATGCGGAAGACACATTTCAGTTGAATATATTCAGTTGTACAACTGACTAGGTATATCCCTTTCCCAATAATAAACATCATGTCAGACACACACACATCAATACACACCATATCAGACACACACACATCAATACACACCATATCAGACACACACACATCAATACACACCATATCAGACACATACACATCAATACACACCATATCAGACACATACACATCAATACACACCATATCAGACACATACACATCAATACACACCATATCAGACACATACACATCAATACACACCATATCAGACACATACACATCAATACACACCATATCAGACACATACACATCAATACACACCATATCAGACACATACACATCAATACACACACATATCAGACACATACACATCAATACACACCATATCAGACACATACACATCAATACACACCATATCAGACACATACACATCAATACACACCATATCAGACACATACACATCAATACACACCATATCAGACACACACACATCAATACACACCATATCAGACACACACCACACACATCAATACACACCATATCAGACACACACCACACACATCAATACACACCATATCAGACACATACACATCAATACACACCATATCAGACACATACACATCAATACACACCATATCAGACACATACACATCAATACACACCATATCAGACACACACACATCAATACACACCATATCAGACACATCAATACACACCATATCAGACACATACACATCAATACACACCATATCAGACACACACACATCAATACACACCATATCAGACACACACATACACACACATCAATACACACCATATCAGACACACACACATCAATACACACCATATCAGACACATCAATACACACCGTATCAGACGGATACACATCAATACACACCATATCAGACACATACATATCAATACACACCATATCAGACACATACATATCAATACACACCATATCAGACACATACACATCAATACACACCATATCAGACACACACATACACACACCGTGTCAGACACATACACATCAATACACACCATATCAGACACATACACATCAATACACACCATATCAGACACATACACATCAATACACACCATATCAGACACACACATACACACACATCAATACACCTACTACACGCAGTCAGCCACCTACTACACGCAGTCAGCCACCTACTACACGCAGTCAGCCACCTACTACACGCAGTCAGCCACCTACTACACGCAGTCAGCTACCTACTACACGCGGTCAGCCAACTACTACACGCAGTCAGTCACCTACTACATGCAGTCAGCCACCTACTACACGCAGTCAGCCACCTACTACACGCAGTCAGTCACCTACTACATGCAGTCAGCCACCTACTACATGCAGTCAGCCACCTACTACACGCAGTCAGTCACCTACTACACGCAGTCAGCCACCTACTACATGCAGTCAGCCACCTACTACACGCAGTCAGCCACTGACTCACAGCCTTGACTGCAGAGGACAGGCAACATTCCCTCATATACAACAAGTCTTCAGATCTAAGTCAGTTTCCGCCCACCTCTGTCCTTCCCTTCTTCTCTCTCTGTTGTGATGCCTGGGGATAGGCTGGCTGCCTGGCTGGCTGGCAGAGAAAGGCATTGTGACCTCTTTAGTGTCAAAGTCTGAATGACAACATGACAATGGCTGTAACGTCTGTCTTTCTCCGCTGTTCTGTTCCTGTCATCACATCACCTACAGAGGAAACACTGAAGCTAATGAGGAGGGTATGGCCGTGGGGCTCATCAGTAACATGATGGCTAATGTGGTTGAATGCCAACTTTACTGTTTGCACGGGGTTGGAAAATTCCTGTTAGTATGACGGCGTGGGAAAGCAAAGATGACACTGTTAATGCTACGAGGATGGGGGGGGAATATGTTTCTGTTATTAAGAATGACACTGTTACTGCTACGAGGATGGGGGTGGAATATGTTTCTGTTATTAAGAATGACACTGTTACTGCTACGAGGATGGGGGTGGAATATGTTTCTGTTATTAAGAATGACACTGTTACTGCTACGAGGATGGGGGTGGAATATGTTTCTGTTATTAAGAATGACACTGTTACTGCTACGAGGATAGGGGTGGAATATGTTTCTGTTATTAAGAATGACACTGTTACTGCTACGAGGATGGGGGTGGAATATGTTTCTGTTATTAAGAATGACACTGTTACTGCTACGAGGATGGGGTGGAATATGTTTCTGTTATTAAGAATGACACTGTTACTGCTACGAGGATGGGGGTGGAATATGTTTCTGTTATTAAGAATGACACTGTTACTGCTACGAGGATGGGGGTGGAATATGTTTCTGTTATTAAGAATGACACTACTGTTACTGCTACGAGGATGGGGGTGGAATATGTTTCTGTTATTAAGAATGACACTGTTACTGCTACGAGGTTGGGGTGGAATATGTTTCTGTTATTAAGAATGACACTGTTACTGCTACGAGGATGGGGGTGGAATATGTTTCTGTTATTAAGAATGACACTGTTACTGCTACGAGGATGGGGGTGGAATATGTTTCTGTTATTAAGAATGACACTGTTACTGCTACGAGGATGGGGGTGGAATATGTTTCTGTTGTTAAGAATGACACTGTTACTGCTACGAGGTTGGGGGTGGAATATGTTTCTGTTATTAAGAATGACACTGTTACTGCTACGAGGATGGGGGTGGAATATGTTTCTGTTATTAAGAATGACACTGTTACTGCTACGAGGATGGGGGTGGAATATGTTTCTGTTATTAAGAATGACACTGTTACTGCTACGAGGATGGGGGTGGAATATGTTTCTGTTATTAAGAATGACACTGTTACTGCTACGAGGATGGGGGTGGAATATGTTTCTGTTATTAAGATGGAGGTTGTGAAGCAGAGGTATCACTGGTACTATTAAGATGGAGGTTGAAACTCTCGTTTCATGCCTTTTTTATTTTCAACTCTCCTATTGTAAGGACACCATATTTTCAGTTGCCCCTATTTTTGTATATCAATTACATTTTAATTTGCCATCTGTGAATCCAATCCAATCTGTTCCAGTGTCAGTTCCAGAAACATCTGAACGATCAACTGACATCATGAGTCACTATTAATAACACAACAACAGATGAGAGAATAAGGCCTGGTACTAAAGTGTGATGTATTTATGAATCCGTGTGTGATTTGTGTCCCCAGATGAGACGGGTGCCACAGACACTGCAGACACGGTTGTGGACCACAGTTATGTGAAGAAGAAGCTGGAACATGGCCTCACTCGAATCTGGCAGGTCTGAACACAAGCTTTCTTTCATTTCTACCCTCTCTCATTCTCTTTCTCTCTTTTCCATTCATCTCTCATCTCTCTCGCTCTTTTCAATTCATCTCTCATCTCGCTCTTCCCCCCCTCTCGCTCGTCTCTCTCTCCCTCTTCCCATATCTCTCTCTAACAAGTATTCTGCTCCCCTTCTCCCTTCAGGAAGTCCAGCTGGAAGTGAAAGCGTATCTGCTTGGGACAGACATGTCCAACTTCAAATACGATGACTTCATTGTGGTCCTGGATGTTATCAGCAGGTATATAGAATTAAATAGAATTGGGTACACTCAATATGAACGCCGGCCCACCCATCATAGAACATTGACTTGAATGGGGATCCCCGTTCTAGTAATTCTATTTCTAGGACCACATCCTCATTAGCAGTGATTGGTTTGAACGAGGTGGACCGAAAGCCTAAACCCTCCGCCTTGCCCCTTAGTCCATGTGAAACCCCTTGTTTTAAAAGAACCACAACCAGAGCGGAGAGGGAGTTACGTGGGCATAAATTAATCTGCTTGTTCCGCCAACAGAACAAAGTTGTAGTTTGGCTCTTTACAAGCTTGTCAATTAAGGAATCGGGTTTCTGGGTCGGCTGTGTCCTTACGGGCCAGTGGGGAGAGAGAATAGGGGTTCCTCTGGGATCGGTCTCTGGGCCACATGGCTGTGAAGTAACTCTATGGGGGTCATTGAACTATTCAGATGCTGCTGGTAGATGCTTTTCCTCTCCCCTCCTCGCTTTTGTGTTCTTTCCATCTAATTTTGCATTGCTTCTCATTTGTATCTCTTTCCCCCTCAACCTATTTTTCCCCCTCTCTTCCCCCCCTCTCTTTCTCTCCCTCTCCCTCTCTACCATCCCTCTCTTTCCCCGTCAACCTATTTTTCTCCCTCTCTTCCCCCCTCTCTCTTCCTCTCCTTCTCTTCCCCCCCTCTCTCTTTCTCTCCCTCTCTTTCCCCTCTAACTCTTTCTCTCCCTCTCCCTCTCTACCATCCCTCTCTTTCCCCCTCTCTCTTTCTCTCCCTCTCTACCCTCCCTCTCTCTCTTTCTCTCCCACTCTACCCACCCTCTCTCTTTCTCTCTACCCTCTCTCTTTCTTTCCCTCCCCCTCCCCCTCTCAGGCTGATGCAAGTGGGGGAAGAGTTCTGTGTCAGTAAGTTGCTAAACGTCAAAGTGTCAACTACTTCAAGAACTATCACAGGTGAGGCACCTCGCCCCTAGCTAGCGAATGTTTGCCAAAGTTATATGAATGTTTGCCAAAGTTATATGAATGTTTCCCTGTTTGAACACAGGTCTGATTACATAATTATTTTTCTCTCCAACTTACAGTGGGGCAAAAAAGTATTTAGTGAGCCACCAATTGTGCAAGTTCTCCCACTTAAAAAGATGAGAGAGGCCTGTAATTTGCATCATAGGTACACTTCAACTATGACAGACAAAATGAGAAAAAAAATCCAGAAAATCACATTGTAGGATTTTTTATGAATTTATTTGCAAATTATGGTGGAAAATAAGTATTTGGTCAATAACAAAAGTTTTATCTCAATACTTTGTTATATACCCTTTGTTGGCAATGACAGAGGTCAAACGTTTTCTGTAAGTCTTCACAAGGTTTTCACTCACTGTTGCTGGTATTTTGGCCCATTCCTCCATGCAGATCTCCTCTAGAGCAGTGATGTTTTGGGGCTGTTGCTGGGCAACACGGACTTTCAACTCCCTCCAAAGATTTTCTATGGGGTTGAGATCTGGAGACTGTCTAGAACACTCCAGGACCTTGAAATGCTTCTTACGAAGCCACTCCTTCGTTGCCCGGGCGGTGTGTTTGGGATCATTGTCATGCTGAAAGACCCAGCCACGTTTCATCTTCAATGCCCTTGCTGATGGAAGAAGGTTTTCACACAAAATCTCACGATACATGGCCCCATTCATTCTTTCCTTTACACGGATCAGTCGTCCTGGTCCCTTTGCAGAAAAACAGCCCCAAAGCAAGATGTTTCCACCCCCATGCTTCACAGTAGGTATGGTGTTCTTTGAATGCAACTCAGCATTCTTTGTCCTCCAAACACGACGAGTTGAGTTTTTACCAAACATTTATATTTTGGTTTCATCTGACCATATGACATTCTCCCAATCTTCTTCTGGATCATCCAAATGCTCTCTAGCAAACTTCAGACGGGCCTGGACATGTACTGGCTTAAGCAGGGGGACACGTCTGGCACTGCAGGATTTGAGTCCCTGGCGGCGTAGTGTGTTACTGATGGTAGGCTTTGTTACTTTGGTCCCAGCTCTCTGCAGGTCATTCACTAGGTCCCCCCGTGTGGTTCTGGGATTTTTGCTCACCGTTCTTGTGATCATTTTGACCCCACGCGGTGAGATCTTGCGTGTAGCCCCAGATCGAGGGAGATTATCAGTGGTCTTGTATGTCTTCCATTTCCTAATAATTGCTCCCACAGTTGATTTCTTCAAACCAAGCTGCTTACCTATTGCAGATTCAGTCTTCCCAGCCTGGTGCAGGTCTACAATTTTGTTTCTGGTGTCCTTTGACAGCTCTTTGGTCTTGGCCATAGTGGAGTTTGGAGTATGACTGTTTGAGGTTGTGGACAGGTGTCTTTTATACTGATAACAAGTCCAAACAGGTGCCATTAATACAGGTAACGAGTGGAGGACAGAGGAGCCTCTTAAAGAAGAAGTTACAGGTCTGTGAGAGTCAGAAATCTTGCTTGTTTGTAGGTGACCAAATACTTATTTTCCACCATAATTTGCAAATAAATTCATAAAAAATCCTACAATGTGATTATCTGGATTTTTTTTTCTCATTTTGTCTGTCATAGTTGAAGTGTACCTATGATGCAAACTACAGGCCTCTCTCATCTTTTTAAGTGGGAGAACTTGCACAATTGGTGGCTGACTAAATACTTTTTAGTATTTAGTCAGTGTGTGTTTGGGGTCACTTAGAAATGTCCTTGTTTTTGAAAGAAAAGCTATTTTTTTGTCCATTAAAATAACATCAAATTGATCAGAAATACAGTGTAGACATTGTTAATGTTGTAAATGACTATTGTAGCTGGAACCGGCTGATTTTTAATAGAATATCTACATAGGTGTACAGAGGCCCATTATCAGCAACCATCACTCCTGTGTTCCAATGGTATGTTGTGTTAGATGGATTAGCTATCATTTTAAAAGGCTAATTAAACATTAGAAAACCCTTTTGCAATTATGTTAGCACAGCTGAAAACTGTTGTCTGATTAAAGAAGCAATAAAACTGGCCTTCCTTAGACTGTTGAGTATCTGGAGCATCAGCATTTGTGGGTTCGATTGCAGGCTCACAATGGCCAAAACAAAGACCTTTCTTCTGAAACTCGCCAGTCTATTCTTGTTCTGTGAAATGAAGGCTATTCCATGCGAGAAATTGCCAAGAAACTGAAGATCTGGTACAACGCTGTGTACTACTCCCAGAACATAACAGAGCAAACTGTCTCTAACCAGAAAAGAAAGAGGAGTGGGAAGCTCTGGTGCGCAACTGAGCAAGAGGACATTACAAGTACATTAGTGTTTTTTGGTTACTACATGATTCCATATGTGTTATTTCATAGTTATGATGTCTTCACTATTATTTTACAATGTATAAAATAGTTCAAAATAAATAAAAACCTTTGAATGAGTAGTTGTGTCCAAACTTTAGACTGGTAGTGTATATTGTCCCCCCCCCCTGGGCTTACCGGAGGATATGACATTGTAGCTACTTTTTCTGTCCACCAATAACTTAGAATGATTCAAGAGATGCTTCTAGATATCAGGTATGCCTTGTGCACTGACGGCACTTCCCGTCCACTGTGTCTGCTTGAATACCAAGTCTCTTATTCTGAATAAAAAAGGTGTTACATGACTGACTTATCTGGCACTATGTTTTTCTGACATAACACCTCGTAATAATCCCTGTAACTGGTCGCTGTTGTTACAAATGTTGTTCCATGTATTCAAACACCTGTACGCTGCGGGACCAGGACTCTGTCATGTTTGATGTTTACACTGACATTTCGTTTGGATGAATTGGTATTGACCCCCAAGAGAGAGACGCCAGGTGGGGGGTCTCACAAGCAGGGGGAGGTTGGGGGGGGGGGGTGTCTGGTGCCTCGATGAGCACAGCAGAGTATTGACTGCCCTTTCTCCCTCTACAAACTGCCCTCCGTGCCCACTGTGGCATTTCCCCGCTCTGTTTGAGTCCATGCATTTCCTCTGGAACAAGAGCCCTTGTGCTAGAAAGTAAATGGCAACGAGTCGTTAATCTGCAAACGCTGACTACTTCGCTCTTCTTCTTGTCTCTTTCTCTTTCTTTTCATCTTTCTTTCTTTTGTTCTTTGTTTTCTCTTCATCCCTCTCTTTCTCTCTACCCGCCCAGGACACGCCTGGAGGAGTTGCGGTTGTTTCTGGAGGGCGAGACGTGGGATTGGTGTCCTGTCAAATCTAACTTCAACATCACTCAGCTCCACGTGAGTAAGACAGTGAAGACGCCACAGAGCCAGGGAGAAGGATTCAGAGAAGGGATGTGACATCTAGTCATCATGTGTATCGCTGTCACTCATGTGTGTCGCTGTCACTCATCGTAGGCATAGCATTTAGATATGAATATGAAATGTAGTGGGCCTAGTTGTCAGCAGGAGGTCCAGTTCAAAATGTATATGTACAATGCCCCTGGACTAAATGATTTATTATCATATTAAAACACTATAAAGGGATCTGGACTGATAGAAATCCATCTAAGAGTAGTTCAACAGGTAGTGTAGATGTTGGTTCCTGAAACCCTGTATGAAAATGCACACTGTTTACTTGGCTGACATTAAGATAAAAACCTTCAATCACGGAATTCCAAAAAAGGCAGCTTTCTTCCTTCATTACCAGCAGACATCAGGGAGGCTTAGGGATAGTTCACCTAAATGACAAGATGACACATTGGTTTCCTTATCCTGTAAGAAGTCTATGGGACCGATATTAGCATTTTTTGCGCATCATGTCCAAATCATCCAAAAGTATCTGTCATTGATTTTGAAGATCAACAAAGTCACTTATAGATGTTTTGAACATTATGCTAGAAAAATGCTAATATGTGACCGACCATCTTGATGGTTTATGTAGCACAATTTGAAATGGTGTTTTTTACATCGGATGAAAGTTTATTGACACATGCAGAGGATACAGATGGTGTGAATGGTACAGCGATAGTACATTTCAATTACATTTCAATTCCAGTCAATTTAGGAAATAGAAAAAAAGAAATATGAGGAAATTGTTGAATTGAAATGTAATTGAACCCAACCCTGATGTGTATACATGCATGTATGAATATGTAGCCTAACCAATGCTTGTGTACAGTATTCCTGATTCTTTCTATCCTTGATATGCAAGCTTATTGAGGTTGTAAACAATGCATTTTTTTGTTTTTATGTGCAGAGAAAATCTGTATAGACAACTTGTTCTATAATGTCATCTACATGTTTAATCATGCAGCATTAGCAGGAAGGTTTATGGGATTGTTTTAACATCCATGCCGCTCCAATTAGCTCACGTACGGTTTAGGATTCATTCATTCTGTAAGCAACATCTGAGGACAAAAGTACCATATGAATAATGCAGTGAGTGATATTGCCAGCCTCCTACCAGGTACCCTCAGGGAAGCCAGGGTCCCGCTATAATCTCCTCATGAAAGATTAATGGCTTGGAATCTAACAAACAAAATAAGGAAGTGGTAGGCAGAGTTCTAGCTGGGGATTCTCTGTGGTGTGACTTATTTACAGGCAGGCAACTGGTTCATGCCTCTGTTCTGCCACTGGCAAAGGTGACGCTCGGCCTCGGGTTTTGTTTTTTAGTCCGATATCCAAGTGTTCTTTTAGTTATTCTCGTCTCTGCCCAAGGCATATTTACCTCCATTACTTCTCTATTGCAAACTTGTGGATTTGATCAGCCTGTAGTTGACCATATAGCCAACTCCTTGGCATTAGGCACATTTGTGACTCTGGTTTATCATTTGAGGTGCATGCCAAAGATTTATGTGAACGATTCAAAACAAGAGGGTATAAAGAAGAATTATTGGACAATTGCCTTAAGAGAGTAAAACAAACGGAGTGGAATGCATTATTGCAAACACTCATTAAAGGAATCTCTCTCCCACCTCTGCAACGTTGGTGTCCACATACAGTCCTATTTCAAGGCTGATCGAGGAAGAGATTAATAGACATTAGCACATATTACACACGACCCCAGATTTGTTAAAACATTTGAATCCTCCCCGATCATTCCTGATGGTAATTTCCCGTGTCACAAATGTGTCCACTGTTATGCCATGATCAAAGGGTGCTCTCTTATCCGTCCCCATTCGGGTAAGAGGATAACGTTTTGTGCTAGAATAACATGCATCACAAAATATGTTGTATATCTCCTTAAGTGTTCCTGTAACTTTGATTATGTGGGTTAGAACGTGAACTTAAGACAAGGATATGTGAGCATAAGAGCTCTATTCACAACCATGATAAAAAAATATCCATATATGAGAGGGATTAATTACTTCTCCAGAGACATATTGGATAGACCGCTTGGGCATGTTTTTGTTATTTTTTTGTAGTAGGTTCTAAATAGGCCAAACATTTAGGTAATGACATCATAAAACATTTAGGTAATGACATCATAAAACATTTAGGTAATGACATCATAATGTATTTGTATTGTGTATCTGTCTTTATTAGATGTTCACTTTTCCCCCGCAGCTTTTTCTGCTGCGATCTCTTGATTGGGCCAATACTGACTGGGAATTTATAATGATGCCCACCTGTGAGGTCTTGTTGCCGTGACATTGACTGCCATTGCCTTGCAAGCTGAAGAAGGGCTCATACCCCAAACGTTTGTGCGGCAATAAAAATGTCAATTTCAGTTTATTTACCGTAATGCAGTCTTATTTCTGTTCTTTGGATTATATATATGAGGATCCAGCACCCAATTGTAAGTTTGTATGAGGTGGAGTTGAGCACGTTGTTTATATTTTTAGCCTGTCCCATTTGAGGTATACCTAGTGTTCCTTTGATGTCTTTTTGCTCTGTTTTCATCAATGAATGCTATGTCGTAAAGCCACACCAAGGAGGATAACTATAACATGAACCATAAATTATACGTAACTATAAACTTTGGCGAGCATCCACACCAGCGGACTGTTTATCGTTCTGCAGTACACCTGTCAATCAACTAATCAACGCATCCTACTTCACACTGTAGGCCTATTAATAATGTGGTAACACAGACCATTCGGTGCTTCAGGGTGTGTTCGTTGTCATAGTGACAACTGCAAATAATACAGTGCCTTCAGAAAGTATTCACACCCCTTGACTTTTTACACATTTTGTTGTGTTACAGCTTGAATTTAAAATGGATTAAATTGAGATGTTGTGTCACCGGCCTACACACAATATGCCATAATGTCAAAGTGGTATTATGTTTTTAGATATTTTTTTTACATATTAATTAAAAATGAAAAGCTGAAATGTCTTGAGTCTAAGTATTCAACCCCTTTGTTATGTCAAGCCTAAATAAGTTAACATAATAAGTTGCATGAACTCACTCTGTGTGCAATAATAGTGTTTAACATGATTTTTGAATGACTACCTCATCGCTGTACCCTACACATACAATTATCTGTAAGGTCACTCAGTCGAGCAGTGAATTTCAAAGAGATTCAACCACAAAGACCATGGAAGTTTTCAAATGCCTCGCAAAGAAGGGCACCTATTGAATATCCCTTTGAGCATGGTGAAGTTATTCATAACACTTCGGATGGTGTATCAATAACCCACTCATTACAAAGATACCTGCGTCCTTCCTAATTCAGTTGCCGGAGAGGAAGGAAATCGCTCATTGATTTCATCAGGCAAATGGCGATTTTAAAACACTTACAGAGTTTAATGGTTGTGATAAGAGAAAACTGAGGATGGATCAACAACATTGTAGTTACTCCACAATACCTAATTGACAAAGTGAAAAGAAGGAAGCCTTTACAGCACATATGTCAGAGTCAAGGCCCGCGGGCCACATCCGGCCCGCAAGAAGGTTTTTTACGGCCCCTGGGATGATCTTGATTTATTATTAGAACCGGCCCGCAGCAAGCCGGCAGCCCGCAGATCTTTTACACGCACCAATACTACATTTCCCACAATGCAAAGGTGACGCACCGAGCAGTAGGCTGCTTCATTTCAATATTTATTGGCACAGCAGTCGTCAGCATCACAGTAAAATTAACTTTCAGATACCCATCAAAAATGGCAAAACGGAAGGTGGATACTGAGAACCGGGGTTTCAAACAAGGTGGGAGTCGGAGTATATGTTCACGAAGGTAGCTGGAAAACCTGTGTGTCTTCTGTGTGGAGAAAGTGTGGCGGTACTGAAAGAGTATAATCTGAGACGACATTATGAAACGAAACACGCGGACAAAAACAAGAATATGGACATGGAACAAAGGCTACAAAAGGCAGAGGAATTAAAACGAGGCCTCAAATCTCGACAGGCTCTGTTCAAAAAAGCCAAATCACAAGGCCAGGCTGCTGTCAAGGCCAGTTTTATTTTGGCAGAAGAGATCGCTAAATCAGCCCGGCCATTTACGGAGGGGGATTTCATCAAAAACTGCATGATTAAAGTTTGTGACGAAGTTTGCCCAGAAAAAGGCAACTCTTTTTAAATGTGAGTCTGAGCAGAAACACCATTGCCGAGAGAGTAGACCAGTTGTCCATCAATCTAAAAGAGCAGCTTGTGAAAAAGGGAAAAGATTTTATTGCATATTCCTTGGCTGTGGATGAGAGCACCGACATTTCTGACATTGCCCAGTTGTCAATTTTCATCCGCGGAGTGGACTCCAACCTAAGCGTGACAGAGGAGTTTTTGGCTTTACGTCCTATGCATGGCACAACTACGGGGCATGATTTGTATGAAGAGGTGTCAAGATGTGTAAATGAGATGGAGCTGCCTTGGGAAAAACTCGTGGGTTTGACAACCGACGGAGCACCTGCGATGTGTGGACACAGGAGCGGACTGGTGGCGAAGATACGGGAAAAGATGCAAGAGGAAAACGCGACAGGTGAGCTGACAGCTTATCATTGTATCATACACCAGGAAGCGTTGTGCGGTAAAGCCTTGAAAATGGAGCATGTAATGAGCATCATCACGCGCACAGTTAACTTTATCAGAGCCAAAGGTTTGAATCACCGCCAGTTCAAGGCATTTCTGACGGAGTTAGAAACGGATGGTGATTTGCCTTATCACACAGAGGTGCGATGGCTAAGCCAGGGAAAGGTGCTTCAAAGATGTTTCGAGCTTCGTGAGGAGATTTGTCTGTTCTTGGACAGCAAAGGGAAAGACACAACACAACTCCGAGATGAAATGTTTCTGTGTGAAATGGCTTTTCTGTGTGACATTACGAGTCATCTGAATGCAATAAACTTGCAGCTGCAGGGTCGGGATCGTGTCATCTCTGATATGTACAGTACAGTGAAGGCATTTAAAACCAAACTGACTCTGTGGGAGACGCAGATGCGGAAAGAAAATTTGAGCCACTTTCCCAGCTGCCAGACCATGAAAGAGAAGCTCTCTACCAGTGCGTTCCCGAGCACACAGTTGGCTGATAAAATAGGTATGCTTGCCGCTGACTTTCGACGCCGATTTGCTGACTTTGAAGCACAAAAAAGCAGGTTGGAACTGCTCGGTAACCCATTTGCTGTTGACGTGGAAAGCTCACCACCAAACCTCCAAATGGAGTTGATTGACCTCCAATGCAATGATGCACTGAGGGCAAAATATGCGGCAGTGGGTGCTGCGGAGTTCGCCCGTTTCCTCCCGGCACAATGCCCCAGCTGCGCATCCAGGCTGCTCAAACGTTGTCTATGTTTGGCAGCACATACCTGTGTGAACAACTGTTTTCTTTGATGAACCTGAACAAAACATCACACAGAAGTCGACTTACTGCTGAACACCTCCACTCAATTCTGAGGATTTCTTCAGCTCAGAGCCTTACCCCGAACATTGATGAACTTGTGGAAAAGATGGGACACCACCAAGTATCACCCTCAACCTCAAACAAGTGAACATTACTGTGCAATCACATATTTAGAGTTTTTACTCAGTTCAAGTTTAAAAGTTAAAATTTAATATTTGTTTTCACTGCATGTTACTTCTCCTTAAACAAAGTGTTGTTTTTGATTAATAGATTTTTGCACTTTATTTTTTTGTATTTCAATCCAATTATATTTTAAAAATATTTCAGTTGAGTGGATGATAGAAAATTGCTATTATTGTTTTTTCTTTGAAGTAAATTTAGCCCACTTTTGCTAAAATAGAAAATATAGTCTACTGATGGTGCCTTGAATACCGGTTTCTTTCATTTAATGTTCATGTTATGGGGATATTTATATAAAGGAAATTTGTCTTTTGTGTCTGTTGAAAATTAAAGATTACTGACAGAGCCATAAGAAAATATTGCTTTATTTATCTGATCATATTGTAATATATTTGTTAGGTTTTCAGTAGGTTCAATTAGGTTCACTAGACTATATGCGTCATTTAAAATTTTTTCAATGAACATTCGAACAGTCCGGCCCTCGTCTTGTAGCTGATTTTTTTATTTGGCCCTCCGTCCATTTGACTTTGACACCCCTGCTTTACAGAATACAATTATTCCAAAATATGCATCCTGTTTGCAGTAAGGCGCTAAAGTAAAAAAAATGTGGAAAATAAATTAACTTTATGTCCTGAATACAAAGTATAATGTTTGGGTCAAATCCAACACAACACATCACTAAGTACCACTCTTCATATTTTCAAGCATGGTGGTGGCTGCATCATGTTATGGGTATGCTTGTCAGAGATGTTTGTTTCTGTCAGCGCGATGCGTGAAGAAACCAGGTGGCTGTACCGGCTCTGATAACGTATCACGAGTGAGCCATGTTTCCGTGAAACGGAGAATGTTACAATCTCTGATGTCTCTCTGGAAGGCAACTCTTGCTCGAATTTCGTCTACCTTGTTGTCAAGAGACTAGACATTGGCAAGTATTATATATTATACTGGGATCCGATCCATTGTCCTGGGTGGTGGTCCAAACAGAGGATCCGCTTCGGGAAAGTTATATTCCTGGTTTGGTAAGTTGACGCTGCTCTTATATCCAATATTTATTCCCGGCTGTAGGTAGTAAGACTTGAGATTTCATGGGGTAACAGTGTAAGAAATAATACATTAAAACAAAAATACTGCATAGTTTCTTAGGAACGCGATGCGAGGCGACCATCTCTGACGGGCCATGTAGCCTGGCCAATGACCTAAAACACAAGGCCAAATATACACTGGAGTTGCTTACCAAGACGAGATTGAATGATCTTGAATGGCCTAGTTACAGTTTTGACTGAAATCGTCTTGAAAATCTATAGCAAGACTTGAAAATGGCTGACTAGCAATGATCAACAACCAACTTGACAGAGCTAGAATAATTTTTAAAAGAATTATGTGCCAATATTGTACAATTAAGTTGTGCAAAGCTTTTAGAGACTTACCCAGAATGACTCACAGCTGTAATCCCTGCCAAAGGTGATTCTAGCATTTACTGACTCAGGGGTGTGAATACTTATGTAAATGAATTATTTCTGTATTTCATTGTCAATAAATTTGCAAAAATATAGATAAACATGTTTTCACTTTATCAATATGGGGTATTGTGTGAAGAGGGTTTAGAGAAAAAATATTGAACCCATTTTGAATTCAGGCTCTGACACAACAATGTGGAATAATTGAAGATGTATGACTACTTTCTGATGCCTCTGTACTTCTGATGGCACTGTACGTGTAATGAAAATAATACAAAACTCCTATTTAAATGTAGCTATTCAACAATAAACGCTGTTTAGCCTGCACATCATTTAAGTCATGTGATGGCTTGTCTTGTTGATCAAGTGGTTTGCAAGTGAGTTCCATTTTTCTATTGATTGTTAATTCATTTGGATCTTCTTTTTCACTGTGCTCATATGTCTGTCCTGTGCAACAGTTAATTTGGTTTATTTTACATTTAGCAATTAGCAAGAGAAAATGTTGCTTTTCTCCACGAAAACAATTGAAAAAATACTGTAAATCAAATTTTATTTTGTCACATGCGCCGAATACAACAGGTGTAGACCTTACAGTGAAGTGCTTACATACGAGCCCTTAACCAACAATGCAGTTCAAGAAATGGAGAAATAAAATATTTACTAAGTAAACTAAAGTAAAAAATGATCAAAATGTCCTGTAGGTTTTGTAGCCCATAGCTTTTCCTGTGATTTCACAAGAAGAGGATTAGGGGAGAGGCTTGCGTAGCACGGAAACAGTTGCAAGAGAGGCTAGAGATGTGTAGCTGAAGTAAGAATCTAAGTGTTAGCTGGATATTAGGCCATACATTAGCTAGATTGTAAGGCTATAAATATTTACCTGTCAAAGTGCAATAAAAAAAGTAAACACATTATGAAATTGCAGATCTGTGCGTTCCTCCAGGCTGTGCTCTGCAGTTCCAGACACAGAAAGCTCCACTATCGATTAGGCCTAAGGTTTTAGACTAAAACATTCTACCAAGGCCACAACAACACAGTGTAATGAGGAATGTATTATAGTTATCAAGTCAATACACATGTATTGTCCAGGGCTGTAAGCTGCTGTGATTTAGGCTGATTTGAATAACCACTCGTACGTCCTGTTTTGAATGCTTCATGCCAACATAACTGCATACAGCCTGGTCTGATCATGCAACCATTTGGATCAGTTAGGGTTTACAAGGTCCAGAAAGGTACATTAGCAGGCTACTCTCACTCTCCTTTTAAACTCCGCTATGTTAAATCCGGCAAGCAAAAGCAAGCTGGAATAAGTCCCCTGATAGGCTGTTAGTAGGGAATAAAATGCGGAAAATATGGCCTTCTCATGCGATGGTTGTCGTGGATCATCATTCTCCGAAGTCTTCCTATAATTAATGTGGCAACCAATATGCTCACACATGCCTAGTTATTCAGGCAAGCTTACCTTGCGTTCTGCCTTCTCTCCTCTCCGAGCAGCCTTGCACACCTAGAACCAAGAACGCTTCAATAGAAGGCACTTTTGATTGGTTGTCAATGTTTTATCATCGGAGGGCCAGGCAGAAAATCGCTCTGAAAGTGATCTAAATGATAGCTCTTGTTATCGTTTTCCTCTGTTTCTGTAGTTATCGTTGTGGTGTGAACGCTCATGTTCACTTGAATTAGAAAGATTTCATTGGTTTTATTGTTATAGTTATCTTCCTTGGTGGGGCGGGCCCTCAATCTAAGGCTGAGTCCCAAATGGTACCCTGTTTCCTATATAGTGCACAACTGTTTATTTTTATTTTTATACATATAGTAACCTAAGATGCCATTTGGGATGCATCCCTGAGTGTATCTCTCCCTCTGCTCTCTCTCCCTGCAGGAGTTTAAGTTCATGGGTCAGTGCCGGTCCCCCTCAGTGTCTCCCAGTAGACAGGTGTTGTCCAGCCAGGACCAGGAAGTCCTGTCTAATTTTGAGCTCTTCAGCCAGGAGGGGAACCCCTTTGAGAGGCACATCGACAACAAGGATGAGGAGACTGAGGACATGCTGGCCTCCAATGGGGTAAGCAGTGGCCATGTTTGAGAGTATCAAATCCGTAATGCATTGAGGGTAAATTGTGAATGACTGACTAATCTACAAATAATGAGTAGTTATTTATGACGCAAGGTCATTTGTAGATCAGTCTGCAGTGTCGAACCACCCCAGTGCCTCATCCTAGTTCCAGATGAATCACGTTTCTAGATGCTAGTCCTGTAGCTGGTATGTTGTGTTTGCTGTTTGTCAAGGAGAATGAAGCAGAACAAAGCAGTATGTAAGCACCAGCAACTTTGTTGATAAGGGTGAGTTAAGGTTATTTCAATCAGAAGGTGACATATTCCACAACTCCCTGACTGCCACACACATTGTCCATTACGCTAGTCCATTACATGCTTTCTAGAGTTCTGTTGCATCTCTCTACCAGAACGTTGTCTCACTATCCACCGATCCTTATTCACAACGCCTGCTGCCATTCCATCAGATCTCACCGAGTATTAACATGAATCCCATTAGTTCCCCCGGTAGCACGTGTCATCACCGTCCGCCACACTGAGTCATTTCAAGTGAGGAAATAAATAAGAGCAGCGATTAAAGTCGGACATTATCATTTGGGGACGTTAAGTGGTTTATAGTCGCCCTAACAGTCACGTCAGAGGTCGTAACAGAGTTTAATGGTGGGGACCGTGTCGGTATGGAGTTTACACCCGCTGCAGTGGTGCTTAACACTTTGATGCACTTGACATTTCATTATAGTCAATATGAGCCGCTACTGTAATGAAGACTACAGTTAAATGGGCGTTGCGTGTTGTCCTTTGAGTGGTAGCACACTGATATTAATGAAATAATAGGCTCTCTTTTATGGAGTGACAAACTTTTATGGAGATGTGCTTGCATACATGTGGACTGGACTTGTTACATTTCAATGCCAGTGTTACGAATCCCTTTTGGCCCGACAGTCTAGGGGGGATGGTAATGAGACCCGTAACATAACTCAGGCAAATTATAATAGTGACAAAGTAAAAGTGTGAACGAAATAACCAGGACAACTGAAATCTACCGTCAAACTCAAGGTTTATTTGAAAACACACGGTAATGGGGGGGGAGCAGGAAAAGGGGCTGAGCTGGACCCAAGGAAAGAAACACCCCTAAGCTAGACTAGCCTACTTTAACAACAGCTAACTAACCAACCAAAAATACAGTGGGTGGTCCGCCCAGTTCTAACAAAGTCTACCTACGGGTAGTGTATGCCCATGGGCGACTTGTCTTGGTTCCCCCTTTTCCCACCAGAAAACAAACACAAACACCATAACCAAAAACAATACTCACAGGTGAGGACAAAGTGCTATGGAGGTGCTCAAACAAAAGAGAGGTTAATACACAAAGAGAGAGTGAAACACAGAGACCTACAGACATGGCATTTACAGAGAGATTGAGCTCTAGAGCAAACAACTGACAGGGTTTTTAAACCAAGGGAAAGGAACTGTGATAGGGTAGGAAACAGGAGGAGGTGTGTCTTCTGTTTGATGATTGGATTGGTGACTGATTGGGGAGTGATGATTTTCACCTGTGAGGGGAGAAGGAGAGAAAAGAACACAGGATACACATACACAGGATACACACACAGGATACTGGTATCCGTAACAGCCAGTGTAAGCTGTATAAGGCTATTATTTGTTCAGATTTCATTATCAGTTTGTTTTTGTTCTGCCATTACAATCAACCCGTTGTTTGTTTTTGTCTTCATTTGAATTTATACACCAATCTATCTTGAAAATTAATATTGTATTATCAAAGGGGATTAGTCAAATCCAAAATGGTTCCTTTCTTGTTAACACATTTTCATAACCTCAAGCTTGTATTCAATATGAACTGCTAAAGCTCAGTCGAAGGCATTGTGTCGCTAGATTTCGATCAAATTGAGAAAGTGAGCATACACAATCTGCAGTTCAGTTAAGTTCCCTTTAAACAGCTAAAATTGTTCCTGGTAGAGTATTGTAGGTGGCATTGTTCCTGGGTGTTTTTGTTCCTGGTAGAGTATCGTAGGTGGTATTGTTCCTGGTAGAGTATCGTAGGTGGTATTGTTCCTGGTAGAGTATCGTTGGTGGTATTGTTCCTGGTAGAGTATCGTAGGTGGTATTGTTCCTGGGTGTTTTTGTTCCTGGTAGAGTATCGTAGGTGGTATTGTTCCTGGTAGAGTATTGTAGGTGGTATTGTTCCTGGTAGAGTATCGTAGGTGGTATTGTTCCTGGTAGAGTATCGTAGGTGGTATTGTTCCTGGTAGAGTATTGTAGGTGGTATTGTTCCTCGTAGAGTATTGTAGGTGGTATTGTTCCTCGTAGAGTATTGTAGGTGGTATTGTTCCTCATAGAGTATCGTAGGTGGTATTGTTCCTGGTAGAGTATTGTAGGTGGTATTGTTCCTGGTAGAGTATTGTAGGTGGTATTGTTCCTGGTAGAATATTGTAGGTGGTATTGTTCCTCGTAGAGTATTGTAGGTGGTATTGTAGCTAGTGGAGTATTGTAGGTGGTATTGTTCCTGGTAGAGTATTGTAGGTGGTATTGTTCCTAGTGGAGTATTGTAGGTGTCATTGTTCCTCGTAGAGTTTCATAGGTGGTATTGTTCCTGGTAGAGTATCGTAGGTGGTATTGTTCCTGGTAGATTATTGTAGGTGTATTGTTCCTGGTAGAGTATTGTAGGTGGTATTGTTCCTCGTAGAGTATTGTAGGTGGTATTGTTCCTCGTAGAGTATCGTAGGTGGTATTGTTCCTCGTAGAGTATTGTAGGTGGTATTGTTCCTGGTGGAGTATTGTAGGTGGTATTGTTCCTCGTAGAGTATTGTAGGTGTTATTGTTCCTGGTGGAGTATTGTAGGTGGTATTGTTCCTGGTGGAGTATTGTAGGTGGTATTGTTCCTAGTGGAGTATTGTAGGTGGTATTGTTCCTCGTAGAGTATCGTAGGTGGTATTGTTCCTAGTGGAGTATTGTAGGTGGTATTGTTCCTCGTAGAGTATTGTAGGTGGTATTGTTCCTGGTGGAGTATTGTAGGTGGTATTGTTCCTAGTGGAGTATTGTAGGTGGTATTGTTCCTCGTAGAGTATCGTAGGTGGTATTGTTCCTAGTGGAGTATTGTAGGTGGTATTGTTCCTCGTAGAGTATCGTAGGTGGTATTGTTCCTGGTGGGGTATTGTAGGTGTTATTGTTCCTGGTAGAGTATTGTAGGTGGTGGTTGTCTCACCTAGCTACCTTAAGATAAACACAAAAACTGTTAGTGGCTCTGGAAAAGAGTGTCTGCTAGATGACTAAAATGTAAAAATGTGATAAAAGCTTCTAAATCATCAGCAATTATATCTCTTTCTCTGAATGACCATGATTATTTTCCCCCTCTGCGGTATGAGTCAGATAAGTTAGTCAAGAGTGTGCACCAGGACTACGACAGTGATTAAAGCAACTAAATGATCATGTTGTTAATATACAGTACCAGTCAAAAGTTGGGACACACCTAGTTGGGACACAGCAAGAATGTGCAAAGCTGTCATCAAGGCAAAGGGTGGCTACTTTGAAGCATCTCAGATATAAAATATATTTTGATTTGTTTAACTTTTTTGGTTACTACATGATTCCATGTGTTTTTTTTCATAGTTTTGATGTCTTCACTATTATTCTACAATGTAGAAAATAGTAAAAATAAAGAAAAACCCTTGAATGAGTAGGTGTGTCCAAACTTTTGACTGGTACTGTATGTAAACCTTTTCTAAATGTCCATATTTGAATGATATTGTTACTGTGTTATTCCCTCTCTGCAGTGTGAGTCAGATAAACTGGAGAAGAGTGTCTACCAGGACTATGACAGTGACAGTGACGTCCCCGATGAACTCAAGCAGGACGAGCAGACCGGAGACATCCCTCTCAAGAGGTCAGGTCAAAGGGCACAACGTGATGATGTCATATCCCGGGAGCTCACTGGTCAAGTTCTCACGAGCAATGCTAGTAGTTCATGCGTGATGTACATCTCTATAAGTGGAAAGATACATGCATTATATATATCATTTTGAAAGAATTGTCATTATTTTGTTCTCAGTGTAGTGTTGAAACAGATGCATGAATGAATGACATTTTATTTCCGTGTCAAATCGCCAGTTGGCAACCCATCCCTTATGGGATTAACTGACACATAAACAAACATTACAACAATTCCGTGATAGTTCTTCCGGTGTTCTGGGCACATAAAGTGAAAAAGAAATCAACAGTAAAAAGAAAACAAAAAATAAATATATACTGTATATATACAGATAAATAAATCCAGAAAAATGAAATGGAAGGCATTGAACCCAGTCTGGCACAAAGAGAAGATTGAAGTGTAAAACAGGCTTACGCACAATCTATATCCATTTGTGCCATTTGCTATATGGGAGCTAAATATTTGTATGATTTAATTAAAGGTAGCCCCTTTTCTTTTATTCCAGGCTTTATCTGAAAATGTAGCAAACGGAAATACACAATGGACCAAAAATAATTTCATTTTCTCTTCATGGCCCAGCCACATAATGCCAGGATATATCTGGTGGTCTTTCTCTTCATGGCTCAGCAACATAATGCCAGGATATATCTGGTGGTCTTTCTCTTCATGGCTCAGCAACATAATGCCAGGGTATATCTGGTGGTCTTTCTCTTCATGGCTCAGCAACATAATTCCAGGGTATATCTGGTGGTCTTTCTCTTCATGGCTCAGCAACATAATACCAGGGTATATCTGGTGGTCTTTCTCTTCATGGCTCAGCAACATAATGCCAGGATATATCTGGTGGTCTTTCTCTTCATGGCTCAGCAACATAATGCCAGGGTATATCTGGTGGTCTTTCTCTTCATGGCTCAGCAACATAATGCCAGGATATATCTGGTGGTCTTTCTCTTCATGGCTCAGTAACATAATGCCAGGGTATATCTGGTGGTCTTTCTCTTCATGGCTCAGCAACATAATGCTAGGATATATCTGGTGGTCTTTCTCTTCGTGGCTCAGCAACACAATGCCAGGGTATATCTGGTGGTCTTTCTCTTCATGGCTCAGCAACATAATTCCAGGGTATATCTGGTGGTCTTTCTCTTCATGGCTCAGCAACATAATGCCAGGATATATCTGGTGGTCTTTCTCTTCATGGCTCAGCAACATAATGCCAGGATATATCTGGTGGTATTTCTCTTCATGGCTCAGCAACATAATGCCAGGATATATCTGGTGGTCTTTCTCTTCATGGCTCAGCAACATAATGCCAGGATATATCTGGTGGTCTTTCTCTTCATGGCTCAGCAACATAATGCCAGGGTATATCTGGTGGTCTTTCTCTTCTTGGCTCAGCAACATAATGCTAGGATATATCTGGTGGTCTTTCTCTTCATGGCTCAGCAACATAATGCTAGGATATATCTGGTGGTCTTTCTCTTCTTGGCTCAGCAACATAATGCCAGGGTATATCTGGTGGTCTTTCTCTTCATGGCTCAGCAACATAATTCCAGGGTATATCTTGTGGTCTTTCTCTTCATGGCTCAGCCACATAATTCCAGGGTATATCTGGTGGTCTTTCTCTTCATGGCTCAGCCACATAATTCCAGGGTATATCTGGTGGTCTTTCTCTTCATGGCTCAGCAACATAATTCCAGGATATATCTGGTGGTCTTTCTCTTCATGGCTCAGCAACATACTGCCAGGGTATATCTGGTGGTCTTTCTCTTCATGGCTCAGCAACATAATGCTAGGATATATCTGGTGGTCTTTCTCTTCGTGGCTCAGCAACATAATGCCAGGGTATATCTGGTGGTCTTTCTCTTCATGGCTCAGCAACATAATTCCAGGGTATATCTGGTGGTCTTTCTCTTCATGGCTCAGCAACATAATTCCAGGATATATCTGGTGGTCTTTCTCTTCATGGCTCAGCAACATAATGCCAGGGTATATCTGGTGGTCTTTCTCTTCATGGCTCAGCAACATAATTCCAGGGTATATCTGGTGGTCTTTCTCTTCATGGCTCAGCAACATAATTCCAGGGTATATCTGGTGGTCTTTCTCTTCATGGCTCAGCAACATATTTCCAGGGTATATCTGGTGGTCTTTCTCTTCATGGCTCAGCAACATAATGCCAGGGTATATCTGGTAGTCTTTCTCTTCATGGCTCAGCAACATAATTCCAGGGTATATCTGGTGGTCTTTCTCTTCATGGCTCAGCAACATAATGCTAGGATATATCTGGTGGTCTTTCTCTTCATGGCTCAGCAACATAATGCCAGGGTATATCTGGTGGTCTTTCTGGAAAAAGGACCAGTGTATATCGTGGTAGAAAAGGCCATTTAAATGCATGTATTGGCTATATATTTAGAATAGGTGTCTCAAATATATTTTTAGCTCACCCCTACATAACCCATCGAAGTCGGCACAATGTCATCAAGTTCTTTGTCTACATAATGAAACATTTTATTTTACCCTCCCCTTACTTCATAGCACTCAAATCACATGTTTGATGAACACAATCATTAGCCCTCTGGTGCAGAAAAGAGGATGAATTACCACACTTAGAGGCTTTTTATCCCCATGTGAAAATGTTCTCAAATCTTCATCTTCTACAGTATTTCATTAAGCTTTCAATGAAGCCAGTTTTTAACAAATCATTGAAATCCTCCCACTACATTTCTCGACTACACACACACACACACACACACACACACACACACACACACACACACACACACACACACACACACACACACACTTCCATTGTTCTCTTGTTAACAGAGAGGAGGGGAGATTCTGCTTAAATCAGCTGGGGCAAAAAAGTATTTTGTCAGCCACCAATTTGCAAGTTCTCCCACTTAAAAAGATGAGAGAGGTCTGTAATTTTCATCATAGGTACACTTCAACTATGACAGACAAAATGAGAACAAAAAAATCCAGAAAATCACCTTGAAGAATTTTTTATGAATTTATTTGCAAATTATGGTGGAAAATAAGTATTTGATCACCTACAAACAAGCAAGATATCTGGCTCTCACAGACCTGTAACTTCTTCTTTAAGAGGCTCCTCTGTCCTCCACTCGTTACCTGTATTAATGGCACCTGTTTGAACTTGTTATCAATATAGAAGACACCTGTCCACAACCTCAAACAGTCACACTCCAAACTCCACTATGGCCAAGACCAAAGAGCTGTCAAAGGACACCAGAAACAAAATTGTAGACCTGCACCAGGCTGGGAAGACTGAATCTGCAATAGGTAAGCAACTTGGTTTGAAGAAATCAACTGTGGGAGCAATTATTAGGAAATGGAAGACATTCAAGACCACTGATAATCTCCCTCGATCTGGGGCTCCATGCAAGATCTCACCCCGTGGGGTCAAAATGATCACAAGAACGGAGAGCAAAAATCCCTGAACCACACGGGGGGGACCTAGTGAATGACCTGCAGAGAGCTGGGACCAAAGTAACAAAGCCTACCATCAGTAACACACTACGCCGCCAGGGACTCAAATCCTGCAGTGCCAGACGTGTCCCCCTGCTTAAGCCAGTACATGTCCAGGCCCGTCTGAAGTTTGCTAGAGAACATTTGGATGATCCAGAAGAAGATTGGGAGAATGTCATATGGTCAGATGAAACCAAAATATAGCTTTTTGGTAAAAACTCAACTCGTCGTGTTTGGAGGACAAAGAATGCTGAGTTCCATCCAAAGAACACCATACCTACTGTGAACTATGGGGGTGGAAACATCATGCTTTGGGGCTGTTTTTCTGCAAAGGGACCAGGACGACTGATCCGTGTAAAGGAAATGAATGAATCCGGGGAAGGTTTTTTTACCATGGGATGATCTTGATTTATTATTAGAACCGGCCCGAAAAGCCCGCAGATCTTTTACACGCACCAATACTACATTTCACAATGCAAAGGTGACGCCATTGAGCAGAGGCTGCTTCATTTCAATATTTATTGTGGCTGGCATCACAGTAAAATTAACTTTCAGATACCCATCAAAAATGAAAACAAGGTGGATACCCAAACAAGGTGGGAGTCGGACCGAAGGTAGCTGGAAAACCTGTGTGTCTTCTGTGTGGAGAAAGTGTGGCGGTACTGAAAGAGTATAATCTGAGACGACATTATGAAACGAAACACGCGGACAAAAACAAGAATATGGACATGGAACAAAGGCTACAAAAGGCAGAGGAATTTCAAATCTCGACAGGCTCTGTTCAAAAAGCCAAATCACAAGGCCAGGCTGCTGTCAAGGCCAGTTTTATTTTGGCAGAAGAGATCGCTAAATCAGCCCGGCCATTTACTTTCATCAAAACTGCATGATTAAAGTTTGTGACGAAGTTTGCCCAGAAAAAGGCAACTCTTTTTAAATGTGAGTCTGAGCAGAAACACCATTGCCGAGAGAGTAGACCAGTTGTCCATCAATCTAAAAGAGCAGCTTGTGAAAAAGGGAAAAGATTTTATTGCATATTCCTTGGCTGTGGATGAGAGCACCGACATTTCTGACATTGCCCAGTTGTCAATTTTCATCCGCCCTAAGCGTGACAGAGGAGTTTTTGGCTTTACGTCCTATGCATGGCACAACTACGGGGCATGATTTGTATGAAGAGGTGTCAAGATGTGAAATGAGATGGAGCTGCCTTTCGTGGGTTTGACAACCGACGGAGCACCTGCGATGTGTGGACACAGGAGCGGACTGGTGGCGAAGATACGGGAAAAGATGCAAGAGGAAAACGCGACAGGTGAGCTGACAGCTTATCATTGTATCATACACCAGGAAGCGTTGTGCGGTAAAGCCTTGAAAATGGAGCATGTAATGAGCATCATCACGCACAGTTAACTTTATCAGAGCCAAAGGTTTGAATCACCGCCAGTTCAAGGCATTTCTGATTAGAAAATGGTGATTTGCCTTATCACACAGAGGTGCGATTTTCTGGGAAAGGTGCTTTGTTTCTCAGGAGATTTGTCTGTTCTTGGACAGCAAAGGGAAAGACACAACACAACTCCGAGATGAAATGTTTCTGTGTGAAATGGCTTTTCTGTGTGACATTACGAGTCATCTGAATGCAATAAACTTGCAGCTGCAGGGTCGGGATCGTGTCATCTCTGATATGTACAGTACAGTGAAGGCATTTAAAACCAAACTGACTCTGTGGGAGACGAGATGCGGAAAGAAAATTTGAGCCACTTTCCCAGCTGCCAGACCATGAAAGAGAAGCTCTCTACCAGTGCTTCACACAGTTGGCTGATAAAATAGGTATGCTTGCCGCTGACTTTCGACGCCGATTTGCTGACTTTGAAGCACAAAAAGCAGGTTGGAACTGCTCGGTAACCCATTTGCTGTTGACGTGGAAAGCTCACCACCAAACCTCCAAATGGAGTTGATTGACCTCCAATGCAATGATGCACTGAGGGCAAAATATGCGGCAGTGGGTGCTGGGAGTTCGCCCGTTTCCTCCCGGCACAATGCCCCAGCTGCGCATCCAGGCTGCTCAAAATGTTTGGCAGCACATACCTGTGTGAACAACTGTTTTCTTTGAAACCTGAACAAAACATCACACAGATGTAGGAACACCTCCACTCAATTCTGAGGATTTCTTCAGCTCAGAGCCTTACCTCGAACATTGATGAACTTGTGGAAAAGATGGGAACCACCAAGTATCACCCTCAACCTCAAACAAGTGAACATTACTGTGCAATCACATATTTAGAGTTTTTACTCAGTTCAAGTTTAAAAGTTAAAATTTAATATTTGTTTTCACTGCATGTTACTTCTCCTTAAACAAAGTGTTGTTTTTGATTAATAGATTTTTGCACTTTATTTTTTTGTATTTCAATCAATTATATTTTAAAAATTTTCAGTTGCATGGATGATAGAAAATTGCTATTATTGTTTTTTCTTTGAAGTAAATTTAGCCTTTTGCTAAAATAGAAAATATAGTCTACTGATGGTGCCTTGAATACCGGTTTCTTTCATTTAATGTTCATGTTATGGGGATATTTATATAAAGAAATTTGTCTTTTGATCTGTTGAAAATTAAAGATTACTGACAGAGCCATTATTGCTTTATTTATCTGATCATATTGTAATATATTTGTTAGGTTTTCAGTAGGTTCAATTAGGTTCACTTGACTATATGGTTCATTTAAAATTTTTTCAATGAACATTCAAACAGTCCGGCCCTCTTTGTAGCATTTTTTTAATTTGACTTTGACACCCCTGTGTAAAGGAAAGAATGAATGGGGCCATTATCGATTTCCATGAGATTTTGAGTGAAAACCTCCTTCCATCAGCATGCTTGAAGATGAAATGTGGCTGGGTCTTTAAGCAACAATGATCCCAAACACACCGCCCGAATGAATGAGTTGAAGCATTTCATGGTCCTGGAGTGTCCTAGCCAGTCTCCAGATCTCAACCCCATAGAAAATCTTTGGAGGGAGTTGAAAGTCCGTGTTGCCCAGCAACAGCCCCAAAACATCACTGCTCTAGAGGAGATCTGCATGGAGGAATGGGCCAAAATACCAGCAACAGTGTGTGAAAACCTTGTGAACACTTTGCCAACAAAGGGTATATAACAAAGTATTGAGATAAACTTTTGTTAACGACCAAATACTTATTTTCCACCATAATTTGCAAATAAATTCATAAAAAATCCTACAATGTGATTTTCTGGATTTTTTTTCTCATTTTGTCTGTCATAGTTTAAGTGTACCTATGATGAAAATTACAGGCCTCTCTCATCAGTTAGAACTTGATTTGGCTGACCACTGTATGTGACTACGTGCTACAATATGGCAGCTAATTGTGTGAGAGTGGCAGATGTGCAGCGGGGGGCAAAAACCACGTTCAAAAGCTCTTCATTAAGAACAGATGTAGGAATGAATGAGTTGAGGATATACATAAACATTACACACAGTTATTGATTTCCATGCATGTTGTGTGACGAAAGCCTTGGGTTCACTACATGCTTCAAAAGCTCTTCATTAAGAACAGATGTAGGAATTCATGAATTGATGATGTATATAAACATTACACACAGTTATTGATTTCCATGCATGTTGTGTGGCGAAAGCCTTGTGTTCACTACATGCTTCAAAAGCTCTTCATTAAGAACAGATGTAGGAATTCATGAATTGATGATGTATATAAACATTACACACAGTTATTGATTTCCATGCATGTTGTGTGGCGAAAGCCTTGGGTTCACTACATGCTTCAAAAGCTCTTCATTAAGAACAGATGTAGGAATGAATGAGTTGAGGATATACATAAACATTACACACAGTTATTGATTTCCATGCATGTTGTGTGGCGAAAGCCTTGGGTTCACTACATGCTTCAAAAGCTCTTCATTAAGAACAGATGTAGGAATGAATGAGTTGAGGATATACATAAACATTACACACAGTTATTGATTTCCATGCATGTTGTGTGGCGAAAGCCTTGGGTTCACTACATGCTTCAAAAGCTCTTCATTAAGAACAGATGTAGGAATTCATGAATTGATGATGTATATAAACATTACACACAGTTATTGATTTCCATGCATGTTGTGTGGCGAAAGCCTTGTGTTCACTACATGCTTCAAAAGCTCTTCATTAAGAACAGATGTAGGAATTCATGAATTGATGATGTATATAAACATTACACACAGTTATTGATTTCCATGCATGTTGTGTGGCGAAAGCCTTGTGTTCACTACATGCTTCAAAAGCTCTTCATTAAGAACAGATGTAGGAATTCATGAATTGATGATGTATATAAACATTACACACAGTTATTGATTTCCATGCATGTTGTGTGGTGAAAGCCTTGGGTTCACTACATGCTTCAAAAGCTCTTCATTAAGAACAGATGTAGGAATGAATGAGTTGAGGATATACATAAACATTACACACAGGTATTGATTTCCATGCATGTTCTGTGGCGAAAGCCTTGGGTTCACTACATGCTTCAAAAGCTCTTCATTAAGAACAGATGTAGGAATTCATGAATTGATGATGTACATAAACATTACACACAGTTATTGATTTCCATGCATGTTGTGTGGTGAAAGCCTTTGGTTCACTACATGCTTCAAAAGCTCTTCATTAAGAACAGATGTAGGAATGAATGAGTTGATGATGTACATAAACATTACACACAGGTATTGATTTCCATGCATGTTGTGTGGCGAAAGCCTTGTGTTCACTACATGCTTCAAAAGCTCTTCATTAAGAACAGATGTAGGAATTCATGAATTGATGATGTATATAAACATTACACACAGGTATTGATTTCCATGCATGTTGTGTGGCGAAAGCCTTGGGTTCACTACATGCTTCAAAAGCTCTTCATTAAGAACAGATGTAGGAATGAATGAGTTGAGGATATACATAAACATTACACACAGTTATTGATTTCCATGCATGTTGTGTGGCGAAAGCCTTGGGTTCACTACATGCAGGTCAACACGGTGCCTGCAGGGTCTCGGTTCTCCCCAGTGTTTTGTACTGATCTAAGCCTCTAACACGCTCATTTCCCAATCAATCAGGACGAATCACTGGCTAATTGAAGGGCTGCTGGAAGGTCACATCCATGTCCAGCAATTAGAGATGTACTAATGAATGGTGGTAGATGCAGTTTCATCATTAGTCAGGGGGCTGGTTCTGTCAGGGGGCTGACTCGTGTCATGCCTCTTAATTGATAGATTTAGGAGATTTTATGAATGAATATCTGGGCTCATCCACCGAGCCTCAGGGTTATGAACCTGAACCGCTGTCTATGTCTGGGCTCAACCACTGAGCCTCAGGGTTATGAACCTGATCCGCTGTCTATGTCTGGGCTCAACCACTGAGCCTCAGGGTTATGAATCTGTACCGCTGTTTGTCTGGGCTCAACCATTGAGCCTCAGGGTTATGAACATGAACCGCTGTCTGTCTGGGCTCAACCACTGAGCCTCAGGGTTATGAACATGAGCCACTATCCGTCTGGACTCAACCATTGAGCCTCAGGGTTATGAACATGAACCACTGTCTGTGTCTGGGCTCAACTACCGAGCCTCAGGGTTATGAACATGAATCGCTGTCTGTCTGGGCTCAACCACTGAGCCTCAGGGTTATGAACCTAAACCACTATCCGTCTGGACTCAACCATTGAGCCTCAGGGTTATGAACATGAACCGCTGTCTGTCTGGGCTCAACCACTGAGACTCAGGGTTATGAACATGAGCCACTGTATGTCTGGGCTCAACCACTGAGCCTCAGGGTTATGAACATGAGCCACTGTATGTTTGGGCTCAACCACTGAGCCTCAGGGTTATGAACATGAACCGCTGTCTGTCTAGGCTCAACCACCAAACCTCAGGGTTATGAACCTAAACCACTATGTGTCTGGGCTCAACCACTGAGCCTCAGGGTTATGAACATGAGCCACTGTATATCTGGGTTCAACCACCAAGCATTTGGGTTATGAACCACTGTCTGTCTAGGCTCAACCACCAAACCTCAGGGTTATGAACCTAAACCACTATGTGTCTGGACTCAACCACTGAGCCTCAGGGTTATGAACATGAGCCACTGTATATCTGGGTTCAACCACCAAGCATTTGGGTTATGAACCACTGTCTGTCTTGGCTCAACCACCAAGCCTCAGGGTTATGAACATGAACCACTGTCTGTCTGGACTCAACCACCGAGCCTCAGGGTGATGAACCTGAATCACTATCCATCTGGACTCAACAGCCAAGCCTCAGGGTTATGAACATGAACCACTGTCTATATCTGGGCTCAACCAGCAAGCCTCAGGGTTATGAACCTGAACCGCTGTCTGTCTAGGCTCAACCACCAAGCCTCAGGGTTATAAACATGAACCACTGTCTGTGTCTGGGCTCAACTACTGAGCCTCAGGGTTATGAACATGAACCGCTGTCTGTCTGGGCTCAACCACTGAGCCTCAGGGTTATGAACATGAACCACTGTCTGTCTAGGCTCAACCACTAAGCCTCAGGGTTATAAACATGAACCACTGTCTGTGTCTGGGCTCAACTACTGAGCCTCAGGGTTATGAACATGAACCGCTGTCTGTCTGGGCTCAACCACTGAGCCTCAGGGTTATGAACATGAACCGCTGTCTGTCTGGGCTCAACCACTGAGCCTCAGGGTTATGAACATGAACCGCTGTCTATGTCTGGGCTCAACTACCAAGCCTCAGGGTTATGAACCACTGTCTGTGTCTGGGCTCAACCACTGAGCCTCAGGGTTATGAACATGAACCGCTGTCTATGTCTGGGCTCAACCACTGAGCCTCAGGGTTATAAACATGAACCACTGACTATGTCTGGGCTCAACCACTGAGCCTCAGGGTTATGAACATGAACCACTAGGCTCAACCACCAAGCCTCAGGGTTATAAACATGAACCACTGTCTGTGTCTGGGCTCAACTACCAAGCCTCAGGGTTATGAACATGAACCGCTGTCTATGTCTGGGCTCAACCACTGAGCCTCAGGGTTATGAACCACTGTCTGTGTCTGTGCTCAATCACTGAGCCTCAGGGTTATGAACATGAACCACTGACTATGTCTGGGCTCAACCACTGAGCCTCAGGGTTATGAACATGAACCACTGTCTGTGTCTGGGCTCAACCACTGAGCCTCAGGGTTATGAACCTGAACCACTGTCTTGTTGTCCCGCCCTCACGCCTCTCCTTTCTCTCTAATCAGCATCTCCCCTCTCTCTCTAATCAGCCTGTCAAGGGAGACGCTGCGAAGCAGGAAGAAGTCAGACTACAGCCTTAACAAGGGCTCCAATGCTCCCATCCTGACCAACACAACCCTCAACGTGATTCGCCTGGTTGGTGAGTAATCATCTCCTCTCCTCTGTTCCTCTCCTCTCCCAGAAACATCCAAGACACTAAGTGATGACCGTGGTGACCCCTCTCCCGCAAGAGACCTCGATAACGGCACCAATTAACAAGCTCATCGCTCATTTAAGAATGTGAGGAACCAGGACCCTATTCCAAAGGCTACCTGGCGGTGTGACTGGCCTGTACCTGCCATCATTAGCCTGTCGTTATCCACGCCAAACCCCGTGACCTTTCATTTCTTAAGTGGAATGTAACTGTCTGTTTGACGTCAATTGCGAGGTGTCGGTCCTCAACGTCAATTTTGCTTCCTGCTCAAATCGCAACCCGTCTTTGATTTGATTTAATTGGAGAGGAAGAAATGTCATTATGATAAGTGAGGTAGTTAAGGCTCCGAGTTTGTGAAGAAATCTCTGTTTTTCACTCGTGTTTTTAACTGATTTGAATTTAATTATGTTTCTAAACAACATTCTAAATGACCAGCGCAGTTCACTTATAGTGTAGTAAATTAATTTTATTCAACTAACATTTATTTGTATTTTTTTGCATTTCAGATGTATAATAGTACATGTATGATTTAAAACATAATAGGTCAAATAGAACATGTACAGTCACTAGTCACAGGTGCTAACTGGTCTGTTTACTAAGGGAAGGGAGGGGACACTGACGTGCTAACTGGTCTGTTTACTAAGGGAAGGGACACTGAGGTGCTAACTGGTCTGTTTACTAAGGGAGGGAGGGGACACTGAGGTGCTAACTGGTCTGTTTACTAAGGGAAGGGAGGGGACACTGAGGTGCTAACTGGTCTGTTTACTAAGGGAAGGGAGGGGACACTGAGGTGCTAACTGGTCTGTTTACTAAGGGAAGGGAGGGGACACTGAGGTGCTAACTGGTCTGTTTACAAAGGGAAGGGAGGGGACACTGAGGTGCTAACTGGTCTGTTTACTAAGGGAAGGGAGGGGACACTGAGGTGCTAACTGGTCTGTTTACTAAGGGAAGGGAGGGGACACTGAGGTGCTAACTGGTCTGTTTACTAAGGGAAGGGAGGGGACACTGAGGTGCTAACTGGTCTGTTTACTAAGGGAAGGGAGGGGACACTGAGGTGCTAACTGGTCTGTTTACTAAGGGAAGGGAGGGGACACTGAGGTGCTAACTGGTCTGTTTACTAAGGGAAGGGAGGGGACACTGAGGTGCTAACTGGTCTGTTTACTAAGGGAAGGGAGGGGACACTGAGGTGCTAACTGGTCTGTGTACTAAGGGAAGGGAGGGGACCAAGTCGCTTAATGTGAAAGAAATCCTCATCTGGATTTCTGTTTCAATAGTGCTCTGAAAAGTTAGATGACAGGGTTCTAGCATTCACAGAAAGAGAAAGTAAGAAAGTGCCAGTCAGCGCAAAAAGTGGCTCTTTCATCAGCTCTGGTTCAATGGTAACCTTGTTACAGCCATGTGCTCTGTAGCTATTCATTTTATTACCTTTTTCTCAAATGAAATTCCATCCACTCAGAGTACATGTAAATGCTCCATTGGCTGGGCAAATATATTATTATAAATCACTATTCGATTATGATTGACTTAAAACATCTGAGATTACATTACTATGAGAGTCCTGGGATCTAATGTTTCCCCAGATACAATGTTGTCTGCTTTAGTTGGATATGATGAACAGTTGAGGCCCTTTACATCCCAGGACATCTTATAGAGGTGAATGGAGAGTAAATCAGTTGTTTCATCACATCAGATACGTGCTTTCATTTGGTGCAGTGCTGATGTCAAACGTCATGTCCATTATTTGGCATCCTGATCACATTCATATCAGTCATGTACTGTAAATCTCCCAGAGGATATTTGTTTGAAAGTTACATTCAAACATTTGAATTCATCCCATTCAAATTCCCCAAAAAGATGACGCAAGGGTTTTGGATCAACTTTTTTTAGATATGAAAGATCCAAACAGAATTTCCAAGTATCTAATATGCCAGGCTAGTAGTTTTTGAGATGAGCTTTTTTGAACCTTTCTGTTGATAACTGTTTAACTGATATCAATTGTTTTGTTATTTAATGTCTCATATTATGTAATAGCATGTATTATAATATGTATACCTTTGTAATATTTCCCATACAGGTTAAATGCATGCGGATGATGAACATTCTGAAGCCTATAGCCTTGGATGTCATCCGCTGTGTTTCCCAGCTGTTTGATCACTACCTATATGCTGTCTACACCTTCTTCCGCCGCAACGATATGCTACGGAAAAATACAAAGCTATTTCAATGGAGATTATTCATTGACCATGCATTTTAGTCCAGGACTAGGCTTAATCTGTGTCCGGGAAACTGGCCCTGAGGGTCTTTTACACAACCACACATGACAGACCTGTTTTTGTATGTGACAGACTTGCATTATGTTCATTAGTGTCCCCAATGTGAATGTGTTCTATGTTTCTCAAATGTTATCTTATATATTATTTACCACTCAATTATCTGTATGTGGTTACTGCTTCTGTGTTCCACCTCTTGTACACACATCACTCATTGGAAATTGTCAGTGGGGCTGTAGCTGAAATCACCTAAGATTGCTTTTCTCTTCTGTTGAGCCAATGTATTAGTGCTTATGGTGTTCAAATAGAGTTGGAATGAATGAGAGTGTCTTCAGAACAAGTCACCCTCCTTGAAAACATTACATTGTTACTGATATTACAGATATTTTCAGACTGTTCAGTAAGATAAGGGACACTGAAGTGTTAACTGGTCTATTTATTAAGGAGATGATTGTGGACTTCAGGAAACAGCAGAGGGAGCAGCCCCCTATCCACATCGACAGGACAGTAGTATCCACATCAACGGGACAGTAGTGGAGAAGGTGGAAAGTTTTATGTTCCTCGGGATACACATCACGGACAAACTGAAATGGTCCACCCACACAGACAGCGTGGTGAAGGCGCAACGGCGCCTCTTCAACCTCAGGAGGCTGAAGAAATTCGGCTTGTCACCAAAAACACTGACAAACTTTTACAGATGCACAATCGAGAGCATCCTGTCGGACTGTATGACCTGGTATGGTATGGTATGGCAACTGCTCAGCCCACAACCGTAAGGCTCTCCAGAGGGTAGTGAGGTCTGCACAACGCATCACCGGAGGCAAACTACCTGCCCTCCAGGACACCTACAGCACCCGATGTCACAGGAAGGCCATAAAGATCATCAAGGACAAGAACCACCCGAGCCACTGCCTGTTCACCCCGCTATCATCCAGAAGGCGAGGTCAGTACAGGTGCATCAAAGCAGGGACCGAGAGACTGAAAAACAGCTTCTATCTCAAGGCCATCAGACTGTTAAATAGCCATCACTAACATTGAGTGGCTGCTGCCAACATACTGACTCAAATCTCCAGCCACTTTAATAATTAAACATTGGATGTAATAAATGTATCACTAGTCACTTTAAACAATGCCACTTTATATGATGTTTACATACTCTACATTACTCATCTCATATGTATATACTGTATTCTATACCATCTACTGCATCTTGCCAATGCTGTTCGGCCATCGCTCATCCATATATTTATATGTACATATTCTTATTAATTCCTTTACACTTGTGTGTGTATAAGGTAGTTGTTGTGAAATTGTTAGATTACTTGTTAGATATTAGTGCACGGTCGGAACTAGAAGCACAAGCATTTCTCTACACTCGCATTAACATCTGCTAACCATGTGTATGTGACCAATAAAATTTGATTTGATTTAAGGGAAGGGACACTGAGGTGCTAACTGGTCTATTTACTAAAGGAAGGGAAGGGGACACTGAGGTGCTAACTGGTCTGTTTACTAAGGGAAGGGGACACTGAGGTGCTAACTGGTCTATTTACTAAGGGAAGGGAAGGGGACACTGAGGTGCTAACTGGTCTGTTTACTAAGGGAAGGGGACACTGAGGTGCTAACTGGTCTGTTTACTAAGGGAAGGGGACACTGAGGTGCTAACTGGTCTGTTTACTAAGGGAAGGGACACTGAGGTGCTAACTGGTCTGTTTACTAAGGGAAGGGACACTGAGGTGCTAACTGGTCTGTTTACTAAGGGAAGGGAAGGGACACTGAGGTGCTAACTGGTCTGTTTACGAAAGGAAGGGACACAGTTGCTATCTGGTCTATTTACTAAGGGAAGGGAAGGGGACACTGAGGTGCTAACTGGTCTGTTTACTAAGGGAAGGGAAGGGACACTGAGGTGCTAACTGGCCTGTTTACTAAGGGAATAGAAGGGACACTGAGGTGCTAACTGGTCTGTTTACTAAGGGAAGGGAAGGGGACACTGAGGTGCTAACTGGTCTGTTTACTAAGGGAAGGGGACACTGAGGTGCTAACTGGTCTGTTTACTAAGGGAAGGGAAGGGACACTGAGGTGCTAACTGGTCTGTTTACTAAGGGAAGGGACACTGAGGTGCTAACTGGTCTGTTTACTAAGGGAAGGGAAGGGACACTGAGGTGCTAACTGGTCTGTTTACGAAAGGAAGGGACACAGTTGCTATCTGGTCTATTTACTAAGGGAAGGGAAGGGGACACTGAGGTGCTAACTGGTCTGTTTACTAAGGGAAGGGAAGGGACACTGAGGTGCTAACTGGCCTGTTTACTAAGGGAATAGAAGGGACACTGAGGTGCTAACTGGTCTGTTTACTAAGGGAAGGGAGGGGACACTGAGGTGCTAACTGGTCTGTTTACTAAGGGAAGGGAAGGGGACTCTGAGGTGCTAACTGGTCTGTTTACTAAGGGAAGGGGACACTGAGTTGCTAACTGGTCTGTTTACTAAGGGAAGGGAAGGGACACTGAGGTGCTAACTGGTCTGTTTACTAAGGGAAGGGGACACTGAGGTGCTAACTGGTCTGTTTACTAAGGGAAGGGGACACTGAGGTGCTAACTGGTCTGTTTACTAAGGGAAGGGACACTGAGGTGCTAACTGGTCTGTTTACTAAGGGAAGGGACACTGAGGTGCTAACTGGTCTGTTTACTAAGGGAAGGGAAGGGACACTGAGGTGCTAACTGGTCTGTTTACGAAAGGAAGGGACACAGTTGCTATCTGGTCTATTTACTAAGGGAAGGGAAGGGGACACTGAGGTGCTAACTGGTCTGTTTACTAAGGGAAGGGAAGGGACACTGAGGTGCTAACTGGCCTGTTTACTAAGGGAATAGAAGGGACACTGAGGTGCTAACTGGTCTGTTTACTAAGGGAAGGGAAGGGGACACTGAGGTGCTAACTGGTCTGTTTACTAAGGTGAGGTGCTAACTGGTCTGTTTACTAAGGGAAGGGGACACTGAGGTGCTAACTGGTCTGTTTACTAAGGGAAGGGAAGGGACACTGAGGTGCTAACTGGTCTGTTTACTAAGGAAGGGGGACACTGAGGTGCTAACTGGTCTGTTTACTAAGGGAAGGAAGGGACACTGAGGTGCTAACTGGTCTGTTTACTAAGGGAAGGGAAGGGACACTGAGGTGCTAACTGGTCTGTTTACGAAGGGAAGGGACACTGAGGTGCTAACTGGTCTGTTTACTAAGGGAAGGGAAGGGACACTGAGGTGCTAACTGGTCTGTTTACTAAGGGAAGGGAAGGGACACTGAGGTACTAACTGGTCTGTTTACTAAGGGAGGGAACTGAGGTGCTAACTGGTCTGTTTACTAAGGGAAGGGAACTGAGGTGCTAACTGGTCTGTTTACTAAGGGAAGGGACACTGAGGTGCTAACTGGTCTGTTTACTAAGGGAAGGGAAGGGACACTGAGGTGCTAACTGGTCTGTTTACTAAGGGAAGGGACACTGAGGTGCTAACTGGTCTGTTTACTAAGGGAAGGGAAGGGACACTGAGGTGCTAACTGGTCTGTTTACGAAAGGAAGGGACACAGTTGCTATCTGGTCTATTTACTAAGGGAAGGGGACACTGAGGTGCTAACTGGTCTGTTTACTAAGGGAAGGGAAGGGACACTGAGGTGCTAACTGGTCTGTTTACTAAGGGAAGGGACACTGAGGTGCTAACTGGTCTGTTTACTAAGGGAAGGGAAGGGACACTGAGGTGCTAACTGGTCTGTTTACTAAGGGAAGGGAAGGGGACACTGAGGTGCTAACTGGTCTGTTTACTAAGGGAAGGGGACACTGAGGTGCTAACTGGTCTGTTTACTAAGGGAAGGGAAGGGACACTGAGGTGCTAACTGGTCTGTTTACTAAGGGAAGGGACACTGAGGTGCTAACTGGTCTGTTTACGAAGGGAAGGGACACTGAGGTGCTAACTGGTCTGTTTACTAAGGGAAGGGAAGGGACACTGAGGTGCTAACTGGTCTGTTTACTAAGGGAAGGGACACTGAGTTGCTATCTGGTCTGTTTACTAAGGGAAGGGACACTGAGGTGCTAACTGGTCTGTTTACTAAGGGAAGGGAAGGGACACTGAGGTGCTAACTAACTAAGGGAAGGGAACTGAGGTGCTAACTGGTCTGTTTACTAAGGGAAGGGACACTGAGGTGCTAACTGGTCTGTTTACTAAGGGAAGGGAAGGGACACTGAGGTGCTAACTGGTCTGTTTACTAAGGGAAGGGACACTGAGGTGCTAACTGGTCTGTTTACTAAGGGAAGGGAAGGGACACTGAGGTGCTAACTGGTCTGTTTACTAAGGGAAGGGAACTGAGGTGCTAACTGGTCTGTTTACTAAGGGAAGGGAACTGAGGTGCTAACTGGTCTGTTTACTAAGGGAAGGGACACTGAGGTGCTAACTGGTCTGTTTACTAAGGGAAGGGAAGGGACACTGAGGTGCTAACTGGTCTGTTTACTAAGGGAAGGGACACTGAGGTGCTAACTGGTCTGTTTACTAAGGGAAGGGAAGGGACACTGAGGTGCTAACTGGTCTGTTTACTACAGTTGCTATCTGGTCTATTTACTAAGGGAAGGGAAGGGGACACTGAGGTGCTAACTGGTCTGTTTACTAAGGGAAGGGACACTGAGGTGCTAACTGGTCTGTTTACTAAGGGAAGGGACACTGAGGTGCTAACTGGTCTGTTTACTAAGGGAAGGGAAGGGACACTGAGGTGCTAACTGGTCTGTTTACTAAGGAAGGGAAGGGACACTGAGGTGCTAACTGGTCTGTTTACTAAGGGAAGGGACACTGAGGTGCTAACTGGTCTGTTTACTAAGGGAAGGGAAGGGACACTGAGGTGCTAACTGGTCTGTTTACTAAGGGAAGGGAACTGAGGTGCTAACTGGTCTGTTTACTAAGGGAAGGGAACTGAGGTGCTAACTGGTCTGTTTACTAAGGGAAGGGAACTGAGGTGCTAACTGGTCTGTTTACTAAGGGAAGGGAAGGGACACTGAGGTGCTGTCTGTTTACTAAGGGAGGGAACTGAGGTGCTAACTGGTCTGTTTACTAAGGGAAGGGAACTGAGGTGCTAACTGGTCTGTTTACTAAGGGAAGGGGGACACTGAGGTGCTAACTGGTCTGTTTACTAAGGGAAGGGACACTGAGGTGCTAACTGGTCTGTTTACTAAGGGAAGGGAAGGGACACTGAGGTGCTAACTGGTCTGTTTACGAAAGGAAGGGACACAGTTGCTATCTGGTCTATTTACTAAGGGAAGGGAAGGGGACACTGAGGTGCTAACTGGTCTGTTTACTAAGGGAAGGGAACTGAGGTGCTAACTGGTCTGTTTACTAAGGGAGGGAACTGAGGTGCTAACTGGTCTGTTTACTAAGGGGGAAGGGACACTGAGGTGCTAACTGGTCTGTTTACTAAGGGAAGGGACACTGAGGTGCTAACTGGTCTGTTTACTAAGGGAAGGGAAGGGACACTGAGGTGCTAACTGGTCTGTTTACTAAGGGAAGGGAAGGGACACTGAGGTGCTAACTGGTCTGTTTACGAAAGGAAGGGACACAGTTGCTATCTGGTCTATTTACTAAGGGAAGGGAAGGGACACTGAGGTGCTAACTGGTCTGTTTACTAAGGGAAGGGACACTGAGGTGCTAACTGGTCTGTTTACTAAGGGAAGGAAGGGACACTGAGATGCTAACTGGTCTGTTTACTAAGGGAAGAAGGGACACTGAGGTGCTAACTGGTCTGTTTACTAAGGGAAGGGAGGGGACACTGAGGTGCTAACTGGTCTGTTTACTAAGGGAAGGGAAGGGGACACTGAGGTGCTAACTGGTCTGTTTACTAAGGGAAGGGGACACTGAGGTGCTAACTGGTCTGTTTACTAAGGGAAGGGACACTGAGGTGCTAACTGGTCTGTTTACTAAGGGAAGGGAAGGGACACTGAGGTGCTAACTGGTCTGTTTACTAAGGGAAGGGAACTGAGGTGCTAACTGGTCTGTTTACTAAGGGAAGGGAAGGGACACTGAGGTGCTAACTGGTCTGTTTACTAAGGGAGGGAACTGAGGTGCTAACTGGTCTGTTTACTAAGGGAAGGGAACTGAGGTGCTAACTAGTCTGTTTACTAAGGGAAGGGAAGGGACTGAGGTGCTAACTGGTCTGTTTACTAAGGGAGGGAACTGAGGTGCTAACTGGTCTGTTTACTAAGGGAAGGGAACTGAGGTGCTAACTGGTCTGTTTACTAAGGGAAGGGACACTGAGGTGCTAACTGGTCTGTTTACTAAGGGAAGGGAAGGGACACTGAGGTGCTAACTGGTCTGTTTACTAAGGGAAGGGACACTGAGGTGCTAACTGGTCTGTTTACTAAGGGAAGGGACACTGAGGTGCTAACTGGTCTGTTTACTAAGGGAAGGGACACAGTTGCTATCTGGTCTATTTACTAAGGGAAGGGAAGGGGACACTGAGGTGCTAAGGTCTGTTTAAGGGAAGGGACACTGAGGTGCTAACTGGTCTGTTTACTAAGGGAAGGGACACTGAGGTGCTAACTGGTCTGTTTACTAAGGGAAGGAAGGGACACTGAGGTGCTAACTGGTCTGTTTACTAAGGGAAGGGAAGGGACACTGAGGTGCTAACTGGTCTGTTTACGAAAGGAAGGGACACAGTTGCTATCTGGTCTATTTACTAAGGGAAGGGAAGGGGACACTGAGGTGCTAACTGGTCTGTTTACTAAGGGAAGGGACACTGAGGTGCTAACTGGTCTGTTTACGAAGGGAAGGGACACTGAGGTGCTAACTGGTCTGTTTACTAAGGGAAGGGAAGGGACACTGAGGTGCTAACTGGTCTGTTTACTAAGGGAAGGGAAGGGACACTGAGGTGCTAACTGGTCTGTTTACTAAGGGAAGGGAACTGAGGTGCTAACTGGTCTGTTTACTAGGGGAAGGGAAGGGACACTGAGGTGCTAACTGGTCTGTTTACTAAGGGAGGGAACTGAGGTGCTAACTGGTCTGTTTACTAAGGGAAGGGAACTGAGGTGCTAACTGGTCTGTTTACTAAGGGAAGGGAACTGAGGTGCTAACTGGTCTGTTTACTAAGGGAAGGGAAGGGACACTGAGGTGCTGTCTGTTTACTAAGGGAGGGAACTGAGGTGCTAACTGGTCTGTTTACTAAGGGAAGGGAACTGAGGTGCTAACTGGTCTGTTTACTAAGGGAAGGGACACTGAGGTGCTAACTGGTCTGTTTACTAAGGGAAGGGAAGGGACACTGAGGTGCTAACTGGTCTGTTTACTAAGGGAAGGGAAGGGACACTGAGGTGCTAACTGGTCTGTTTACGAAAGGAAGGGACACAGTTGCTATCTGGTCTATTTACTAAGGGAAGGGAAGGGGACACTGAGGTGCTAACTGGTCTGTTTACTAAGGGAAGGGAACTGAGGTGCTAACTGGTCTGTTTACTAAGGGAGGGAACTGAGGTGCTAACTGGTCTGTTTACTAAGGGAAGGGAACTGAGGTGCTAACTGGTCTGTTTACTAAGGGAAGGGACACTGAGGTGCTAACTGGTCTGTTTACTAAGGGAAGGGAAGGGACACTGAGGTGCTAACTGGTCTGTTTACTAAGGGAAGGGAAGGGACACTGAGGTGCTAACTGGTCTGTTTACGAAAGGAAGGGACACAGTTGATATCTGGTCTATTTACTAAGGGAAGGGAAGGGGACACTGAGGTGCTAACTGGTCTGTTTACTAAGGGAAGGGACACTGAGGTGCTAACTGGTCTGTTTACTAAGGGAAGGGAAGGGACACTGAGATGCTAACTGGCCTGTTTACTAAGGGAATAGAAGGGACACTGAGGTGCTAACTAGTCTGTTTACTAAGGGAAGGGAGGGGACACTGAGGTGCTAACTGGTCTGTTTACTAAGGGAAGGGAAGGGGACACTGAGGTGCTAACTGGTCTGTTTACTAAGGGAAGGGGACACTGAGGTGCTAACTGGTCTGTTTACTAAGGGAAGGGACACTGAGGTGCTAACTGGTCTGTTTACTAAGGGAAGGGAAGGGACACTGAGGTGCTAACTGGTCTGTTTACTAAGGGAAGGGAACTGAGGTGCTAAATGGTCTGTTTACTAAGGGAAGGGAACTGAGGTGCTAACTGGTCTGTTTACTAAGGGAAGGGAAGGGACACTGAGGTGCTAACTGGTCTGTTTACTAAGGGAAGGGACACTGAGGTGCTAACTGGTCTGTTTACTAAGGGAAGGGACACTGAGGTGCTAACTGGTCTGTTTACTAAGGGAAGGGAAGGGACACTGAGGTGCTAACTGGTCTGTTTACTAAGGGAAGGGAAGGGACACTGAGGTGCTAACTGGTCTGTTTACTACTGAGGTGCTAACTGGTCTGTTTACTAAGGGAAGGGAAGGGACACTGAGGTGCTAACTGGTCTGTTTACTAAGGAAGGGAAGGGACACTGAGGTGCTAACTGGTCTGTTTACTAACTGGTCTAACTGGTTTACTAAGGGAAGGGACACTGAGGTGCTAACTGGTCTGTTTACTAAGGGAAGGGAAGGGACACTGAGGTGCTAACTGGTCTGTTTACTAAGGGAAGGGAAGGGACACTGAGGTGCTAACTGGTCTGTTTACTAAGGTGCTAACTGGTCTGTTTACTAAGGAAGGGACACTGAGGTGCTAACTGGTCTGTTTACTAAGGGAAGGGACACTGAGGTGCTAACTGGTCTGTTTACTAAGGGAAGGGAAGGGACACTGAGGTGCTAACTGGTCTGTTTACTAAGGGAAGGGACACTGAGGTGCTAACTGGTCTGTTTACTAAGGGAAGGGAACTGAGGTGCTAACTGGTCTGTTTACTAAGGAAGGGACACAGTGCTAACTGGTCTGTTTACTAAGGGAAGGGACACTGAGGTGCTAACTGGTCTGTTTACTAAGGGAAGGGAAGGGACACTGAGGTGCTAACTGGTCTGTTTACTAAGGGAATAGAAGGGACACTGAGGTGCTAACTGGTCTGTTTACTAAGGGAAGGGAAGGGACACTGAGGTGCTAACTGGTCTGTTTACTAAGGGAAGGGAAGGGACACTGAGGTGCTAACTGGTCTGTTTACTAAGGGAAGGGACACTGAGGTGCTAACTGGTCTGTTTACTAAGGGAAGGGAAGGGACACTGAGGTGCTAACTGGTCTGTTTACTAAAAGGAAGGGACACTGAGGTGCTAACTGGTCTGTTTACTAAGGGAAGGGAAGGGACACTGAGGTGCTAACTGGTCTGTTTACTAAGGGAATAGAAGGGACACTGAGGTGCTAACTGGTCTGTTTACTAAGGGAAGGGAAGGGACACTGAGGTGCTAACTGGTCTGTTTACTAAGGAAGGGAAGGGACACTGAGGTGCTAACTGGTCTGTTTACTAAGGGAAGGGACACTGAGGTGCTAACTGGTCTGTTTACTAAGGGAAGGAAGGGACACTGAGGTGCTAACTGGTCTGTTTACTAAGGGAAGGGAAGGGACACTGAGGTGCTAACTGGTCTGTTTACTAAGGGGAGGGAACTGAGGTGCTAACTGGTCTGTTTACTAAGGGAAGGGAAGGGACACTGAGGTGCTAACTGGTCTGTTTACTAAGGGAAGGAAGGGACACTGAGGTGCTAACTGGTCTGTTTACTAAGGGAAGGGAGGGGACACTGAGGTGCTAACTGGTCTGTTTACTAAGGGAAGGGAAGGGAAGGGGACACTGAGGTGCTAACTGGTCTGTTTACTAAGGGAAGGGAAGGGACACTGAGGTGCTAACTGGCCTGTTTACTAAGGGAATAGAAGGGACACTGAGGTGCTAACTAGTCTGTTTACTAAGGGAAGGGAGGGGACACTGAGGTGCTAACTGGTCTGTTTACTAAGGGAAGGGAGGGGACACTGAGGTGCTAACTGGTCTGTTTACTAAGGGAAGGGTACACTGAGGTGCTAACTGGTCTGTTTACTAAGGGAAGGGACACTGAGGTGCTAACTGGTCTGTTTACTAAGGGAAGGGAAGGGACACTGAGGTGCTAACTGGTCTGTTTACTAAGGGAAGGGAGGGGACACTGAGGTGCTAACTGGTCTGTTTACTAAGGGAAGGGAAGGGACACTGAGGTGCTAACTGGTCTGTTTACGAAGGGAAGGGACACTGAGGTGCTAACTGGTCTGTTTACTAAGGGAAGGGACACTGAGGTGCTAACTGGTCTGTTTACTAAGGGAAGGGAAGGGACACTGAGGTGCTAACTGGTCTGTTTACTAAGGGAAGGGAACTGAGGTGCTAACTGGTCTGTTTACTAAGGGAAGGGAAGGGACACTGAGGTGCTAACTGGTCTGTTTACTAAGGGAGGGAACTGAGGTGCTAACTGGTCTGTTTACTAAGGTAAGGGAACTGAGGTGCTAACTGGTCTGTTTACTAAGGGAAGGGACACAGTTGCTATCTGGTCTATTTACTAAGGGAAGGGGACACTGAGGTGCTAACTGGTCTGTTTACTAAGGGAAGGGAAGGGACACTGAGGTGCTAACTGGCCTGTTTACTAAGGGAATAGAAGGGACACTGAGGTGCTAACTGGTCTGTTTACTAAGGGAAGGGAGGGGACACTGAGGTGCTAACTGGTCTGTTTACTAAGGGAAGGGAAGGGACACTGAGGTGCTAACTGGTCTGTTTACTAAGGGAAGGGGACACTGAGGTGCTAACTGGTCTGTTTACTAAGGGAAGGGAAGGGACACTGAGGTGCTAACTGGTCTGTTTACTAAGGGAAGGGACACAGTTGCTAACTGGTCTGTTTACTAAGGGAAGGGAAGGGGACACTGAGGTGCTAACTGGTCTGTTTACTAAGGGAAGGGAAGGGACACTGAGGTGCTAACTGGTCTGTTTACTAAGGGAATAGAAGGGACACTGAGGTGCTAACTGGTCTGTTTACTAAGGGAAGGGAAGGGGACACTGAGGTGCTAACTGGTCTGTTTACTAAGGGAAGGAAGGGACACTGAGGTGCTAACTGGTCTGTTTACTAAGGGAAGGGAGGGAACTGAGGTGCTAACTAGTCTGTTTACTAAGGGAAGGGAAGGGACACTGAGGTGCTAACTGGTCTGTTTACTAAGGGAAGGGAACTGAGGTGCTAACTGGTCTGTTTACTAAGGGAAGGGGGTCACTGAGGTGCTAACTGGTCTGTTTACTAAGGGAAGGGACACTGAGGTGCTAACTGGTCTGTTTACTAAGGGAAGGGAAGGGACACTGAGGTGCTAACTGGTCTGTTTACTAAGGGAAGGGACTGGTGCTAACTTTACTAAGGGAAGGGAAGGGACACTGAGGTGCTAACTGGTCTGTTTACTAAGGGAAGGGAAGGGACACTGAGGTGCTAACTGGTCTGTTTACTAAGGGAAGGGAGGGGACACTGAGGTGCTAACTGGTCTGTTTACTAAGGGAAGGGGGAAGGGACACTGAGGTGCTAACTGGTCTGTTTACTAAGGGAAGGGAAGGGACACTGAGGTGCTAACTGGTCTGTTTACTAAGGAAGGGAAGGGACACTGAGGTGCTAACTGGTCTGTTTACTAAGGGAAGGGAAGGGACACTGAGGTGCTAACTGGTCTGTTTACTAAGGGAAGGGAACTGAGGTGCTAACTGGTCTGTTTACTAAGGGAAGGGAAGGGACACTGAGGTGCTAACTGGTCTGTTTACTAAGGGAAGGGAACTGAGGTGCTAACTGGTCTGTTTACTAAGGTAAGGGAACTGAGGTGCTAACTGGTCTGTTTACTAAGGGACACAGTTGCTATCTGGTCTAAGGGACACTGAGGTGCTAACTGGTCTGTTTACTAAGGAAGGGAAGGGACACTGAGGTGCTAACTGGCCTGTTTACTAAGGGAATAGAAGGGACACTGAGGTGCTAACTGGTCTGTTTACTAAGGGAAGGGAGGGGACACTGAGGTGCTAACTGGTCTGTTTACTAAGGGAAGGGGACACTGAGGTGCTAACTGGTCTGACTAGGGAAGGGACACTGAGGTGCTAACTGGTCTGTTTACTAAGGGAAGGGAAGGGACACTGAGGTGCTAACTGGTCTGTTTACGAAAGGAAGGGACACAGTTGCTAACTGGTCTGTTTACTAAGGGAAGGGAAGGGACACTGAGGTGCTAACTGGCCTGTTTACTAAGGGAATAGAAGGGACACTGAGGTGCTAACTGGTCTGTTTACTAAGGGAAGGGAGGGGACACTGAGGTGCTAACTGGTCTGTTTACTACGGGAAGGGAAGGGACACTGAGGTGCTAACTGGTCTGTTTACTAAGGGAAGGGAACTGAGGTGCTAACTAGTCTGTTTACTAAGGGAAGGGAAGGGACACTGAGGTGCTAACTGGTCTGTTTACTAAGGGAGGGAACTGAGGTGCTAACTGGTCTGTTTACTAAGGGAAGGGAACTGAGGTGCTAACTGGTCTGTTTACTAAGGGAAGGGACACTGAGGTGCTAACTGGTCTGTTTACTAAGGGAAGGGAAGGGACACTGAGGTGCTAACTGGTCTGTTTACTAAGGGAAGGGACACTGAGGTGCTAACTGGTCTGTTTACTAAGGGAAGGGAAGGGACACTGAGGTGCTAACTGGTCTGTTTACGAAAGGAAGGGACACAGTTGCTATCTGGTCTATTTACTAAGGGAAGGGAAGGGGACACTGAGGTGCTAACTGGTCTGTTTACTAAGGGAAGGGAAGGGACACTGAGGTGCTAACTGGTCTGTTTACTAAGGGAAGGGACACTGAGGTGCTAACTGGTCTGTTTACTAAGGGAAGGGAAGGGACACTGAGGTGCTAACTGGTCTGTTTACTAAGGGAAGGGAAGGGACACTGAGGTGCTAACTGGTCTGTTTACGAAAGGAAGGGACACAGTTGCTATCTGGTCTATTTACTAAGGGAAGGGAAGGGGACACTGAGGTGCTAACTGGTCTGTTTACGAAGGGAAGGGACACTGAGGTGCTAACTGGTCTGTTTACGAAGGGAAGGGACACTGAGGTGCTAACTGGTCTGTTTACTAAGGGAAGGGAAGGGACACTGAGGTGCTAACTGGTCTGTTTACTAAGGGAAGGGAACTGAGGTGCTAACTGGTCTGTTTACTAGGGGAAGGGAAGGGACACTGAGGTGCTAACTGGTCTGTTTACTAAGGGAGGGAACTGAGGTGCTAACTGGTCTGTTTACTAAGGGAAGGGAACTGAGGTGCTAACTGGTCTGTTTACTAAGGGAAGGGAACTGAGGTGCTAACTGGTCTGTTTACTAAGGGAAGGGAAGGGACACTGAGGTGCTGTCTGTTTACTAAGGGAGGGAACTGAGGTGCTAACTGGTCTGTTTACTAAGGGAAGGGAACTGAGGTGCTAACTGGTCTGTTTACTAAGGGAAGGGACACTGAGGTGCTAACTGGTCTGTTTACTAAGGGAAGGGAAGGGACACTGAGGTGCTAACTGGTCTGTTTACTAAGGGAAGGGAAGGGACACTGAGGTGCTAACTGGTCTGTTTACGAAAGGAAGGGACACAGTTGCTATCTGGTCTATTTACTAAGGGAAGGGAAGGGGACACTGAGGTGCTAACTGGTCTGTTTACTAAGGGAGGGAACTGAGGTGCTAACTGGTCTGTTTACTAAGGGAAGGGACACTGAGGTGCTAACTGGTCTGTTTACTAAGGGAAGGGAAGGGACACTGAGGTGCTAACTGGTCTGTTTACTAAGGGAAGGGAAGGGACACTGAGGTGCTAACTGGTCTGTTTACTAAGGGAAGGGAAGGGACACTGAGGTGCTAACTGGTCTGTTTACTAAGGGAAGGGACACTGAGGTGCTAACTGGTCTGTTTACTAAGGGAAGGGAAGGGACACTGAGGTGCTAACTGGTCTGTTTACTAAGGGAAGGGAAGGGACACTGAGGTGCTAACTGGTCTGTTTACTAAGGGAAGGGAAGGGACACTGAGGTGCTAACTGGTCTGTTTACTAAGGGAAGGGACACTGAGGTGCTAACTGGTCTGTTTACTAAGGGAAGGGAAGGGGACACTGAGGTGAACACTGAGGTGCTAACTGGTCTGTTTACTAAGGGAAGGGAAGGGACACTGAGGTGCTAACTGGTCTGTTTACTAAGGGGGAAGGGAACTGGGTGCTAACTGGTCTGTTTACTAAGGGAAGGGAAGGGACACTGAGGTGCTAACTGGTCTGTTTACTAAGGGAGGGAACTGAGGTGCTAACTGGTCTGTTTACTAAGGGAAGGGAACTGGACTAGGGAAGGGACACTGAGGTGCTAACTGGTCTGTTTACTAAGGGAAGGGAAGGGACACTGAGGTGCTAACTGGTCTGTTTACTAAGGGAAGGGACACTGAGGTGCTAACTGGTCTGTTTACTAAGGGAAGGGAAGGGACACTGAGGTGCTAACTGGTCTGTTTACTAAGGTCTATTTACTAAGGGAAGGGAAGGGGACACTGAGGTGCTAACTGGTCTGTTTACTAAGGGAAGGGAAGGGACACTGAGGTGCTAACTGGTCTGTTTACTAAGGGAAGGGACACTGAGGTGCTAACTGGTCTGTTTACTAAGGGAAGGGAAGGGACACTGAGGTGCTAACTGGTCTGTTTACTAAGGGAAGGGAAGGGACACTGAGGTGCTAACTGGTCTGTTTACGAAAGGAAGGGACACAGTTGCTATATGGTCTATTTACTAAGGGAAGGGAAGGGGACACTGAGGTGCTAACTGGTCTGTTTACGAAGGGAAGGGACACTGAGGTGCTAACTGGTCTGTTTACGAAGGGAAGGGACACTGAGGTGCTAACTGGTCTGTTTACTAAGGGAAGGGAAGGGACACTGAGGTGCTAACTGGTCTGTTTACTAAGGGAAGGGAAGGGACACTGAGGTGCTAACTGGTCTGTTTACTAAGGGAAGGGAATATAAACTGGTCTGTTTACTAAAAAAGGGACACTGAGGTGCTAACTGGTCTGTTTACTAAGGGAGGGAACTGAGGTGCTAACTGGTCTGTTTACTAAGGGAAGGGAACTGAGGTGCTAACTGGTCTGTTTACTAAGGGAAGGGAACTGAGGTGCTGTCTTTTAAGGACTGGTCTGTTTACTAAGGGAAGGGAAGGGACACTGAGGTGCTGTCTGTTTACTAAGGGAGGGAACTGAGGTGCTAACTGGTCTGTTTACTAAGGGAAGGGAACTGAGGTGCTAACTGGTCTGTTTACTAAGGGAAGGGACACTGAGGTGCTAACTGGTCTGTTTACTAAGGGAAGGGAAGGGACACTGAGGTGCTAACTGGTCTGTTTACTAAGGGAAGGGAAGGGACACTGAGGTGCTAACTGGTCTGTTTACGAAAGGAAGGGACACAGTTGCTATCTGGTCTATTTACTAAGGGAAGGGAAGGGGACACTGAGGTGCTAACTGGTCTGTTTACTAAGGGTATGGAACTGAGGTGCTAACTGGTCTGTTTACTAAGGGAGGGAACTGAGGTGCTAACTGGTCTGTTTACTAAGGGAAGGGACACTGAGGTGCTAACTGGTCTGTTTACTAAGGGAAGGGAAGGGACACTGAGGTGCTAACTGGTCTGTTTACGAAAGGAAGGGACACAGTTGCTATCTGGTCTATTTACTAAGGGAAGGGAAGGGGACACTGAGGTGCTAACTGGTCTGTTTACTAAGGGAAGGGAAGGGACACTGAGGTGCTAACTGGCCTGTTTACTAAGGAATAGAAGGGACACTGAGGTGCTAATGCTAGTCTGTTTACTAAGGGAAGGGAGGGACACTGAGGTGCTAACTGGTCTGTTTACTAAGGGAAGGGAGGGGACACTGAGGTGCTAACTGGTCTGTTTACTAAAAAGGGGACACTGAGGTGCTAACTGGTCTGTTTACTAAGGAAGGGACACTGAGGTGCTAACTGGTCTGTTTACTAAGGGAAGGGAAGGGACACTGAGGTGCTAACTGGTCTGTTTACTGGGAAGGGAACTGAGGTGCTAACTGGTCTGTTTACTAAGGGAAGGGAAGGGACACTGAGGTGCTAACTGGTCTGTTTACTAAGGGAGGGAACTGAGGTGCTAACTGGTCTGTTTACTAAGGTAAGGGAACTGAGGTGCTAACTGGTCTGTTTACTAAGGGAAGGGACACAGTTGCTATCTGGTCTATTTACTAAGGGAAGGGGACACTGAGGTGCTAACTGGTCTGTTTACTAAGGGAAGGGAAGGGACACTGAGGTGCTAACTGGCCTGTTTACTAAGGGAATAGAAGGGACACTGAGGTGCTAACTAGTCTGTTTACTAAGGGAAGGGGGGACCTGAGGTGCTAACTGGTCTGTTTACTAAGGGAAGGGAAGGGGACACTGAGGTGCTAACTGGTCTTTTACTAAGGGAAGGGACACTGAGGTGCTAACTGGTCTGTTTACTAAGGGAAGGGAAGGGACACTGAGGTGCTAACTGGTCTGTTTACTAAAAAGGGACACAGTTGCTATCTGGTCTATTTACTAAGGGAAGGAAGGGGACACTGAGGTGCTAACTGGTCTGTTTACTAAGGGAAGGGAAGGGACACTGAGGTGCTAACTGGCCTGTTTACTAAGGGAATAGAAGGGACACTGAGGTGCTAACTGGTCTGTTTACTAAGGGAAGGGAGGGGACACTGAGGTGCTAACTGGTCTGTTTACTACGTGAAGGGAAGGGACACTGAGGTGCTAACTGGCCTGTTTACTAAGGGAAGGGAGGGGACACTGAGGTGCTAACTGGTCTGTTTACTAAGGGAAGGGAAGGGGACACTGAGGTGCTAACTGGTCTGTTTACTAAGGGAAGGGGACACTGAGGTGCTAACTGGTCTGTTTACTAAGGGAAGGGAAGGGACACTGAGGTGCTAACTGGTCTGTTTACGAAAGGAAGGGACACAGTTGCTATCTGGTCTATTTACTAAGGGAAGGGAAGGGGACACTGAGGTGCTAACTGGTCTGTTTACTAAGGGAAGGGAAGGGACACTGAGGTGCTAACTGGCCTGTTTACTAAGGGAATAGAAGGGACACTGAGGTGCTAACTGGTCTGTTTACTAAGGAAGGGAGGGGACACTGAGATGCTGACGACTGCTGTGCTAACTGGTCTGTTTACTACGGGAAGGGAAGGGACACTGAGGTGCTAACTGGTCTGTTTACGAAGGGAAGGGACACTGAGGTGCTAACTGGTCTGTTTACTAAGGGAAGGGAAGGGACACTGAGGTGCTAACTGGTCTGTTTACTAAGGGAAGGGAAGGGACACTGAGGTGCTAACTGGTCTGTTTACTAAGGGAGGGAACTGAGGTGCTAACTGGTCTGTTTACTAAGGGAAGGGAAGGGACACTGAGGTGCTAACTGGCCTGTTTACTAAGGGAATAGAAGGGACACTGAGGTGCTAACTGGTCTGTTTACTAAGGGAAGGGAGGGGACACTGAGGTGCTAACTGGTCTGTTTACTAAGGGAAGGGAAGGGGACACTGAGGTGCTAACTGGTCTGTTTACTAAGGGAAGGGGACACTGAGGTGCTAACTGGTCTGTTTACTAAGGGAAGGGAAGGGACACCGAGGTGCTAACTGGTCTGTTTACTAAGGGAAGGGACACTGAGGTGCTAACTGGTCTGTTTACTAAGGGAAGGGAAGGGACACTGAGGTGCTAACTGGTCTGTTTACTAAGGAAGGGACACTGTTGCTAACTGGTCTGTTTACTAAGGGAAGGGAAGGGACACTGAGGTGCTAACTGGTCTGTTTACTAAGGGAAGGGAAGGGACACTGAGGTGCTAACTGGTCTGTTTACTTGCTATATGGTCTATTTACTAAGGGAAGGGAAGGGGACACTGAGGTGCTAACTGGTCTGTTTACGAAGGGAAGGGACACTGAGGTGCTAACTGGTCTGTTTACGAAGGGAAGGGACACTGAGGTGCTAACTGGTCTGTTTACTAAGGGAAGGGAAGGGACACTGACACTGGTCTGTTTAGGTGCTAACTGGTCTGTTTACTAAGGGAAGGGAACTGAGGTGCTAACTGGTCTGTTTACTAGGGGAAGGGAAGGGACACTGAGGTGCTAACTGGTCTGTTTACTAAGGGAGGGAACTGAGGTGCTAACTGGTCTGTTTACTAAGGGAAGGGAACTGAGGTGCTAACTGGTCTGTTTACTAAGGGAAGGGAACTGAGGTGCTAACTGGTCTGTTTACTAAGGGAAGGGAAGGGACACTGAGGTGCTGTCTGTTTACTAAGGGAGGGAACTGAGGTGCTAACTGGTCTGTTTACTAAGGGAAGGGAACTGAGGTGCTAACTGGTCTGTTTACTAAGGGAAGGGACACTGAGGTGCTAACTGGTCTGTTTACTAAGGGAAGGGAAGGGACACTGAGGTGCTAACTGGTCTGTTTACTAAGGGAAGGGAAGGGACACTGAGGTGCTAACTGGTCTGTTTACGAAAGGAAGGGACACAGTTGCTATCTGGTCTATTTACTAAGGGAAGGGAAGGGGACACTGAGGTGCTAACTGGTCTGTTTACTAAGGGTATGGAACTGAGGTGCTAACTGGTCTGTTTACTAAGGGAGGGAACTGAGGTGCTAACTGGTCTGTTTACTAAGGGAAGGGACACTGAGGTGCTAACTGGTCTGTTTACTAAGGGAAGGGAAGGGACACTGAGGTGCTAACTGGTCTGTTTACTATCTGGTCTATTTACTAAGGGAAGGGAAGGGGACACTGAGGTGCTAACTGGTCTGTTTACTAAGGGAAGGGAAGGGACACTGAGGTGCTAACTGGCCTGTTTACTAAGGGAATAGAAGGGACACTGAGGTGCTAACTAGTCTGTTTACTAAGGGAAGGGAGGGGACACTGAGGTGCTAACTGGTCTGTTTACTAAGGGAAGGGAGGGGACACTGAGGTGCTAACAGGTCTGTTTACTAAGGGAAGGGGACACTGAGGTGCTAACTGGTCTGTTTACTAAGGGAAGGGACACTGAGGTGCTAACTGGTCTGTTTACTAAGGGAAGGGAAGGGACACTGAGGTGCTAACTGGTCTGTTTACTAAGGGAAGGGAACTGAGGTGCTAACTGGTCTGTTTACTAAGGGAAGGGAAGGGACACTGAGGTGCTAACTGGTCTGTTTACTAAGGGAGGGAACTGAGGTGCTAACTGGTCTGTTTACTAAGGTAAGGGAACTGAGGTGCTAACTGGTCTGTTTACTAAGGGAAGGGACACAGTTGCTATCTGGTCTATTTACTAAGGGAAGGGGACACTGAGGTGCTAACTGGTCTGTTTACTAAGGGAAGGGAAGGGACACTGAGGTGCTAACTGGCCTGTTTACTAAGGGAATAGAAGGGACACTGAGGTGCTAACTAGTCTGTTTACTAAGGGAAGGGAGGGGACACTGAGGTGCTAACTGGTCTGTTTACTAAGGGAAGGGAAGGGGACACTGAGGTGCTAACTGGTCTATTTACTAAGGGAAGGGGACACTGAGGTGCTAACTGGTCTGTTTACTAAGGGAAGGGAAGGGACACTGAGGTGCTAACTGGTCTGTTTACGAAAGGAAGGGACACAGTTGCTATCTGGTCTATTTACTAAGGGAAGGGAGGGGACACTGAGGTGCTAACTGGTCTGTTTACTAAGGGAAGGGAAGGGGACACTGAGGTGCTAACTGGTCTGTTTACTAAGGGAAGGGGACACTGAGGTGCTAACTGGTCTGTTTACTAAGGGAAGGGAAGGGACACTGAGGTGCTAACTGGTCTGTTTACGTTGCTATCTGGTCTATTTACTAAGGGAAGGGAAGGGGACACTGAGGTGCTAACTGGTCTGTTTACTAAGGGAAGGGAAGGGACACTGAGGTGCTAACTGGCCTGTTTACTAAGGGAATAGAAGGGACACTGAGGTGCTAACTGGTCTGTTTACTAAGGGAAGGGAGGGGACACTGAGGTGCTAACTGGTCTGTTTACTACGGGAAGGGAAGGGACACTGAGGTGCTAACTGGTCTGTTTACGAAGGGAAGGGACACTGAGGTGCTAACTGGTCTGTTTACTAAGGGAAGGGAAGGGACACTGAGGTGCTAACTGGTCTGTTTACTAAGGGAAGGGAAGGGACACTGAGGTGCTAACTGGCCTGTTTACTAAGGGAATAGAAGGGACACTGAGGTGCTAACTGGTCTGTTTACTAAGGGAAGGAAGGGGACACTGAGGTGCTAACTGGTCTGTTTACTAAGGGAAGGGAAGGGGACACTGAGGTGCTAACTGGTCTGTTTACTAAGGGAAGGAAGGGACACTGAGGTGCTAACTGGTCTGTTTACTAAGGGAAGGGAAGGGACACTGAGGTGCTAACTGGTCTGTTTACTAAGGGAAGGGGGACACTGAGGTGCTAACTGGTCTGTTTACTAAGGGAAGGGGGAAGGGTGCTACACTGGAAGGTGCTAACTGGTCTGTTTACTAAGGGAAGGGAAGGGACACTGAGGTGCTAACTGGTCTGTTTACTAAGGGAAGGGAAGGGACACTGAGGTGCTAACTGGTCTGTTTACTAAGGGAAGGGAAGGGACACTGAGGTGCTAACTGGTCTGTTTACTAAGGGAGGGAACTGAGGTGCTAACTGGTCTGTTTACTAAGGGAAGGGAAGGGACACTGAGGTGCTAACTGGTCTGTTTACTAAGGGAACTGAGTTGCTAACTGGTCTGTTTACTGAAGGTGAACTGAGGTGCTAACTGGTCTGTTTACTAAGGGAAGGGAGGGGACACTGAGGTGCTAACTGGTCTGTTTACTAAGGGAAGGGAAGGGACACTGAGGTGCTAACTGGTCTGTTTACTAAGGGAAGGGAAGGGACACTGAGGTGCTAACTGGTCTGTTTACTAAGGGAAGGGACACTGAGGTGCTAACTGGTCTGTTTACTAAGGGAAGGGAAGGGACACTGAGGTGCTAACTGGTCTGTTTACTAAGGAATAGAAGGGACACAGTGAGGTGCTATCTGGTCTGTTTACTAAGGGAAGGGAAGGGACACTGAGGTGCTAACTGGTCTGTTTACTAAGGGAAGGGAGGGGACACTGAGGTGCTAACTGGTCTGTTTACTAAGGGAAGGGGACACTGAGGTGCTAACTGGTCTGTTTACTAAGGGAAGGGAAGGGACACCGAGGTGCTAACTGGTCTGTTTACTAAGGGAAGGGACACTGAGGTGCTAACTGGTCTGTTTACTAAGGGAAGGGAAGGGACACTGAGGTGCTAACTGGTCTGTTTACGAAAGGAAGGGACACAGTTGCTATCTGGTCTATTTACTAAGGGAAGGGAAGGGACACTGAGGTGCTAACTGGTCTGTTTACTAAGGGAAGGGAGGGGACACTGAGGTGCTAACTGGTCTGTTTACTAAGGGAAGGGAAGGGAAGGGACACTGAGGTGCTAACTGGTCTGTTTACGAAGGGAAGGGACACTGAGGTGCTAACTGGTCTGTTTACGAAGGGAAGGGACACTGAGGTGCTAACTGGTCTGTTTACTAAGGGAAGGGAAGGGACACTGAGGTGCTAACTGGTCTGTTTACTAAGGGAAGGGAACTGAGGTGCTAACTGGTCTGTTTACTAAGGGAGGGAACTGAGTTGCTAACTGGTCTGTTTACTAAGGGAAGGGAACTGAGGTGCTAACTGGTCTGTTTACTAAGGGAAGGGAGGGGACACTGAGGTGCTAACTGGTCTGTTTACTAAGGGAAGGGAGGGGACACTGAGGTGCTAACTGGTCTGTTTACTAAGGGAAGGGAACTGAGGTGCTAACTGGTCTGTTTACTAAGGGAAGGGACACTGAGGTGCTAACTGGTCTGTTTACTAAGGGAAGGGAACTGAGGTGCTAACTGGTCTGTTTACTAAGGGAAGGGAACTGAGGTGCTAACTGGTCTGTTTACTAAGGGAAGGGAACTGAGGTGCTAACTGGTCTGTTTACTAAGGGAAGGGAACTGAGGTGCTAACTGGTCTGTTTACTAAGGGAGGGAACTGAGGTGCTAACTGGTCTGTTTACTAAGGGAAGGGACACTGAGGTGCTAACTAGTCTGTTTACTAAGGGAAGGGAACTGAGGTGCTATCTGGTCTGTATTAGTCTTCAGTACTATATTCCTTCAGTTGACACTTCTACTCCACCTCCCCCTCTTTCTCTCACCGTTTCTCTCACAATGAGTAACAGAGCAAGTTTTCTGCCCCTGTAAAAACAAAAAAAATCGTTATCACTTTAAAACTCTTCTGAGGCTATTTTAGCAGCTTAAGCTGTCGCTAAAGAAAGCACTCAGTGTGCGTGGGACTATGTGTGACTGATAAACCCCGGAGGAGCTGGTCATGATATCAACAAAATGGCTGTCACATGCCAGAGTGGATGAGGCTCTGCTGCTGCTCTGCTGCCTGGGTCCTGACAGGCTTCTCCTCAGGGGGTCCAGGGAGCGTGCTTGTGATTAGGACAGGAGGACAGTCACATGGCACCTTGACAGGGCATCCCTAGTTTTCACCTCCTTTCTATCGCTTTCTCTCTGTGTTTCTATATTTCTCTGTCTTGCTGCACTTCTTTCTCTCCCCCTTTCTCCCTCTCTCTGTATTTCTCTCTCTCTTTATTTCTCTTTTTCTCTCCCCCATATTTCTGTCTCTCCTTCTCTCTTTCTCTCTGTATTTCTCTCTCTCTGTATTTCTCTTTTTCTCTCCCCCATATTTCTGTCTCTCCTTCTCTCTTTCTCTCTCTGTATTTCTCTCTCTCTCTGTATTTTTCTCTCCTCTCTATATTACTCTCTCTCTCCCATCTCTCTCTGGCTTTCCATTTCTGTTTCCTCCTCCATCTCTCCTTTTGGGTTCACTCTTCCTTTAGTTCTTCAACTGTCTCTCTTCCTGCCTCTATCACTCTTCTGCTCCTCGTTAGTTTCCAGTTCAATATGGCTCTCATTCCAAGACACCCACACTCAAATGCTAATACTTTATGAATATTTACAAATCCCCTGAAAATGTATATGCACGTATACGCTGTTGTTGTTGTGACCTACCGATGGCTTATAATACCATGAGCATTGAGGAGAAGTGGTTGATATAAAGCCCCTCGTTCCCTGAGTAATGAGCAATATTAATATTAGATAGGGTAAAAGCACCATTCTATACCACTGCGATATTACCTCCGTCACACACATATTCTGAGATGCATTAGCTGCAGACGTTCACGCCTTCTTGTCCAGAGTTAATAACGGGGGAAGAGATCTGGAGAGTTACAAATACCTTATGGGGAAAATACATCACCATTCAGATGATGAAATGCTTTTCCTCTGGGTACGTCTTGGATTCAGCCCCCCTTCTGCGCTCATTCCAGTGAGGAGAGATGGAGGTAGAGGGGGAGGGAGGGAGAACGTAGGAGAGAAGGGGATGGCTGTCGAGACTTCTGCCGAAGTCGATGCCTCCTTGTTTGGGCGGTGCTCGGCGGTCAACGTCACCGGTCTTCTAGCCATCATTGATCCATGTTTAATTTTCCATTGGTTTTGTCTTGTCTTCCTACACACCTGGTTCCCATCCCATCCATTAATTGTTGTGTATTTAACCCACTGTTTCCCCTTGTCAGAGATTGTTTATTGTTATGCTCGTGTTTTATGGATTGGTGTGCGACGGGTTCTTGTACCCACGTTTATTTTATTATGTACTTGGGTTTTGGAGTTTGTTTTACGTTATTAAACTACTATTATACCAAGTTTGATTCTCCTGCGCCTGACTTCCCTGCCACCTACACAGACTACATGACAGAATCTCTGACCCTAAATATGAAGTCAGCAGGAGAAAGTACCCCGAACATGGATGTGGAGGAACGCGTCCAGCAGCATACGCAGAAGCTTTACCATCTGGGAGTCACCATGGATCGCGTTGTACAGAATATTGGACCGCTGTGAGAGACAGGGAGTTCTTCCAGTGTCTCCACCAGCACAACCGGGGTCTATCCTGAGCTCCCCTTTCCCGCCTGAACCCAGTTTGATCCGTCTATCCATGCCACAGGGGTACGACGGAAGTGCTGCCAACTGCCAGGGTTTCCTCCTCCAATTAAACCTTTATCTGGCCACAGTCCAACCAGCTCCATCGGACCGTGAGAAGGGTTTCGCCCTAGTCTCGTGCCTCACCGGAGAGCACTGGAGTGGGCCAGCTCCATGTGTGGAGGGGAAGATGCGGCGTTGGACCATTTTGAGGCGTTCATCCGCCGTTTCCGGGCAGTCTTCGACCACCCACCCGAGGGCAGAGCGGTGAGCGTCTCTATCATCTGAGGCAAGGAGTGCCCAGGAGTTTGCCCTGGTGTTTAGGACCCTGGCTGCCGGTGCGGGATGGAACAACAGGGCCATGATCGACCATTACCGCTGCAGTCTGCGCGAGGACGTCCGTCAGGAGTTGGCCTGCAGAGACACCACCCTCACCTTCGACCAGCTGGTGGACCTGTCCATCCGGCTGGACAACCTGCTGGCTACTCGTGGACGTCCAGATCGGGGTCTGGTGGTTCCATCCTCCCGCACCCCCTCTCCGATACCCATGGAGCTGGTAGGGACGGTGCACATGGAGACCGGAGGGGGTTCCCGCTCGTGCACCACCTGTGGCTGCGGAGGGCGCACTGCTGGTCGGTGCCGGGTTGGTTCCTCTGGGAAATGACACAGCAGGCAGGGCGCTCTTGCATCACCCCAGGTGAGTCAGCACCATTCTCACCCAGAGCCCTCTGTCGCACATTTATTTGTGTCTGTCACTTTTCCTGAATTTTCTCCTCTTTCCCAGCATACGGCACTAGTAGAGTCAGGCGTGGCTGGGAATTTCATTGATAAAGTGTTAGCTCATAGTTTAGAGACCCTTATTGTTCCCGTGGATGTGCCTTTCCCCGTTCACGCCTTAGATAGTCGACCATTAGGGTCAGGGCTTATCAGGGAGGCCACCGCTCCTTTGAGTATGGTGATGCAGGGGCTTCACACGGAAAAGATGAGTATTTTCCTTATTGACTCTCCTGCGTATCCCGTGGTGCTAGGCCTACCCTGGTTATCTTATCATAACCCCACTGTTTCTTGGCCACAGAGGGCTCTCACGGTGTGGTCGCAAGAGTGCTCAGGTAGGTGTTTAGGGCTTTCCGTTGGTGCTACTATGGTGGAAAGTCCAGACCAGGCCTCCACCGTGCATTCCCCCAGAATATGCTGACTTGGCTCTCGCCTTCTGTAAAAAGAAGGCGACTCAATTACCACCCCATCGACGGGGGGATTGTGCGATAGATCTCGTGGTAGACGCTGCATATCCCAGGAGTCACATGTATCCCCTGTTGCAAGCGGAGACGGTGGCTATGGAGACATATATCTCTGAATCCCTGCGTCAGGGGTACATTCAGTCCTCCACTTCACCCGTCTCCTCAAGTTTCTTTTTTGTGAAGAAGAAGGATGGAGGTCTGCGTCCGTGCATTGATTATTGAGATCTAAATCAAATCACGGTGAGGTACAGTTACCCGCTACCTCTTATCGCCAACGCTGATTGTGTCAATGCAGGGGGCACGCTTCTTCACTAAACTGGCTCTCCGGAGTGCGTACAACCTGGTGCGTATCTGAGAGGGAAACGAGTGGAAGACCGCATTTAGTACCACCTCAGGGCATTAGGAGTACCTCGTCATGCCGTACGGGTTGATGAATGCTCCATCAGTCTTCCAATCCTTTGTAGACGAGATTTTCAGGGACTTGCACGGGCAGGGTGTAGTGGTGTATATTGATGACATTCTGATATACTCCACTACACGCGCCGAGCATGTGTCTCTGGTGCGCAGGGTGCTTGGTCGACTGTTGGAGCATGACCTGTACTCCTATTTTCACATCGGGAGTGGAGATGGAGAGTGACCGCATTGCAGCCGTGCGCAATTGGCCAACTCCCACCACGGTGAAGAAGGTGCAGCTATTCTTAGGGTTTGCCAACTACTACCGGAGATTTAGGGGTTTTGGTCAGGTAGCTGCTCCCATTACTGCTGTCACATAGAGTAGGCCAGAAGGATATACTGGAAAACCTAACCTCTGTCAAAATAAAAAGATGGCGGAGCCGCAAATGTTCTTCTGTGTTTCAGGGTGTTTATTTACACATTGATTTTGGAACAAAAACAACAGTACTGCCATCAAACGTATACCTTATGGGACAGCTAAAAACAATGCTGCCCCATTCACAGCTCAATCCAAAATGGCCTCTCCATGAACTGAAAGAGAGACTCTTTTTGTAGGGCTAGCCCCTCCCCTCAGAACAATTAACGCTAATTAATTAAGCAATTACCTATACAAACCTACATTTTCCTTTTAACTAAACAAACATACTAAAGTATATACATTGCAACATGTTTATGAAACAATATCACAACATAACATTTACAAAATTACATCACTACTGACATGGTGTCTTTCAATATGCCCATTTACATTAATGAGGCATTTGGGACAGGCACTACAAAGTCAGCCCAATTCCCTCTGCTCGGTCCTTATCCAGCATACGCGGAAGCTACAGAGAGAGAGAGAGAGAGAGAGAGAGAGAGAGAGAGAGAGAGAGAGAGAGAGAGAGAGAGAGAGAGAGAGAGAGAGAGAGAGAGAGAGAGAGAGAGAGAGAGAGAGAGAGAGAGAGAGAGAGAGAGAGAGAGAGAGAGAGAGAGAGAGAGAGAGAGAGAGAGAGAGAGAGAGAGAGAGGAACAGAACAAACAAACAAACAATGCTCTCATCCATAACATCGATAAGTATAATACATATTGCTTATATTAAATATGAACATTGACAAGTATGAAATGTATGTACGAAGACAGACAAGTTAACTTGTGTGTCGACCCACATTGTTAACTTATCTGATAACGGAGCAGGGAGGAGTGATGAATGTGTGCGTGCGTTAAAGTACCAAATGCTGCCCGCGACTTCTCCATCACAACTGCACTGCTGAAGGGGGGCCCAGCCCGCGACTGACTAAAATTGATTAAAGTGAATATAGGTTTTTAGAATTTTTTTCAAATCTAATAAACATAAAAAACAGATTTTATTTAAAGTATTCAGACCCATTGCTATGAGACTTGAAATTGAGTTCTGATGCATCCTGTTTCCATTGGTCATTCTTGAGAAGTTTCTACAACTTGATTGGACTACTCCTGTGGTAAATTCAATTGATTGGACATGATTTGGAAAGGCACACACCTGTCTATATACAGTCCCACAGTTGACAGTGCATGTCGAAGCAAAAACTAAAGACATGAGGTTGAAGGAATTGTCCTTAGAGCTCTGAGGCAGGATTGTGTCAAGGCACATTTAAGATCTCCAAGAACACAGTGGCCTCCATTCTTAAATGGAAGAAGTTTGGAACCACCAAGACTCTTCCTAGAGCTGGCCGCCCAGCCAAACTGAGCAATCGGGGGAGAAGGGCCTTGGTCAGGGAGGTGACCAAGTACCCAATGGTCACTCTGAGAGAGCTATAGAGTTCCTCTGTGGAGATGGGAGAACCTTCCAGAAGGCAACCATCTCTGCAGCACTCCACCAATCAGGCCTTTATAGTAGAGTGGCCAGACGGAAGCCACTCCTCAGAAAAAAAGTCACATGACAGCCCGCTTGGAGTTTGCCAAAAGGCACCTAAAGGACTCGCAGACCATGAGAAACAAGATTCTCTGGTTCTGATGAAACCAAGATTGAACTCTTTGGCCTGAAGGCCAAGCGTCACGTCTGGAGGAAACCTGGCTCCATTCCTACGGTGAAGCATGGTGGTGGCAGCATCATGCTGTAGGGATGTTTTTCAGCGGCAGGGACTGGGAGACCAGTCAGGTTCGAGGGAAAGATGAAGTGAGCAAAGTACAGAGAGATCCATGATGAAAACCTGCTCCAGAGCACTCAGGACCTCAGACTGGGGCAAAGGTTCCCCTTCCAACAGGACAGTGACCCAGGCACACAGCCAAGACAACGCAGGAGTGGCTTCGGGACAAGTCTCTGAATGTCCTTGAGTGGCCCAGCCAGAGCCCAGACTTGAACCCGATCAAACATCTTTGGAGAGACCTGAAAATAGCTGTGCAGCGACGCTCCCCATCCAACCTGATCTGCAGAGAAGAATGGGAGAAACTCACCAAATAAAGGTGTGCCAAGCTTGTAGCATCATACAGCCTTGAGTCTTCGTGGGTATTCGCTGCCATAGGAGCTTCAACAAAGTACTGAGTAAAGGTTCTGAATACTTATGTAAATGTGATATCAGTTTTGTATTTTTTATACAAGCCTGTTTTTGCTTTGTCATTATGGGGTATTGTGTGTAGATTGATGAGGGAATAAAACAATTCAATCCATTTTAGAATAAGGCTCTAATGTAACGTGATGTGGAAAAAGTCAAGGGGTCTGAATACTTTCCGAATGTACTATTCCTAGTACATATAACTAGGAACAAAGTGCCAGAAAAGAAACAGTAGCAACAACAGAGTGAAAGGATATGGGAGTGGGAGAGTGAAAGACTGACTCAACATTAAGAAAATATTTGACTATGTACAGACTCAGTGAGCATAGCTTTGCTATTGAGAAAAGCTGCCAAAGGCAGACCTGGCTCTCAAGAGAAGACATGCACACCGCCCTATGTGCACACTGCCCACAAAATGAGGTGGAAACTGAGCTGCACTTCCTAACCTCCTGCCACATGTATGACCATATTAGAGACACATATTTCCCTCAGATTAAACAGACCCACAAATAATTTGAGTGAAAATAATTTAGGTGAAATACCACAGTGTGCCATCACAGCAGCAAGAGTTGTGTCCTGTTGCCACAAGAAAAGGGCAACCAAAAAAAATGCTAATTATAATATTCTAACAAGCCAAAATCTGCAGAAGAAACACAGCAGAACCTGGATATACCATCCAACACAAAATTGATTGAGTAATGTTCAGTCTGAACCTACTTTCTGAAGACAGAAAGTAAAAGACAATCTCTAGGTGATTTTGTTTTATAAAGCTTAATAAATACGGCTACCAAGCTGCTAGGAAAGAATCTTCCAAAAATGATCACTTAAGTGTGAATCGAGAGGTACGAAAACGAGAGGCGGGAAAACTCTTGAGCCTTACAATGGCAGGAGAGTTTCACAGCCCCTCCACACCCAAATGCAGCGTCCTTTGAAGCCCCCTCCATCTGTGCAGAGAAGAAGTCCTCTTCAGAATCCCCAAAATACAACAGCCACAGGACAACTTTGTTTGAACGTCGTAAAGAACCATTCCACAACACTGAAAAGACAGAGACTTGCTAGCCTACGTTAGCTAGCTAGCTGGGATTTTCTTGAAAAAAGCTTCTCCCAAGTGGATGTGACACCTACTCCCATTCCTTCTGCTCTGCTGCTTGGATTCCACCTGGTGATCTGTTCACCGTCTGCCCTGGCCTGTCTCCTACAGGTACCTCCACCACACTCCCCCCTCTCTGTTCACTGTCTGCCCTGGCCTGTCTCCTACAGGTACCTCCACCACACTCCCCCCTCTCTGTTCACTGTCTGCCCTGGCCTGTCTCCCCCTGTCTGGTACAGGTACCTCCACCACACTCCCCCCTCTCTGTTCACCGTCTGCTCTGGCCTGTCTCCCCCTGTCTGGTATAGGTACCTCCACCACACTCCCCCCTCTCTGTTCACCATCTGCCCTGGCCTGTCTGGTATAGGTACCCCCACCACACTCCCCCTCTCTGTTCACCGTCTGCTCTGGCCTGTCTCCCCCTGTCTGGTACAGGTACCTCCCTTTCTATTCACCGTCTGCTCTGGCCTGTCTGGTATAGGTACCTCCACCACACTCCCCCTCTCTGTTCACCATCTGCCCTGGCCTGTCTGGTATAGGTACCCCCACCACAATCCCCCCTCTCTGTTCACCGTCTGCTCTGGCCTGTCTCCCCTGTCTGGTATAGGTACCTCCACCACACTCCCCCTCTCTGTTCACCGTCTGCCCTGGCCTGTCTCCCCCTGTCTGGTATAGGTACCTACACCACACTCACCCCTCTCTGTTCACCGTCTGCCCTGGCCTGTCTCCCCCTGTCTGGTACAGGTACCTCCACCACACTCACCCCTCTCTGTTCACCGTCTGCCCTGGTCTGTCTCCCCCTGTCTGGTACAGGTACCTCCACCACACTCCCCCCTCTCTGTTCACCATCTGCCCTGGCCTGTCTCCCCCTGTCTGGTATAGGTACCTCCACCACACTCCTCCCTCTCTGTTCACCATCTGCCCTGGCCTGTCTGGTATAGGTACCTCCACCACACTCCTCCCTCTCTGTTCACCGTCTGCCCTGGCCTGTCTCCCCCTGTCTGGTATAGGTACCTCCACCACACTCCCCCCTGTCTGTTCACCATCTGCCCTGGCCTGTCTGGTATAGGTACCTCCACCACACTCCTCCCTCTCTGTTCACCGTCTGCCCTGGCCTGTCTCCCCCTGTCTGGTACAGGTACCTCCACCACACTCCCCCCTCTCTGTTCACCGTCTGCCCTGGCCTGTCTCCCCCTGTCTGGTATAGCTACCTCCACCACACTCCCCCTCTCTGTTCACCGTCTGCCCTGGCCTGTCTCCCCCTGTCTGGTACAGGTACCTCCACCACACTCCCCCTCTCTGTTCACCGTCTGCCCTGGCCTGTCTCCCCCTGTCTGGTATAGGTACCTCCCTCTCTATTCACCATCTGCCCTGGCCTGTCTGGTATAGGTACCTCCACCACACTCCCCCTCTCTATTCATCGTCTGCCCTGGCCTTTCTCCACCTGTCTGGTATAGGTACCTCCACCACACTCCCCCTCTCTATTCACCGTCTGCCCTGGCCTGTCTCCCCCTGTCTGGTATAGGTACCTCCACCACACTCCCCCTCTCTATTCACCGTCTGCCCTGGCCTTTCTCCACCTGTCTGGTATAGGTACCTCCACCACACTCCCCCCTCTCTATTCACCGTCTGCCCTGGCCTTTCTCCACCTGTCTGGTATAGGTACCTCCACCACACTCCCCCTCTCTATTCACCGTCTGCCCTGGCCTTTCTCCCCCTGTCTGGTATAGGTACCTCCACCACACTCCCCCTCTCTGTTCACCGTCTGCCCTGGCCTGTCTCCCCCTGTCTGGTATAGGTACCTCCAACACACTCCTCCATCTATGTTCAACATCTGCCCTGGCCTGTCTCCCCCTGTCTGGTATAGGTACCCCCACCACACTCCCCCTCTCTGTTCACAGTCTTCCCTGGCCTGTCTCCCCTGTCTGGAATAGGTACCTCCACCACACTCCCCCTCTTTGTTTACCGTCTGCCCTGGTTGTCTCCCTGTCTGGTACAGGTACCCCCGCCACACTCCCCCTCTCTGTTCACCGTCTGCCCTGGTTGTCTCCCTGTCTGGTACAGGTACCCCCGCCAACACTCCCCCTCTCTGTTCACCGTCTGCCCTGGTTGTCTCCCTGTCTGGTATAGGTACCCCCCGCCACACTCCCCCTCTCTGTTCACCGTCTGCCCTGGTTGTCTCCCTGTCTGGTACAGGTACCCCCGCCACACTCCCCCATCTCTCCCCACCTTTCACTCGCCTCCAGCACACAGGCACTGTGGAGGCGAGTGACTCTGAACTTGGTTAGCCCCAAGTTGTTATATTTTTTGCTTGTGCTTTATGCTATTTGCCTCATGACTCCTGCGTGCTTTGTTGACTCTGAACTTGCTTGTTTACCCATCCATGGGACAGTCTATGGTAGTTCCACACTCGGGACTCTGACTCTCTATTGGTTACGTGGACTCTTGGCCCCGCCATCCTATTCTAACCACCTCTCGCCGGCTTTGTGTTCATGTTACCCGATGAAATTGCTGTACAATATGATCTAATGCACATTCAAATCTCATAAATCAGCACTGCAGAGCTCTCCCTTTCCTCTGTCATGCCCTGAATGTATTACTGCTGGTTACATCTGTGCATGTACACCCTGACCCATCTACTGTTGCTACCCCCTATTCTGACTTGTGCTCTTATATCTGCTTCACTGATTTCTGCTCTCGTAAAAGCCTGGGTTTTATGCATGTTAAAACTAGAAGCTTATTATCTAAAATGTATCAATTGAAAGTGTGGGTTCACAGCTCCAATCCAGAGATGTAGGTCATTACTGAGACGTGGTTAAGGAAGAGTGTTTTGAATACTGATGTTAACCTTACTGGTTATAACCTTTTATGGCAAGACAGATCTTCCAAAGGTGAGGGAGTGACAATCTTTACCAAGGATCACCTTCAGTGCTCGGTTGTCTCCAACAAGTCTGTCCCCAAACAATTGTATTTGCTAGTTTTACGCATTAACTTTCAATTAGCTCTTCGTTGACTGTTGCTGGGTGCTATCGTCCTCCATCAGCACCAGCCTGTACCCTACCTGCCCTAAGCTCTCTCCTGGCCCCTTACACTAAGTTTGAATTTGTCCTTGGTGACCTAAACTGGGACATGCTTAAACCACCAGACCAAATCCTAAAACAATGGGACTCCCTAAATCTTTCTCAGATTATTACCAATCCCACAAGGTATGACTCCAAGCACCCAGAAAAGGCTACTCTCCTCGATGTTATCCTCACAAATAATCCTGATAGGTATCAGTCTGGTGTTTTCTGTAATGGCCTTAGTGATCACTGTTTTACAGCCTGTGTTCTTAATTGCTGCTCAGTGAAACGACCTGTTCTGACTTGTCATAGACGCTTGCTAAAAATGTTTAATGAGCAAGCCTTCCTTCATGATCAGGCCTCTGTAAATTGGTATAGAATCAGCTTGGTCCCCTCTGTTGAAGATGCTTGGACCTTCTTGTTTTGATATTTTCAGTGGTATTGTTAATAAATACACGCCCATAAAGAAAATGCATACTCAGGCTGACTGGCTCTCGTTCAGGCAAATGAGAAATAAGTGCACTCAGGCTATCCGGAAGGCCAAAGTTAGTTACTTTAAGGAGCAGTTCTCTCTCTGTGGGTCTAAAACCAAAAAAGGTTCTGGAAAACAGTTAAAGGAAAATTAACCTTGAGAATAAACCCTCCTCCTCACAGCTGCCCATGTTCCTTAATGTTGATGATGTGGTTGTTACTGACAAGGAGCACATGGTTGAGCTCGTTAATCACCACTTCATTAAGTCAGGATTCCTATTTGTCTCTGCCATGCCTCCTTGCCCGTCCAACATTTCTCCTTCTAATGTGACTATCCCCGATGGTCCTCCCTATTTTTCACCTGCCCCGCTACAACGTTTCCCCCTGCAGGCGGTCACGGAGTCTGAGGTGCTAAAGGAATTCCTTAAACTTGACCCCAAAAAACCATCTGGGTCAGATGGTTTAGACTCTTTCTTCTTTAAGGTTGCTGCCAAGCCTATCGCTGACCTTTTTAACCCATCTCTTCTCTCTGGGGAGATTCCCATTGCTTGGAAGGCAGCCACGGTTCATCCTTTATTTAAAGGGGGAGATCAAGCTGATCCTATCTGTTATAGGCCTATTTCTATTTTGTCCTGGTTTGCTAACTACCTCTCTCAAAGAGTGCAGTGTATAAAGTCAGAACATCTGCTGTCTCAACCACTGCCTGTTACCAATGGAGAACCCCAAGGCTCGATCCTAGGCCCCACTCTCTACTTAATTTACATCAACAACATACCTTAGGCAGTAGGAAGTATTCATCCATTTATATGCAGATCATAGTCTTATACTCAGCTGGCCCCTCCCCGGAGTATGTGTAAAATGCTCTACAACAAAGCCTTCTTTGTGTCCAAAGAAAGAGAAACTACCCTTAACCTTGGTTTGGTAAGAAGAACGCCCCTCTCCCCACAGGTGTGATTACTACCGCTGAGGGTTTAGAGCTTGAGGTAGTCACCTCATACAAGTACTTGGGAGCATGGCTAGATGATACACTGTCCTTCTCTCAGCACATATCAAAGTTGCAGGCTACAGTTAAATCTAGACTTGGTTTCCACTATTGTAATCGCTCCTCTTTCACCACAGCTGCCAAACTAACCCTGATTCAGATGACCATCCTACCCATGCTAGATTATGGAGACGGAATTTATAGATCGGCAGGTAAGGGTGCTCTCGAGCGGCTAGATGTACTTTACCATTCTGCCATCAGATTTTCCACCAATGCTCCTTATAGGACACATCACTGCACTCTCTACTCTTCTGTAAACTGGTCATCTCTGTATACCCGTCGCAAGACCCACTGGTTGATGCTTATTTATAAAACCCTCTTAGGCCTCACTCCCCCCTATCTGAGATATCTACTGCAGCCCTCATCCTCCACATACAACACCCATTCTGCGAGTCACATTCCGTTTAAAGGTCCTCAAAGCACATACATCCCTGGGTCGCTCCTCTTTTCAGTTTGCTGCAGCTAGAGACAAACGAGCTGCAACAAACACTCAAACTGGACCATTTTATCTCAGTCTCTTCATTCAAAGACTAAATCATGGACACTTATTGACAGTTGTGTCTGCTTCGTGTGATGTATTGTTAACTGTATCTTCCTGCCCTTTGTGCTGTTGTCTGTGACCAATAATGTTTGTACCCTTTTTTGTGCTGCTGCCATGTTGTGCTGCTGCCATGTTGTGTTGCTAGCATGTTGTTGTCATGTTGTGTTGCTAGCATGTTGTTGTCATGTTGTGTTGCTAGCATGTTGTTGTCATGTTGTGTTGCTAGCATGTTGTTGTCATGTTGTGTTGCTAGCATGTTGTTGTCGTGTTGCTAGCATGTTGTTGTCATGTTGTGTTGCTACCATGTTGTTGCCATGTTGTGTTGCTAGCATGTTGTTGTCATGTTGTGTTGCTACCATGCTGTGTTTTCATGCTATGTTTTTGTCATAGGTCTGTCTTCATGTAGTGTTGTTTTGTCTCTCTTGTCGTGATGTATGTTTTTTCCTATATTTGTATTTGATTTTTGATTTTTAATCCCAGCCCCCGTCCCCGCAGGAGGCCTTTTGCCTTCTGCTAGAGCATCATTTGTAATAAGAATGTCCGTAACTGACTTGCCTAGTTAAATAAAGGTTTTAATATTGTTTTTAAACAGTGAAGAACAAACACCGATGTAAATACTACCGATTTTTATGTTTATTTATTTAGCCTTTTGTACGTTAACTATTTGCACATCATTACAACACGGTATATAGACATAATATGACATTTGAAATGTCTTTATTCCTTTGGAACTTCTGTGAGTGTGATGTATACTGTTTGTTTATTTCACTTTTGTTTATCTATTTCACTTCCTTTGGCAATGTAAACACATGTTCTCCATGCCAATAAAGCCCTTAAATTTAAATTGAAGTGAGTTGAGTGAGTGAGTGTGAGTGTCAGTGTGAATGAGTGTCAGCGTGAATGAGTGAGTGTCAGTGTGAATGAGTGTCAGCGTGAGTGTCAGTGTGAGTGTCAGTGTGAATGAGTGTCAGCGTGAGAGACAGTGTGAATGAGAGAGTGTGAATGTGTGTGAGAGTGTGAATGAGTGACAGTGTAAGAGACAGTGTGAGAGTGTGAATGAGTGAGAGAGAGTGAATGAGTGAGAGACAGGGTGAGTGAGAGAGAGTGTGAATGAGAGAGAGTGAATGAGTGGCAGTATGAGTGAGAGTGTGAATGAGTGAGAGAGTGAATGAGTGAGAGAGAGTGTGAATGAGTGAGAGAGTGTGAATGAGAGCGAGACAGAGTGAGAGACAGTGTGAGTGAGAGTGTGAATGAGAGTGAGAGATTTAATGAGTGAGAGAGAGTGTGTATGAGTGAGAGAGTGTGAATGAGAGACAGTGAAAGTGAATGGGTGAGACAGTGTGAGTGAGAGAGCGAGAGATAGTGTGAATGAGTGACAGTGAGAGTGTGAATGAGAGACAGTGAGAGTGAATGAGTGACAGTCTGAATGAGTGACAGTGTGAATGAGTGAGAATGAGAGACAGTGAGAGTGTGAATGAGAGAGAGAGACTGTGAATGAGTGAGAGAGAGACTGTGAATGAGTGAGGGAGAGTGTGAATGATTGAGGGAGAGTGAATGAGATACAGTGTGAGTGAGTGAGAGAGTGAATGAGATACAGTGTGAGTGAGTGAGATAGAGAGTGAATGAGAAACAGTGTGAGTGAGTGAGATAGAGAGTGAATGAGAAACAGTGTGAGTGAGTGAGATAGAGAGTGAATGAATGAGAAACAGTGTGAGTGAGTGAGAGAGAGAGTGAATGAGAAACAGTGTGAGTGAGTGAGAGAGTGAATGAGAAACAGTGTGCGTGAGAGAGAGTGAATGAGAAACAGTGTGAGTGAGTGAGAGAGTGAATGAATGAGAAACAGTGTGAGTGAGTGAGAGAGAGAGTGAATGAGAAACAGTGTGAGTGAGTGAGATAGAGAGTGAATGAATGAGAAACCGTGTGAGTGAGTGAGAGAGAGAGTGAATGAGAAACAGTGTGAGTGAGTGAGATAGAGAGTGAATGAATGAGAAACCGTGTGAGTGAGTGAGAGAGAGAGTGAATGAGAAACAGTGTGAGTGAGAGAGAGTGAATGAGAAACAGTGTGAGTGAGTGAGAGAGAGAGTGAATGAGAAACAGTGTGAGTGAGAGAGAGAGTGAATGAGAAACAGTGTGAGTGAGAAAGAGAGAGAGTGAATGAGAAACAGTGTGAGTGAGAGAGGGATGCTGTCACTTGAATAGAAAGTTAGCAGAAATCTGAACATTAGTGGGAGATCCTGTTTATTGTCCCCTTGACAGCCGTCTGTCCACCGGGTTTTGAGAGGCTGATGTTTACACAATATCTAAACCAACCCTGCCCCTCTATCTCTCTCTCTGGGTACACACGTGCATGCACACACACAAACACACACTCACTCACACACACACACGCACTTATATCATCCCCTTCAAATTAGTGTATGAAGGACAAACACTAGAACAGCTCTCTAAAACCCCTCTTTTTCCAACACTCTATCTGGTCCTCCAAATAACAAAACACCAATTTCATTATATTGCCTTTGTTTGATTTATGTTGCTCCTCCAGTTCATTATTTAATTTGCACCATTGTTGCAGTTTTTTTGCCCTTGCTGCTCCCAAGCCAGCCCCCATCCCGTCTATGCCCGGGGATCAGGGGGGCAGCCAGGCCTGTTGCCCCTTGCTGCTCCCAAAGCCAGCCCCATCCCGTCTATGCCCGGGGATCAGGGGGGCAGGGAGGCTGGTCGGGCCAGACCTGTTGCCCCTTGCTGCTCCCAAGCCAGCCCCCATCCCGTCTATGCCCGGGGATCAGGGGGGCAGGGAGGCTGGTCGGGCCAGGCCTGTTGCCCCTTGCTGCTCCCAAGCCAGCCCCCATCCCGTCTATGCCCGGGGATCAGGGGGGCAGGGAGGCTGGTCGGGCCAGGCCTGTTGCCCCTTGCTGCTCCCAAGCCAGCCCCCATCCCGTCTATGCCCGGGGATCAGGGGGGCAGGGAGGCTGGTCGGGCCAGGCCTGTTGCCCCTTGCTGCTCCCAAGCCAGCCCCCATCCCGTCTATGCCCGGGGATCAGGGGGGCAGCCAGGCCTGTTGCCCCTTTCTGCTGGGTAAGACTGGTGCTACGGCCCTGTTACTAGTGGAGTCGTGTTGAGACCCATAAACTGCAGTGTGATCTTTATCATCCACATCATCCTACTCCTCCCCCTATCTGTTAGCCCCGCCCATCTCTCTCCCTCTGTCCCCTCTCTCTTGTTCTCCCTAATGCTTTCTCATCTCAGGCCTGGGTTGTCGTAATTAGGGCCAGTAGTATTTCCTGACTACGTGACCTGCCCAGCGAAAACTCCTGGCCTTAGTCACAAAACACCTGGTGTCAGAATGCAAATTTGACCTTGGTCTTCCAAAACCATTATTTTCCTTTTGAATTGTCCATCTGTCTGCCTGGTGGAAATACCAAGATCATTGCTGGATATGGTAATGGTTGACTGCACTCATATTGAGCCCAGGCCTCAGTCATAAAGTATAATGTGTTGACAATTCTATATACTGGGTTGCCTACAATAGAAACAACTTAGGTGTTTTCAGTGAATTTCTGTTGTTCTAGACTTCTTCTCTTTTGTCACTTTCACATCAGTAAATCAAAACAACACATTTTTTGGTAATGGTAAATATTGGTTCAGACAAGGACGGATACATATAATTGGCAAATGCTGATACCAGCTACTGGTCCCTACTCTGTCATGGTAATGTTGTTAGCTATAGGTCCCTACTCTTTCATGGTAGTGTTGTTAGCTACAGGTTCCTAATCTGCCATGGTAATGTGGTATGATATTAGCTACAGGTCCCTGATCTGTCATGGTACTGTGGTGTTATACTAGCTAAAGGTCCCTTCTATGTCATGGTAATGTTGTTGGCTACATGCCCCTACTCTGCCATGGTAATGTGGTATGATACTAGCTACAGGTCCCTACTCTGTCATGGTAATGTTGTTGGCTACATGCCCCTACTCTGCCATGGTAATGTGGTATGATATTAGCTACAGGTCCCTGCTCTGTCATGGTACTGTGGTGTTATACTAGCTAAAGGTCCCTTCTATGTCATGGTAATGTGGTGTTATACTAGCTACAGGTCCCTTCTATGTCATGGTAATGTGGTATGATATTAGCTACAGGTCCCTACTCTGTCATGGTAGTGTTGTTAGCTACAGGTCCCTACTATGTCATGGTAATGTGGTATGATACTAGCTAAAGGTCCCTTCTATGTCATGGTAATGTGGTGTTATACTAGCTACAGGTCCCTTCTATGTCATGGTAATGTGGTATGATACTAGCTACAGGTCCCTACTCTGTCATGGTAATGTTGTTAGCTAAAGGTCCCTTCTATGTCATGGTAATGTGGTATGATATTAGCTACAGGTCCCTGCTCTGTCATGGTACTGTGGTGTTATACTAGCTAAAGGTCCCTTCTATGTCATGGTAATGTTGTTAGCTACAGGTCCCTACTCTTTCATGGTAGTGTTGTTAGCTACAGGTTCCTAATCTGCCATGATACTGTGGTATGATATTAGCTACAGGTCCCTGCTCTGTCATGGTACTGTGGTGTTATACTAGCTACAGGTCCCTACTCTGTCATGGTAATGTTGTTAGCTATAGGTCCCTACTCTTTCATGGTAGTGTTGTTAGTTACAGGTCCCTGCTCTGTCATGGTACTGTGGTGTTATACTAGCTAAAGGTCCCTTCTATGTCATGGTAATGTTCTTAGCTATAGGTCCCTACTCTTTCATGGTAGTGTTGTTAGCTACAGGTTCCTAATCTGCCATGGTAATGTGGTGTTATACTAGCTACAGGTCCCTGCTCTGTCATGGTACTGTGGTGTTATACTAGCTACAGGTTCCTAATCTGCCATGGTAATGTGGTGTTATACTAGCTACAGGTTCCTAATCTGCCATGGTAATGTGGTGTTATACTAGCTAAAGGTCCCTTCTATGTCATGGTAATGTGGTATGATATTAGCTACAGGTCCCTGCTCTGTCATGGTACTGTGGTGTTATACTAGCTAAAGGTCCCTTCTATGTCATGGTAATGTGGTATGATATTAGCTACAGGTCCCTGCTCTGTCATGGTACTGTGGTGTTATACTAGCTAAAGGTCCCTTCTATGTCATGGTAATGTTGTTAGCTATAGGTCCCTACTCTTTCATGGTAGTGTTGTTAGCTACAGGTTCCTAATCTGCCATGGTAATGTGGTATGATATTAGCTACAGGTCCCTGCTCTGTCATGGTACTGTGGTGTTATACTAGCTACAGGTCCCTACTCTGTCATGGTAATGTTGTTAGCTATAGGTCCCTACTCTTTCATGGTAGTGTTGTTAGTTACAGGTCCCTGCTCTGTCATGGTACTGTGGTGTTATACTAGCTAAAGGTCCCTTCTATGTCATGGTAATGTTGTTAGCTATAGGTCCCTACTCTTTCATGGTAGTGTTGTTAGCTACAGGTTCCTAATCTGCCATGGTAATGTGGTGTTATACTAGCTACAGGTCCCTACTCTGTCATGGTAATGTTGTTAGCTATAGGTCCCTACTCTTTCATGGTAGTGTTGTTAGCTACAGGTTCCTAATCTGTCATGGTAATGTGGTATGATATTAGCTACAGGTCCCTGCTCTGTCATGGTACTGTGGTGTTATACTAGCTAAAGGTCCCTTCTATGTCATGGTAATGTGGTATGATATTAGCTACAGGTCCCTACTCTGTCATGGTAGTGTTGTTAGCTACAGGTCCCTACTCTGTCATGGTAATGTGGTATGATATTAGCTACAGGTCCCTGCTCTGTCATGGTAATGTTGTTAGCTAAAGGTCCCTTCTATGTCATGGTAATGTGGTATGATATTAGCTACAGGTCCCTGCTCTGTCATGGTACTGTGGTGTTATACTAGCTAATGGTCCCTTCTATGTCATGGTAATGTTGTTAGCTACAGGTCCCTACTCTTTCATGGTAGTGTTGTTAGCTACAGGTTCCTAATCTGCCATGATACTGTGGTATGATATTAGCTACAGGTCCCTGCTCTGTCATGGTACTGTGGTGTTATACTAGCTACAGGTCCCTACTCTGTCATGGTAATGTTGTTAGCTATAGGTCCCTACTCTTTCATGGTAGTGTTGTTAGCTACAGGTTCCTAATCTGCCATGGTAATGTGGTGTTATACTAGCTACAGGTCCCTGCTCTGTCATGGTACTGTGGTGTTATACTAGCTACAGGTTCCTAATCTGCCATGGTAATGTGGTGTTATACTAGCTACAGGTTCCTAATCTGCCATGGTAATGTGGTGTTATACTAGCTAAAGGTCCCTTCTATGTCATGGTAATGTGGTATGATATTAGCTACAGGTCCCTGCTCTGTCATGGTACTGTGGTGTTATACTAGCTAAAGGTCCCTTCTATGTCATGGTAATGTGGTATGATATTAGCTACAGGTCCCTGCTCTGTCATGGTACTGTGGTGTTATACTAGCTAAAGGTCCCTTCTATGTCATGGTAATGTTGTTAGCTATAGGTCCCTACTCTTTCATGGTAGTGTTGTTAGCTACAGGTTCCTAATCTGCCATGGTAATGTGGTATGATATTAGCTACAGGTCCCTGCTCTGTCATGGTACTGTGGTGTTATACTAGCTACAGGTCCCTACTCTGTCATGGTAATGTTGTTAGCTATAGGTCCCTACTCTTTCATGGTAGTGTTGTTAGTTACAGGTCCCTGCTCTGTCATGGTACTGTGGTGTTATACTAGCTAAAGGTCCCTTCTATGTCATGGTAATGTTGTTAGCTATAGGTCCCTACTCTTTCATGGTAGTGTTGTTAGCTACAGGTTCCTAATCTGCCATGGTAATGTGGTGTTATACTAGCTACAGGTCCCTACTCTGTCATGGTAATGTTGTTAGCTATAGGTCCCTACTCTTTCATGGTAGTGTTGTTAGCTACAGGTTCCTAATCTGTCATGGTAATGTGGTATGATATTAGCTACAGGTCCCTGCTCTGTCATGGTACTGTGGTGTTATACTAGCTACAGGATCCTAATCTGCCAAGGTAATGTGGTATGATATTAGCTACAGGTCCCTGCTCTGTCATGGTACTGTGGTGTTATACTAGCTAAAGGTCCCTTCTATGTCATGGTAATGTGGTATGATATTAGCTACAGGTCCCTACTCTGTCATGGTAGTGTTGTTAGCTACAGGTCCCTACTCTGTCATGGTAATGTGGTATGATATTAGCTACAGGTCCCTGCTCTGTCATGGTACTGTGGTGTTATACTAGCTAAAGGTCCCTTCTTTGTCGTGGTAATGTGGTATGATATTAGCTACAGGTCCCTGCTCTGTCATGGTACTGTGATGTTATACTAGCTAAAGGTCCCTTCTATGTCATGGTAATGTGGTATGATATTAGCTACAGGTCCCTGCTCTGTCATGGTACTGTGGTGTTATACTAGCTAAAGGTCCCTTCTATGTCATGGTAATGTTGTTAGCTACAGGTCCCTACTCTTTCATGGTAGTGTTGTTAGCTACAGGTTCCTAATCTGCCATGGTAATGTGGTATGATATTAGCGACAGGTCCCTGCTCTGTCATTGTACTGTGGTGTTATACTAGCTACAGGTCCCTACTCTGTCATGGTAATGTTGTTAGCTACAGGTCCCTACACTGTCATGGTAATGTTGTTAGCTACATGCCCCTACTCTGCCATGGTACTGTGGTATGATACTAGCTACTGGTCCCTACTATGTCATGGTAATGTTGTTAGCTACGGGTCCCTACTCTGTCATGGTAATGTTGTTAGCTACAGGTCCCTGCTCTGTCATGGTAATGTGGTATGATACTAGCTACTGGTCCCTACTCTGTCATGGTAATGTTGGTAGCTACAGGTCCCTACTCTGTCATGATACTGTGGTGTTATACTAGCTAAAGGTCCCTTCTATGTCATGGTAATGTTGTATGATACTAGCTACAGGTCCCTACTCTTTCATGGTACTGTTGTTGGCTACATGCCCCTACTATGCCATGGTAATGTGGTATGATACTAGCTACAGGTCCCTACTCTGTCATGGTAATGTTGTTAGCTACAGGTCACTACACTGTCATGGTAATGTTGTTAGCTACATGCCCCTACTCTGCCATGGTACTGTGGTATGATACTAGCTACTGGTCCCTACTATGTCATGGTAATGTGGTATGATACTGGCTACTGGTCCCTACTATGTCATGGTAATGTGGTATGATACTAGCTACAGGTCCCTACTCTGTCATGGTAATGTTGTTAGCTACATGCCCCTACTCTGCCATGGTACTGTGGTATGATACTAGCTACTGGTCCCTACTATGTCATGGTAATGTGGTATGATACTAGCTACAGGTCCCTACTCTGTCATGGTAATGTTGTTAGCTACGGGTCCCTACTCTGTCATGGTAATGTTGTTAGCTACAGGTCCCTACTCTGTCATGGTACTGTGGTGTTATACTAGCTAAAGGTCCCTTCTATGTCATGGTAATGTTGTATGATACTAGCTACAGGTCCCTACTCTGTCATGGTAATGTTGTTAGCTACATGCCCCTACTCTGCCATGGTACTGTGGTATGATACTAGCTACTGGTCCCTACTATGTCATGGTAATGTGGTATGATACTAGCTACAGGTCCCTACTCTGTCATGGTAATGTTGTTAGCTACGGGTCCGTACTCTGTCATGGTAATGTTGTTAGCTACAGGTCCCTACTCTGTCATGGTAATGTTGTTAGCTACAGGTCCCTACTCTGTCATGGTAATGTTGTTAGCTACAGGTCCCTACACTGTCATGGTAATGTTGTTAGCTACATGCCCCTACTCTGCCATGGTACTGTGGTATGATACTAGCTACAGGTCCCTATTCTGTCATGGTAATGTTGTTAGCTACGGGTCCCTACTCTGTCATGGTAATGTTGTTAGCTACAGGTCCCTATTCTGTCATGGTAACGTTGTTAGCTACAGGTCCCTACTCTGTCATGGTAATGTTGTTAGCTACAGGTCCCTACACTGTCATGATACTGTTGTTAGCTACAGGTCCCTACTCTGTCATGGTAATGTTGTTGGCTACATGCCCCTACTCTGCCATGGTACTGTGGTATGATACTGGCTACTGGTCCCTACTATGTCATGGTAACGTGGTATGATACTAGCTACTGGTCCCTACTCTGTCATGGTAATGTTGTTAGCTACAGGTCCCTACTCTGTCATGGTAATGTTGTTAGCTACAGGTCCCTACTCTGTCATGGTAATGTTGTTGGCTACATGCCCCTACTCTGCCATGGTACTGTGGTATGATACTGGCTACTGGTCCCTACTATGTCATGGTAATGTGGTATGATACTAGCTACAGGTCCCTACTCTGTCATGGTAATGTTGTTAGCTACAGGTCCCTACTCTGTCATGGTACTGTGGTGTTATACTAGCTAAAGGTCCCTTCTATGTCATGGTAATGTTGTATGATACTAGCTACAGGTCCCTACTCTGTCATGGTAATGTTGTTAGCTACATACCCCTACTCTGCCATGGTACTGTGGTATGATACTAGCTACTGGTCCCTACTATGTCATGGTAATGTGGTATGATACTAGCTACAGGTCCCTACTCTGTCATGGTAATGTTGTTAGCTACGGGTCCCTACTCTGTCATGGTAATGTTGTTAGCTACAGGTCCCTACTCTGTCATGGTAATGTTGTTAGCTACAGGTCCCTACACTGTCATGGTAATGTTGTTAGCTACAGGTCCCTACACTGTCATGATACTGTTGTTAGCTACAGGTCCCTACTCTGTCATGGTAATGTTGTTGGCTACATGCCCCTACTCTGCCATGGTACTGTGGTATGATACTGGCTACTGGTCCCTACTATGTCATGGTAACGTGGTATGATACTAGCTACTGGTCCCTAGTCTGTCATGGTAATGTTGTTAGCTACGGGTCCCTACTCTGTCATGGCAATGTTGTTAGCTACAGGTCCCTACTCTGTCATGGTAATGTTGTTAGCTACAGGTCCCTGCTCTGTCATGGTACTGTGGTGTTATACTAGCTAAAGGTCCCTTCTATGTCATGGTAATGTTGTATGATACTAGCTACAGGTCCCTACTCTTTCATGGTACTGTTGTTGGCTACATGCCCCTACTCTGCCATGGCAATGTTGTTAGCTACAGGTCCCTACTCTGTCATGGTAATGTTGTTAGCTACAGGTCCCTACTCTGTCATGGTAATGTTGTTAGCTACAGGTCCCTACACTGTCATGGTAATGTTGTTAGCTACATGCCCCTACTCTGCCATGGTACTGTGGTATGATACTAGCTACAGGTCCCTATTCTGTCATGGTAATGTTGTTAGCTACGGGTCCCTACTCTGTCATGGTAATGTTGTTAGCTACAGGTCCCTATTCTGTCATGGTAATGTTGTTAGCTACAGGTCCCTACTCTGTCATGGTAATGTTGTTAGCTACAGGTCCCTACACTGTCATGATACTGTTGTTAGCTACAGGTCCCTACTCTGTCATGGTAATGTTGTTGGCTACATGCCCCTACTCTGCCATGGTACTGTGGTATGATACTGGCTACTGGTCCCTACTATGTCATGGTAATGTTGTTAGCTACAGGTCCCTACTCTGTCATGGTAATGTTGTTAGCTACAGGTCCCTACTCTGTCATGGTAATGTTGTTGGCTACATGCCCCTACTCTGCCATGATACTGTGGTATGATACTGGCTACTGGTCCCTACTATGTCATGGTAATGTGGTATGATACTAGCTACAGGTCCCTACTCTGTCATGGTAATGTTGTTAGCTACAGGTCCCTACTCTGTCATGGTACTGTGGTGTTATACTAGCTAAAGGTCCCTTCTATGTCATGGTAATGTTGTATGATACTAGCTACAGGTCCCTACTCTGTCATGGTAATGTTGTTAGCTACATGCCCCTACTCTGCCATGGTACTGTGGTATGATACTAGCTACTGGTCCCTACTATGTCATGGTAATGTGGTATGATACTAGCTACAGGTCCCTACTCTGTCATGGTAATGTTGTTAGCTACGGGTCCCTACTCTGTCATGGTAATGTTGTTAGCTACAGGTCCCTACTCTGTCATGGTAATGTTGTTAGCTACAGGTCCCTACACTGTCATGGTAATGTTGTTATCTACAGGTCCCTACACTGTCATGATACTGTTGAATTAGCTAGAGGTCCCTACTCTGTCATGGTAATGTTGTTGGCTACATTGCCCCTACTCTGCCATGGTACTGTGGTATGATACTGGCTACTGGTCCCTACTATGTCATGGTAACGTGGTATGATACTAGCTACTGGTCCCTAGTCTGTCATGGTAATGTTGTTAGCTACGGGTCCCTACTCTGTCATGGCAATGTTGTTAGCTACAGGTCCCTACTCTGTCATGGTAATGTTGTTAGCTACAGGTCCCTGCTCTGTCATGGTACTGTGGTGTTATACTAATCAAGGTCCACTATCATGGTAATGTTCCATGATACTAGCTACAGGTCCCTCTGAATCATGGTACTGTTGTTGGCTACATGCCCCTACTCTGCCATGGCAATGTGGTATGATACTAGCTACATTCCCTAACTCTGTCATGGTGTGGGGGGGCTGTTAATCAGGTCCCTACACTGTCATGGTAATGTTGTTAGCTACATGCCCCTACTCTGCCATGATACTGTGGTATGATACTAGCTACTGGTCCCTACTATGTCATGGTAATGTGGTATGATACTAGCTACAGGTCCCTACTCTGTCATGGTAATGTTGTTAGCTACAGGTCCCTACTCTGTCATGGTAATGTTTTTAGCTACAGGTCCCTGCTCTGTCATGGTAATGTGGTATGATACTAGCTACTGGTCCCTACTCTGTCATGGTAATGTTGTTAGCTACAGGTCCCTACTCTGTCATGGTAATGTTTTTAGCTACATGTCCCTTCTCTGTCATGGTAATGTTGTTAGCTACAGGTCCCTACTCTTTCATGGTAGTGTTGTTAGCTACAGGTTCCTACTCTGCCATGGTAATGTTGTTAGCTACAGGTCCCTGCTCTGGCATAGTAATGGTGTTTGATACTAGCTACAGGTCCCTACTCTGTCATGGTAATGTTGTTAGCTACAGGTCCCTGCTCTGTCATGGTGGTGTTGTAAGCTACATGTCCCTACTACTCTGTCATGGTAATGTTGTTAGCTACAGGTCCCTACACTTTCATGGTAGTACACATCATCGGTGTCTTCCACATTTAACCCTCTGAATCAGAGAAGTGTGGGGGGCTGCCTTAATCAATGTTCACATCATCGGTGTCTTCCACATTTAACCCTCTGAATCAGGTGTGGGGGCTGTCTTAATCAATGTTCACATCATCGGTGTCTTCCACATTTAACCCTCTGAATCAGGTGTGGGGGCTGCCTTAATCAATGTTCACATCATCGGTGTCTTCCACATTTAACCCTCTGAATCAGGTGTGGGGGGCTGCCTTAATCAATGTTCACATCATCGGTGTCTTCCACATTTAACCCTCTGAATCAGGTGTGGGGGCTGCCTTAATCAATGTTCACATCATCGGTGTCTTCCACATTTAACCCTCTGAATCAGGTGTGGGGGCTGCCTTAATCAATGTTCACATCATCGGTGTCTTCCACATTTAACCCTCTGAATCAGGTGTGGGGGCTGCCTTAATCAATGTTCACATCATCGGTGTCTTCCACATTTAACCCTCTGAATCAGGTGTGGGGGCTGCCTTAATCAATGTTCACATCATCGGTGTCTTCCACATTTAACCCTCTGAATCAGAGAAGTGTGGGGGCTGCCTTAATCAATGTTCACATCATCGGTGTCTTCCACATTTAACCCTCTGAATCAGGTGTGGGGGCTGCCTTAATCAATGTTCACATCATCGGTGTCTTCCACATTTAACCCTCTGAATCAGAGAAGTGTGGGGGGCTGCCTTAATCAATGTTCACATCATCGGTGTCTTCCACATTTAACCCTCTGAATCAGAGAAGTGTGGGGGGCTGCCTTAATCAATGTTCACATCATCGGTGTCTTCCACATTTAACCCTCTGAATCAGGTGTGGAGGGCTGCCTTAATCAATGTTCACATCATCGGTGTCTTCCACATTTAACCCTCTGAATCAGGTGTGGGGGCTGCCTTAATCAATGTTCACATCATCGGTGTCTTCCACATTTAACCCTCTGAATCAGAATCAGAGGTGTGGGGGCTGCCTTAATCAATGTTCACATCATCGGTGTCTTCCACATTTAACCCTCTGAATCAGGTGTGGGGCTGCCTTAATCAATGTTCACATCATCGGTGTCTTCCACATTTAACCCTCTGAATCAGGTGTGGGGGCTGCCTTAATCAATGTTCACATCATCGGTGTCTTCCACATTTAACCCTCTGAATCAGGTGTGGGGGCTGCCTTAATCAATGTTCACATCATCGGTGTCTTCCACATTTAACCCTCTGAATCAGGTGTGGGGGCTGCCTTAATCAATGTTCACATCATCGGTGTCTTCCACATTTAACCCTCTGAATCAGGTGTGGGGGCTGCCTTAATCAATGTTCACATCATCGGTGTCTTCCACATTTAACCCTCTGAATCAGGTGTGGGGGCTGCCTTAATCAATGTTCACATCATCGGTGTCTTCCACATTTAACCCTCTGAATCAGGTGTGGGGGCTGCCTTAATCAATGTTCACATCATCGGTGTCTTCCACATTTAACCCTCTGAATCAGTGTCTTCCACATTTAACCCTCTGAATCAGGTGTGGGGGGCTGCCTTAATCAATGTTCACATCATCGGTGTCTTCCACATTTAACCCTCTGAATCAGGTGTGGGGGCTGCCTTAATCAATGTTCACATCATCGGTGTCTTCCACATTTAACCCTCTGAATCAGGTGTGGGGGCTGCCTTAATCAATGTTCACATCATCGGTGTCTTCCACATTTAACCCTCTGAATCAGGTGTGGGGGCTGCCTTAATCAATGTTCACATCATCGGTGTCTTCCACATTTAACCCTCTGAATCAGAGAAGTGTGGGGGCTGCCTTAATCAATGTTCACATCATCGGTGTCTTCCACATTTAACCCGCTGAATCAGAGAAGTGTGGGGGCTGCCTTAATCAATGTTCACATCATCGGCGCCCAGGTTTTGTTGGGGGTTAACTGCCTTGCTCAAGGTCAGAACAGCAGATTTTTCTACCTTGCTGACTCTGGGATTCGAACCAGCAACCTTTCGGTTACTGGCCAAACACTCTTAACCGCTAGAGAGATGGTAGAGTCATTCACAATGCTCCCAAACTGAGAAGATATAGCTATTTTTTTCTCTCTCTAATCTCTATTCTATCCTAAGATTAGTTTGTGGTTAGATTGTGTGTGTATCTGTGTGCGCCAATTAATGTGCCTGTGTGTGTGTGTCTTCTGCAGTATGAATCATCAGGTCTGGGTTTGATCAGCAGCCGACTGAGAACAACACTGAACAGAATCCAGGAGAGCCTCATCCAAATGGCAAGCAAAAAATCTCTCATTTTAAAACTCTGTCTCTCTCTCTCTCTTCCCTCTCTCTTTCTCTCTCTCTCTCTCTTCCCTCCCCCTTCTCTCTCTCTCTCTCTTTCTCTCTCTTCCCTCTCCCTCTCTCTTTCTCCCTCTCTCTCTTTCTCTTTCTCCCTCTCTCTCTTTCTCTCTCTCTCGTCTCTCTCTTTCTCCTCTCGTCCCTCTCTCTCCCTCAATCTCCCCCAATCTCTCCCCCAATCTCTCTCCCCCTCTCTCTCTCTCTCTCTCCCTCTCTCTCTCTCTCCCCCTCGATATGTCTCACCCCTCAATCCCTCTCTCTCTCTCCCCTCGATATCTCTCTCTCTCCTCAATCTCTTTCTCCCCCTCCCCTCAATCTCTCTCTCCCCCTCGCTCTCTCTCTCTCCCCCCCCCCACTCTCTCTCTCCCCCCCCTCTCTCTCTCTCCCCCTCTCGCCTCAATCTCAATTAAATTCAACTGGCTTTATTGGCATGGGAAACATATGTTAACACTGCCAAAGCAAGTTATGTAGATTATATACAGAAGTGAAATAAACAATACAAATGAACAGTAAACATTACAGTCACAGAAGTTCCAAAAGAATTTCAAATGTCGTATTATGTATATATATATACAGTGTTGTAACAATGTACAAAAGGGAAAATAAATAAACATAACTATGGGTTGTATTTACAATGGTGTTTGTTCTTCACTGGTTGCCCTTTTCTTGTGGCAACAAGTCACAAATCTTGCTGCTGTGGTGGCACACTGTGGTATTTCACCCAGTGGATATGGGAGTTTATCAAAATCAGGTTTATTTTCCAATTTCTTTGTGGATCTGTGTAATCTGAGGGAAATGTGTATCTAATATGGTCATACATTGGTCAGGAGGTTAGGAAGTGCAGCTCAGTTTCTACCTCATTTTGTGGGCAGTGTGCACATAGCCTGTCTTCTCTTGAGAGCCAGGTCTGCCTTCGGCGTCCTTTCTCAATAGCAAGGCTATGCTCACTGAGTCTGTACATTGTCAAAGTATTTGATGATGTATATGTTTTTGCTGTTTGTTCTTTGTTATAGGGCCAAAACGATTGGATAAGTGGTTTATCTCCATTTTGGATAGATAATTCATGTTTTTGTTTGTTTAGTGTTTTCCAATTTTCCCCGCAGTGGTTAGAGTCTATGGATTCTTCAATTACATTGAGCTGATTTCTGACATGCTGTTCCTTCTTTTTCTATAGTGTATTTCTGTATTGTTTTAGTGAGTCACCATAGTGAAGGCGTAGACTCAGGTTTTCTGAGTCTCTATGTTTTTGGTTGGACAGGTTTCTCAATTTCTTTCTTAGGTTTTTGCATTCTTCATCAAACCATTTGTCATTGCTGTTAGTTTTCTTCAGGTTTTCTGTTGGAATTTTTAAATATTTGATAGGGAAGGTGAGAGGTCAAATATACTGTTAAGATTTTCTACTGTCAGGTTTACACCTTCACTATTACAGTGACATGTTTTGTCCAGGAAGTTGTCTAAAAGGGATTGAATTTGTTGTTGCCTAATTGTTTTTTGGTAGGTTTCCAAAAATTCCTTCCCTCTATAGCATTTCTTAATATTACTCAGTTCCTTTGGCATTGATGCCTCATGATTGATTATTGCTCTGTTCAAGTAGACTGTGATTTTGCTGTGATCTAATAGATGTGTCAGTTTGCTGACTGTGAACGCTCTGAGAGACTCTGGGTTGAGGTCATTGACAAAGTAGTCTACAGTACTACTGCCAAGAGATGAGCTATAGGTGTACCTACCATAGGAGTCCCTTCGAAGCCTACCATTGACTATGTACAGACCCAGCGTGCGACAGAGCTGCAGGAGTTGTGACTCGTTTTTGTTGGTTATGTTGTCATAGTTGTGCCTAGGGGGGCGGGAATGCTGTCATCTCCAGGCAGGTGTTTGTCCCCCTGTGTGCTGAGGGTGTCAGGTTCTTGACCTGTTCTGGCATTTAGGTTGCCACAGACAAGTACATGTCCCTGGGCCTGGAAATGATTAATTTCCCACTCCAGGATGGAGAAGCTGTCTTCATTAGTATGGGGATGTATGGGGATTCTAGTGGGGGGATATTGTTAGCACACAGGAGGACATTTTTCTCTCTTTAGAATCTAAAGATCTAAAGAATCTAAAGATCTAAAGAATCTAAAGTTTAGATCATTTCATTTTGAATTTCTAGCCAAATGTAAAGTATTCCTGTTTTGATTAATTTAATGGAGTGAGTTAGCTCTATACCAAATTAGCATACCCCCCGAGTCCCTTCCCTGTTTAATTTTTTTTAACCTTTATTTAACTAGGCAAGTCAGTTAAGAACAAATTCTTATTTTCAATGACGGCCTAGGAACAGTGGGTTAACTGCCTGTTCAGGGGCAGAACGACAGATTTGTACCTTGTCAGCTCGGGGGTTTGAACTTGCAACCTTCCGGTTACTAGTCCACCGCTCTAACCCCTAGGCTACCCTGCCGCCCCTGCCGTTTCACACCTGGTAGTATATATTTCCCGCTTGAGTCCATAAGGAGTACAATCTGTGTCTTGTGTATGTCCTCAGTGGGTGTGGAGGGGTTGTCAGGAGGGCTGTCAGGGTGGCTGACAGTGGTGTGATCAGAGGGGGTGACATCCCCTGGGCCCGGGCTTCTTCAGGTGTCTGTCCCGCTGTGATATCGACGTGGTCAGGGTCTGGGGTGGACTGTTCTGCTGTGGTGTCGAGACTTTTATCGGGAGCTGAGTTGGGCTGTTCTGCTGTGGTGTCGAGACTTTTATCGGGAGCTGAGTTGGGCTGTTCTGCTGGCTTCTCTGCGGGGGGTGGCCACCTCTCTAGTGGGTTGTTCTCTGTCACACGCCATCCCCCTCACCCTCTCCTCCAGCAGTCTGATCCTCTCCTCTAGTGCTCTGTTCTTCTCCTGCTCCTGCTCTTTCAACTCCTGTTGAAGTTGTCTCACCACAGTCCAGAGTGCAGATATGTTTCTCTCCACCTCCAGCCCTCCGGGTCTGGTTAAGGTGGTGTTGTTGTGCTGGACTGTTGTCTGGGTCTGTGCTGACTGGAGTGTAATCACCTGCTGTTCCAGCTCCACCTGCCTTACCTCCAGCTGGGTAAATGTATCCTTCATTTCAATGAGGGGGTAGTACTCTGTGCTGGCAGGTTGACTTTCCGTTTGGGGTTGCTCGTCTGTGGGGTTATATAATGAAGGGGCCTGGTCTGACCCGCTCGGGGTGGGGGTATCTTTCTCAAGGGAGAGCTTCTCCTGCTGAGCTAATTCTTTGATTAGGTGAAAGTCCAGCTGAAACTGTTTGGGGTTCCCCTGTACCAATACGAGATTTATATTAACTCGTTGTCTAGTATCCTGAGTTTCCACCCCTTCCTTGTTAACACCCCCTCTCTTAACAGAGGGGTAGTGTGCTAATATAGCACTGTGCCCTGCCAGGGGATGGTCTGTGTGGAAGATGAGGTTGCTGATGTTCCCATTTCTATAATAGTCAGCAGAAAGGCTCATGGTTTTCCAGAAGGAGCTTCATTTTGTGCTCTTTTCATGGCTTATCATTCTTTACATACACAGGGTACTGTATTTCAATTACCTCTGAACAGCGGGAGGCAGCTTCTAAGGCTTCTCCATTTAGTTGTGCGACTCTCCTGCCATTGTTGGGCTAAAGGGCTTTGACACTTCTCACTTGACACGTCAGTGCTAAATCAGTCCTTATAAAGTAATGTAATGTATTTTTCGTCTTGGCTTTTGGAAATAAAATATAGCTTCAGACTAAACATTACTCACTCAGTTCCTGGTTGGATGGTGTTTTCAGGTTTCTGTTGTTTTCCAGAGCATTTGCTGTATTGCGTTGGAATAATAATCTTTGGTAGCTGTAAACCTTCCAGGTGATTCCGTATTTCCATCCAAAATCAGGTTGTAGGTTTTGAGTTTTGATTTGGAGTGAAGTTTATGTTGTAGCATCCCCTACATGTTCCTGACGGGAAAAACAAGTTTATCTAACTCTAAATCTATCTTTTCTTTTCTCTTTCTCCTCTCTCCCCCCTCTCTCGCTCTCCTCTCTCTCTATTTCTGTCTCTCTCTCCTCCCCTCTCTCTCCCCTCAATCTCTCTCTTCCCCTAATGCACCTTTTTTCTCTTACCTGCTTTAAATGTCCATCCATTCCGGCCCTGCCTGTGTGTGTTGTCTAAGAGGGAAATGGGGCGAGAGTGCTCGCTGCTCGCCGTCTGTGGCCTTTACCCTCATTAAGGGTCATTATATCCTATCCATAAGACTCTGTGTAGGGATTAGGGTGCCATTTGGGACTCAACAACAGTCTCCATTAAGAACTCTCAGGAGACCACTAGATCCACAATGCAACAACACCCTGGGTTGTCATTACTGGGTGATCATGCTCATCACCACTGTCCTTTCTTTCTCTAGCTCGTTCCTCTTCCTTTTTCTCACACTCTTGTCCCTCTCCCTCTCCCTCTCTCTCTCTCTCTCTGTCTCTCTCTCTATCTGTCCCTCTCCCCTCTCTCTCTCTCTCTCTCCCTCTCACTCTTCTCTCTCTCTCTCCCTCTCACCCTTCTCTCTCTCTCGCTCTCTCTCTCTCTCTCTCTCTCTCTCTCTCTCTCTCTCTCTCTCTCTCTCTCTCTCTCTCTCTCTCTCTCTCACCCTTCTCTCTCTCTCTCTCTCTCTCTCTCTCTCTCTCTCTCTCTCCCCTCTTAATCTCTCCCCTCTCCCTCTTAATCTCTCCCCTCACCTCTCTCTATATGTCTCTATTTCTCTCTCACCCTTCTCTGCCTCCTATATACCTACTGACCTCAGTTTCACATATAATAAAATGTAATCCAGCCATCAATTCAACCTTCAACTGAACCATTTGTGTTAACTCTTGCTTTCCTGTCTCCTTGTGATTAACACCATCTGAGAAAGAAGGCTATGGCTAGGAGAATACCAACATAAACCGACCACTTTTCACACATTGGTTCTACTTCAACGGTGAATGAGACTCATTTGAGGCCATTCTCTTGTATGCTGTGTATTCTGCTTCTTCCATTTCTAGTTCTTCCTTTATTTTTCTCATTTTGGAACACATCTTTGAAGTAGCTGATTACTCAGTGGTTATCTCTCACTTTAAAGAAGTCTCCTCTGAGTTGAACCAGTAGGTCCCGAGGGGGAGAACATTTTGGAAGGGGCTGTCAATTCGGGGTAATGCTGAAGTGACAGGTTGTCACGACGATCACCAAAGCGTGATGACGTAAGGTCGGTCTATCAGTCAGTCGATGGCTGCAAGAGGTCACGAAAGGTCACGGGTGAGTTTTCAGTCTTCATTCGGTGCTTCTCATGAACACACTATGGGCGAGATAATGTGTCGCCAGATGAGGGTTGTGTGTCCTCATATTCATCTGCTGTAGCTGATTAATTTGATCCATTACCAGCATCGCACTGAAGGGGGCACTGAAGGTGGGGTTTGTGACTGTTAGCAGAGGGGCCTCTAAATTTCTGAAAACTGTCAGCCCTGAAAAAAACTTCTGAGAGAACACACAGCGCCAGGCACACACACACGTACACACACTTGTGTGGTCCAGCATAGCCCATTTCTGTTGATACTGTAGGGAGGAGGGATGTCTGTCAGCGCTGTTAGATCACATGACCGGGGATATTGAGCTCTGAGAGGAAGATAAGAGGTGCAGACTGGAGAGAGTGGCTGTAAAACAAAACAGTGCACAAACGCATGTCGGATCAGGGGAGAGGGAGAGAGATCCGCTCTTCTCGGGAGACTAAAGTGGTGTGAGGCCTTTTACACAGAGAGAGCATAATGATACCACTTTGTGTCTAACCCTGTCCGCTTGATTAAGCTCTATTTAAAACATCCTCGCTTCAGCTGGCGGCGGAAACACAGAGACGCTCTCTCTAGTCCCTCTACATCGACTCATTCTATCTTCATTTTCATAGCACAACTCCCTTTTTTAACTTTCAAATGTATTGGAAAAAGCTTTTAGTCTTTTGTTGGAAGTACAACGTTATTTTAATTCGGGTCGATAAATCATTCATCACTTGAGATACACCCTTTCTTAATTTCCTAAAAGTCAGCTCTTTCACTCACTCACACACTCTCTCTCTCTCTCTCTCTCTCTCTCTCTCTCTCTCTCTCTCTCAATTCAATTCAATTCAATTCAAGGGCTTTATTGGCATGGGAAACGTGTTAACATTGCCAAAGCAAGTCTCTCTCTCTCTCTCTCTCTCTTCCCCCTCTCTCTCTCTCTCAACCCCTCACTCCCTCTCTCTCCCTCTCTCTTCCCCCCTCTCTCTCTCGCTCTCTCTCTCGCTCTCTCTCTCACTCTCTCTCTCGCTCTCTCTCTCCCTCTCTCTCTCTCAACCCCTCACTCTCTCTCTCTCTCTCTCTCTCTCTCTCTCTCTCTCACAGTACAACCTCTACAGCCTGCTCTCTTCCCCTTTTGTTTTCTTCTCCTAATTTAAACCACTTTATTAAATCACTATTTTCATTATTAGCGTTTATGTGTATATACTATGTACTGACTTTGTGAAGATTAAGAATCATTAGCAGTGTACATTCATTTAAAGTGATAATGCAGATTGGGCTTTGACTTTATGACCAGTCATTAGCAATCTCCCACGGCGTAATTACAAAAAGGGACAGTCAGATTATAAACTGTATTCTCTTATGGGTGAGTAAACACACGCACACACACAAATGCATAAACACACAAACACACACGAGGGAGATACCGCATTTGTAAACACATTCTAAAGTCAATTATGCATTGCGTTTCAATTTGCAGAGGAATCCTTGTAGTTTAGCCCCCGTTTGCTACCTTGACTTGGTTTGATTTAAAAGTGACTTGCATGCCAATATGTATGACACTCAGACTGTGGAGACATATCTTAGTGACTTTCTCAATTTCCATGTCTAAGACACTAGACTGGCTGCCACCAGCCTATCAGGAAAGAGAGAGTGAAGTCTTCCCCCTCTTTTTCTCCTTCCCCTCTCCCCATCTCTCTCCCCATCCTCTCCCCATTGGGGCGGCAGGTAGCCTAGTGGTTAGAGCATTGGCCCCTTAACCGAAAGGTTGCTAGATCAAATCCCCGAGCTGACAAGGTAAAAATCTGTCGTTCTGTCCCTGAGCAAGGCACTGTTCCTAGGCTGTCATTGTAAATAAGAATTTGTTCTTAACTGATTTGCCTAGTTAAATAAATGAAAGTCCTCCTTTTAATCCGTCCTTCTTTCTAAACCACATTTTGCTAAATGCTTTATGGTCTGTCTATACACAAGGCCAGAGGTATTCAACTCTTAACCTACGAGGTCTGGAGCCTGCTGCTTTTCTGTTCGAGGTCCAGAGTTGAGTTTGAGGGCACTAGACTGTAGAAAAGGAACTGTTTCCCAGACTCAGATTATGCCCATTCCTCAACTGGAAATCACTTTCCTTTAAAATACTCCATTCAGCATATTTTTAAGTCCAGGAGCTTAATCTGGGTCCAGGAACCTAGCCCTTCCTACCATCCCTCCATCCCTATATCCCTCTATCCCTCCTCCTTGTTCTATACCACTTTCTCAAAGCCAGGGCTCCCTGATAAAACTCTGTATAGAAAAGGACAAACCGATCGATCACATTTCTGAACTCTGCCAGTCTGAGCACCAGGTCTCAAACTCAACCATGCTTTTCCGCTGACATCCTATAGAGACCACCTTGACCCCAGTACCCAGCCACCCATGTAGCCTGACCACTGTTCACCTCCATCAGTTATTAGCCCCTCCAGCAAGGAGGGTGCTGCTAATGCTAGATAGCATAGTATTTCAATCAAATTCTGTCTCTTGCTCTCCCTCAATTCAATTCAAAGGGGCTTTATTGGCATGGGAAACATAGGTTTGCTTTGCCATGGAAATTGCAATAAACAAAAGTGAGAAGAAACTAATTTAACAACATCAACACAATCTATTAGAAATTAACAGTAAACATTGCACTCAAAAATGTTTTATAAAGATAGGCATTTCAAGTGTTATATTATCAGCTATGTGTTTAGCAGTGTTTTAGCAATGTGCAAATAGTTGTAGTACAAATAGTGGGGGGAGATAAATAAACAGATTGGTATTGGTTGTATTTACAGTGTTGTTTGTGCTCCACTGGTTGCCCTGTTTTCATGGCAATGTGCCACAAACCTTGCTGCTGTGACTGCAGATTGTGGTATTTCGCCTAACAGATATGGGAGTTTATGAATGTTGGATTTGTTTTCAAATTCTTTGTGGGTCTGTGTAATCTGAGGGAAATATGTGTCTCTAATGTGGTCATACATTTGGCAGGCGGTTAGGAAGTGTAGCTCAGTTTCCACCTCATCTCTTCTCTTGAGAGCCAGGTCTGTCTATGGCGACCTCACTCGATAGCAAGGCTATGCTCACTGAGTCTGTACATAGTCAAGTATTTTCTTCACTTTGTGTCAGTTACAGTGGTCAGGTATTCTGCCACATTGTACTCTCTGTTTAGGGTCAGATAGCATTCTAATTTGCTCAGTTCTTTTGTTAAATCTTTGAAGTGTGTCAAATAGTTATCTTTTTGCTTTCTCATAATTTGGTTGGGTCTAATTGTGTTGTTGGCCTGGGGTTCTGTGGGGTCTATTTGTGTTTGTGAACAGAGCCCCAGACCCAGCTGGCTGAAGGGACTCTTCTCTAGGTTAATCTCTGTAGGTGAGGGCTTTGTGGTGGAATGCATCGCTTCCTTTTAGGTGGTTGTAGAATTTAACAGCTCTTTTCCGGATTTTGATAACCAGTGGATATAGTCCTAATTCTGCTCTACATGCATTGTTTTGGGTTTTGCGTTGTACACAAAGCATATTTTTGCAGAGTTCTGCAGGCAGCGTCTCAATAACTTTGATGTGTAGACTTTCCACTGTAGAGTTCATGTCATCCTATCATCGATGAGAATGTCTCAGATGACAACCGAACTGACATCATATTCATTATGTACCACTATGTACCATTGGTCGGATTACCAGAATATAGTTAATTTCCCCCCACCTTCTGATGTTCCCAGAATCTCTATGTTAACCAAGGGGTTTTCAAATGTCACATCAGTAGGGTAGAGAGAGGAAAAAGGGGGGAAGAGGTATTTATGACTGTCATAAATCTACCCCCAGGCCAACGTCATGACACATCTATAGCATTTCTTAATATTACTCAGTTCCTTTGGCTTTGATGCCTCATGATTGTATTGCTCTGTTCAAGTAGACTGTGATTTTGTTGTAGTATGATAAGGGTGTCAGTTGGCTGACTGTGAAAGCTCTGAGAGTCTCTGGGTTGAGGTCAATGATAAAGTAGTCTACAATACTACTGCCAAGAGATGAGCTATAGGTGTACCTACCATAGGAGTCTCCTCGAAGCCTACCATTGACTATGTACAGACCCAGCGTGCAACAGAGCTGCAGGAGTTGTGACCCGATTTTGTTGGTTGCTTTGTCTTGATTGTGTCTAGGGGGGCATATCATATTTGGGAGGGAATACTGTCACCTGGTAGGTGTTTGTCCCCCTGTGTGCTGAGTGTCAGGTTCTTGTCCAGTTCTGGGATTTAGGTTACCGCAGACTAGTACATATCCCTAGGCTTGGAAATAGTTGATCACCCACTCTAGGGTGGAGAAGCTGTTGTCATTAAAGTATAGGGGTTCTATTGGGGGGGATATAGGTAGCATACAGGAGAAAAAGTTTCTCTGTTGAGATCATTTCCCTATGAATTTCTAACCAGATGTAAAATTCTCCTGTTTTTATTCATTTAATAGAATGGGTTAGGTGTGATCTATACCAAATTAGCATACCCCCTGAGTCCCTACCCTGTTTTACTCCTGGTAGTTTGGTAGATGGAACTAACATCTCTCTGTAACCTAGAGGGCAACCAGTGGATTCATCTCCTCTATACCATGTTTCTTGTAGAATAACAATGTCTGTATTTCTGATTTATTTTCTTAAATCAGGCTTCATATTCTTTAGGCAAAAGGCAGATTACCTCAGACCTTTAATATTCCAGCATAAGATGCTAAAAGCTTTGTGTTCCATAGTGTCCATTCCTGTGGTTTAGTCTCTCGCTCACTGTCTTCCCCCTTCTCTCTCTGTCTGCCTGTGATTAGTGATTATCCCTCTGTGATGATGCTTTACAGCTCCCTAACCAACCAACCTGGTGAGCTGTGAAACTCAGAGTAAACACTGGATCTTCAGGGCTAGCTTTGAACAAGCTTTATTTGTGCTGCCGGCAGAATAAACAGCAGCTGTGTGTGTGGTATGTTTGGTACCACATGTGTTTACCTTGTGTGTTTGTGCTGGATTTCAGCATTCAAACTCTGGGTAAGAATATACACAGAGCGTACAAAACATTAAGAACACCTGCTCTTTCTATAACAAACTAATCATGTGAAAGCTATGATCCCTTATTGATGTCACTTGTTAAATCCACTTCAATCAGTGTAGATAAAGGGGGGAGACAGGTTAAAGAAGTATTTTTAAGTCTTGAGACCTGGATTGTTGTGTATGTGTGCCATTCAGAGGGTGAATGGGCAAGACAAAATATTTAAGTGTCTTTGAACGGGGCACTGTAGGTGGTTTCAGATGCACCTCTTTGTCAAGAACTGCAAGACTGGTCCACCACCCAAAGGACATCCAGCCAACTACGTCCCTTCCGTCTTTAAGAGAGCGAGAGTTGCACCCCTTCTGAAAAAACCTACACTCGATCCCTCCGATGTCAACAACTACAGACCAGTATCCCTTCTTTCTTTTCTCTCCAAAACTCTTGAACGTGCCGTCCTTGGCCAGCTCTCCCGCTATCTCTCTTAGAATGACCTTCTTGATCCAAATCAGTCAGGTTTCAAGACTAGTCATTCAACTGAGACTGCTCTTCTCTGTATCACGGAGGCACTCCGCACTGCTAAAGCTAACTCTCTCTCCTCTGCTCTCATCCTTCTAGACCTATCGGCTGCCTTCGATACTGTGAACCATCAGATCCTCCTCTCCACCCTCTCCGAGTTGGGCATCTCCGGCGCGGCCCACGCTTGGATTGCGTCCTACCTGACAGGTCGCTCCTACCAGGTGGCGTGGCGAGAATCTGTCTCCTCACCACGCGCTCTCACCACTGGCGTCCCCCAGGGCTCTGTTCTAGGCCCTCTCCTATTCTCGCTATACACCAAGTCACTTGGCTCTGTCATAACCTCACATGGTCTCTCCTATCATTGCTATGCAGACGACACACAATTAATCTTCTCCTTTCCCCCTTCTGATGACCAGGTGGCAAATCGCATCTCTGCATGTCTGGCAGACATATCAGTGTGGATGACGGATCACCACCTCAAGCTGAACCTCGGCAAGACGGAGCTGCTCTTCCTCCCGGGAAGGACTGCCCGTTCCATGATCTCGCCATCACGGTTGACAACTCCATTGTGTCCTCCTCCCAGAGCGCTAAGAACCTTGGCGTGATCCTGGACAACACCCTGTCGTTCTCAACTAACATCAAGGCGGTGGCCCGTTCCTGTAGGTTCATGCTCTACAACATCCGCAGAGTACGACCCTGCCTCACACAGGAAGCGGCGCAGGTCCTAATCCAGGCACTTGTCATCTCCCGTCTGGATTACTGCAACTCGCTGTTGGCTGGGCTCCCTGCCTGTGCCATTAAACCCCTACAACTCATCCAGAACGCCGCAGCCCGTCTGGTGTTCAACCTTCCCAAGTTCTCTCATGTCACCCCGCTCCTCCGCTCTCTCCACTGGCTTCCAGTTGAAGCTCGCATCCGCTACAAGACCATGGTGCTTGCCTACGGAGCTGTGAGGGGAACGGCACCTCAGTACCTCCAGGCTCTGATCAGGCCCTACACCCAAACAAGGGCACTGCGTTCATCCACCTCTGGCCTGCTCGCCTCCCTACCACTGAGGAAGTACAGTTCCCGCGCAGCCCAGTCAAAACTGTTCTCTGCTCTGGCCCCCCAATGGTGGAACAAACTCCCTCACGACGCCAGGACAGCGGAGTCAATCACCACCTTCCGGAGACACCTGAAACCCCGCCTCTTTCAGGAATAAATAGGATAAAGTAATCCTTCTCACCCCCCTTAAAAGATTTAGATGCACTATTGTAAAGTGGCTGTTCCACTGGATGTCTTAAGGTGAACGCACCAATTTGTAAGTCGCTCTGGATAAGAGCGTCTGCTAAATGACTTAAATGTAAATGTAAATGTTGAAACTACTGTGGGAAACATTGGAATCAACATGGGCCAACATCCCTGTGGAACTCTTTCAATGCCTCAGTGTGAATACACCAAACGTTAAATTGTGATGATAGTAATCAGAAAGATTGAATTGTTTGTTAATTAACTTCCATATCAGGTAAATGAATCAACCATACACCTTTTTTTTGTCTTTACCCGTGTTTGATTTTGGGGGTGGTTTCCCAGACACAGATTAAGTCTAGACTTGGTCTAAAAAGCTGGCTCAATGGATCATTTTTTTAGCCCAGGACTAGGTTCAATATGTTTCCAGGAAACCACCCCTTGAAGTTGAGAATGATATGCTTTTACCCTTCAGCTCAGCACCAGTGTTGAATCAATACCGGCAGGGGGTCAGAGGCGCGGTGTGAGTATTGATATTCATTGTTGGTGAATGGGGGCTCTGGGGCTGGTTGGAGGTTTTGGGGCGGTGGCAGGAATCAGATCCATCCGAGATAATTTCCCCTCTGTGGAGCGCTGGAGACATCCCTGTGGGCACCAGCAATCTGGCAGCTAAAGCCTGCTGAGCTCTCCAATACCCAGCCCGCTCGAAGAATGCACACACCCACACAGACGGGCACATGCATAAACTTGAGAACACGCACACATTTTCTGTTCTCATCTCTCTCACTTACACGTCTCTCTGCTTCGCTGACAGCTCGGCAGTTAACTTAAGCATGTGGTCAGGTTGTAATTCACCACGCTGAGACTTGGCACCGCCTGTTCCTCGGCCCGGCATGGCCCCTCTCAGGGGGGGGCACAAATTAACGCTGGCCAGGCAGTCTCACCAAGCCTCTCGAGTGCTGCTGACTAAGCTCGCCTACCGCCTCCCGTCTTCTCACTTTATGTTTGAATATGGCCGCCCAGGGGGAGTCTCAGTGTATGGTGAAATATGAGGCGGTTTGCTGTCGAGTTTATTTAGTTGACAGCTCGCTGACAATAGACCCCAGTCTAGAGGAGCTAGATGTTGGAGGGCTGGGAATGGACCCCTGTCTAGAGGAGCTAGATGTTGGAGGGCTGGGAATGGACCCCAGTCTAGAGGAGCTAGATGTTGAAGGGCTGGGAATGGACCCCAGTCTAGAGGAGCTAGATGTTGAAGGGCTGGGAATGGAAACCAGTCTAGAGGAGCTAGATGTTGGAGGATGAGGATGTGAATGATAGTGCTGTCGTCGTAACACAGGTATTTATGAGGGAAAATTGTTATGTTATAGGGGAGGGAGGTAGAATCTTTGGTGGTGGTAGTTATAGTAATGATAGAGCAGTATGCACTGATACACAGTGCCTGTGTAGGTAGCCTATTGTGGGGTGGCAGGTAGCATAGTGGTTAGAGCATTGGGCCAGTAACCGGAAGGTTGCTGTATCGAATCCCCGAGCTGACAAGTAAAAAATCGTTAACCCATTGTTCCCTGGGTGCCGAAGACCTGGATGTTGATTAAGGCAGCCCCTGGCACCTCTCTGATTCAGGGGGGTTGGGTTAAATGCGGAAGACACATTTCAGTTGAATACATTGTTGGACAACTGACTAGGTATCCCCCTTTCCCTTCAGAAAGTATTCATACCCCTTGACATATTCCATATTTTGTTGTGTTACATCCTGAATTAAAAATGTATTAAATAAAATACAAATCTCACCCATCTACACACGATAACAAAGTGAAAACATATTTTTAGAAATGTTTGGAAAAATGTGAAAATGAAATACACATCTCATTTACATAAGTATTCACACTTAAGGCAGCAATTGCAGCTGTGAGTCTTTCTGGGTAAGTCTCTAAGAGCTTTGCACACCTGGATTATACAATGTTTGCACGTTATAATAAAACAAAATCTTCAAACCCTTTCAAGTTGGTTGTTGATCATTGCTAGACAGCCATTTTCAAGTCTTGCCGTCAGTGGCGATTTTAGCATGTAAATCTTGGTGGGGAAAACTCCCATTTTTTTGTTGATGCCAGCAAAGCCACTGCACACCACAACATTAAACAATACATTAATTGCACTTTAACAGTGACAAACGAAAAAAGATGGCGCCAGAAAACAAGGCTGGCGTTTTAGGTATTCCTAACCAAGTGTGTTTTTTTGCTGTTCTTTGTAACATAAGTTTTTTTACTTATTTTGTACATAATGTACATGTTGCTGCGACAGCAACATCTCTTATGACCGAAAATAACTTCTGGACATCAGAACTGCGATTACTCACCACAGACTGGCAGAATCCTTTTTTCCCTTTAACGAGTCCGACGAGCCCGACGTGAATGATATACTGCCTTCCCCGGAACAGGCCCAGATCCCCGTCATTTGCGTGAAGAGAAGACAGAGAAAAAGGGGCCAGAGGGCGGGCTGCCTTCTGAGAATTTGTAGGTGATCGAGTAAACCCCCACTTCCTTCCATTCTGTTAGCAAACATGCAATCTTTGGAAAGTAAAAATCGATGACCTATGCGAAAGATTAAACTACCAACGGGACATTCAAAACATTCTTATGCTTCACGGAGTCGTGGCTGAACAATGACATCATCAACATACAGCTGGCTGGTTATACGCTGTATCGGCACGAAAGAACAGCGGCGCCTGGTAAGACAAGGTGTAGCGGACTATGTATTTTTGTAAATAACAGCTGGTGCATGATATCTAAGGAAGTCTCAAGGTTTTTCTCTCCTGAGTTAGAGTATCTCATTACATTTACATTTACATTTAAGTCATTTAGCAGACGCTCTTATCCAGAGCGACTTACAAATGGGTGCATTCACCTTATGACCTCCAGTGGAACAGTAGTGCATCTAAATCTTTTCAGGGGAGGGGGTGAGAGGGATTACTTTATCTATCCTAGGTATTCCTTAAAGAGGTGGGGTTTCAGGTGTCTCCGGAAGGTGGTGATTGACTCTGTCCTGGCGTCGTGAGGGAGTTTGTTCCACCATTGGGGGCCAGAGCAGCGAACAGTTTTGACTGGGCTGAGCGGGAACTGTACTTCCTCAGTGGTAGGGAGGCGAGCAGGCCAGAGGTGGATGAACGCAGTGCCCTTGTTTGGGTGTAGGGCCTGATCAGAGCCTGGAGGTACTGAGGTGCCGTTCCCCTCACAGCTCCTCTTGAGCGGATGTAACTGGAAGCCAGTGGAGGGAGCGGAGGAGCGGGGTGACGTGATCTCATGATAAGCTGTAGACCACACTATCTACCTAGAGAGTTTTTATCTGTATTTTTGTAGCTGTCTACATACCACCACAGACTGATGCTAGCACTAAGACCGCACTGAATGAGCTGTATTCCGACATAATCAAACTGGAAAACGCTCACCCAGACGCGGCGCTCCTAGTAGCCGGGGACTTTAATGCAGGGAAACTTAAATCCATGTTACCAAATTTCTATCAGCATGTTAAATGTGCAACCAGAGGGAAAAAAACTCTGGACCACCTATACTCCACACACAGAGATGCATACAAAGCTCTCCCTCCATTTGGCAAATCTGACCATAATTCTATCCTCCTGATTCCTGCTTACAAGCAAAAATTAAAGCAGGAAGCACCAGTGACTCGATCAATAAAAAAGTGGTCAGATGAAGCAGATGCTAAGCTACAGGACTGTTTTGCTAGCACAGACTGGAATATGTTCCGGGATTCCTCAGATGGCATTGAGGAGTACACCACATCAGTCATTGGCTTCATCAATAAGTGCATCGATGACGTCGTACCCACAGTGACTGTACACGCATACCCAAACCAGAAGCCATGGATTACAGGCAACATCCGCACTTAGCTAAAGGCTACAGCTGCCACTTTCACGGAGCGGGACTCTAAGATTATAAGAAATCTCGCTATTCCCTCCGACGAACCATCAAACAGGCAAAGTGTCAGTACAGGACTATGATCGAATTGTACTACAATTTTCTCGTTGTATGTGGCGAGCTTGCAAACCATTAGTTGCAAACCATTACAGGGCTTGCAAACCATTACAGGGCTTGCAAACCATTACAGACTACAAAGGGAAGCACAGTTGAGAGCTGCCCAATGACACAAGCGTACCAGATGAGCTAAACTACTTCTTTGCTCGCTTCGAGCAAATAACACTGAAACATGCATAAGAACACAAGCTGTTCCAGAAGACTGTGTGATCACACTCTCCGCAGCCGATGCGAGTAAGACCTTTAAAAAGGTCAACATTCACAAGGCCGCAGGGCCAGGCGGATTACCAGGATGTGTACTGCGAGCATGCGCTGACCAACTGGCAAGTGTCTTCACTGACATTTTCAACCTCTCCCTGTCTGTAATACCAACATGTTTTAAGCAGACCACCATTGTCCCTGTGCCCAAGAACACTAAGGTAACCTGCCTAAATGACTACCAACCTGTAGCACTCACGTCTGTAGCAATGAAGGGCTTTGAAACGCTGGTGATTGCTCACATCAAACACCATTATCCCAGAAACCGTAGACCCACTCAAATTTGCATACCGCCCTAACAGGTCCACAGATTATGCTATCTCTGTTGCACTCTACACTGCCTCCTCCCACCTGGACAAAAGGAACACCTATTTGAGAATGATATCCTTTGACTACAGCTCAGCATTCAACACCATAGTGCCCTCAAAGCTCATCACTAAGCTAAGGACCCTGAGACTAAACACCTCCCTCTGCAACTGGATCCTGGACTTCCTGACGGGCCGCCCCCAGGTGGTAAGAGTAGGTAACAACACATGTGCCACGTTGATCCTCAACACAGGGGCCCCTCAGGGCTGCGTGCTCAGTCCCCTCCTGTACTCCCTGCTCACTCATGACTGCACAGCCAGGCACGACCCCAACACCATCATCAAGTTTGCCGATGACACAACAGTGGTCGGCCTGAACGAGACAGCTTATAGGGAGGTTAGAGACCTGGCCGTATGGTGCCAGGACAACAACCTCTTCCTCAACGTGATCAAGACAAAGGAGATGATTGTGGACTACAGGAAAAGAGGACCGAGCCTGCCTCCATTCTCATCGACAGGGTTGTAGTGGAGCAGGTTGAGACCTTCAAGTTTCTTGGTGTCCACATCCATCAGTCGTGAAGAGGGCACGACGAAACCTATTGCCCCTCAGGAGACTGAAAAAATTTGGCATGGGTCCTCAGATCCTCAAAAGGTTCTACAGCTGCACCATCGAGAGTATCAAATAGCTACCAGACTGTTTGCATTGCCCCCCCCCCCACCTTTGCTGCTCTTCTCTGTTGTTGTTATCTATGCATATTCATTTTAATAACTCTACCTACATGTACATACTACCTCAACTAACCGGTGCCTCCCGTACATTGACTCCGTACCGGTACCCCCTGAGTATTGTCTCGCTATTGTTATTTACTGCTGCTCTTTAATTACTTGTTACTTTTATTTGTTATTCTTACTCGTATTTATAGAAACTGCATTGTTGGTTAGTGGATTGTAAGTAAGCATTTCACTGTAAGGTCTACTACACCTGTTGTATTCGGTGCATGTGACTAATAACATTTGATTTGAATTCATGTTTTATGTGTTCCAAATTTCTGGGTCCCAAGAATCTAGTTATTTATATATATATTTTTTCAGTGTTTGTCTTTTTGGCCTTCGCTCCTTTTGTGCTGTTTGCGCTGTACGCCTACCCAGTTGCACACAGACACCAAGCCCCTTCCCCTGCCACTCAACAAGAAAGATGAAAGATCATCTTCTTCCTCTGACAACAAGCAGTTTCAACTCGCTCTTTACATTTTTATGTTCGGTGCAACATAAGCGGTCATATGGACAATGAAACACATTGAGACATTATTTTACTGACATAAAGGAGAACTTAACATTTGTAATGATACCATTTTTATGTCTCAACTCCCACAATGTAGAACAGAACAGACCCTACTAAGACAGGAGTATCAATAAATTTATGTTTGGTTTCTGACACGTACCACTAGCAGAATTTTAGCCACAGACTGTTATGTGCTAGCTGCCTAGTCTGTGTTATACATGTGCAGTATTAAACTTTGTTAGCAAGCAAGTAAATCCAAGTTGGCTATACTTTAGATATAAAGATTTGCTGGCTACTCACTAGCAGGTGGGCTTGTGCTTGAGAGATTGTTGATGAGACCTGTGTTAATTTTCTATAATGCCTGCTACCAGAAGTTTGTCATGATTTGTGGATGTGCATGGTTCTGGTTAAATTTATTTGTAAAAAAAAAATGAATTTTCATAGACTTGAAAGCCAGATCAGTGATTATTGCAAAAAACCAGGTTAAACCATTTTGATCAAATAATTGTATTATTAGTGGGTCTTATGACTGAAGGCTTATAAACTCAGCAAAAAAAGAAATGTCCCTTTTTCAGGACCCTGTCTTTCAAAGATAATTAGTCAAAATCAAAATAACTTCACAGATCTTCATTGTAAAGGGTTTAAACAATTAATGAACATGCACCTGTGGAACGGTCGTTAAGACACTAACAGCTTACAGACGGTGGGCAATTAAGGTCACAGTTATGAAAACTTAGGACATTAAAGAGGCCTTTCTATTGACTATGAAAAACACACAAAAAAAGTTGCCCAGAGCCCCTGTTTATCTGCGTGAACTTGCCTTAGGCATGCTGCAAGGAGGCATGAGGATTGCAGAAGTGGCCAGGGCAAGAAATTGCAATGTCCGTACTGTGAGACGCCAAAGACAGCGCTACAGGGAGACAGGACGGACAGCTGATCGTCCTCACAGTGGCAGACCACGTGTAACAACACCTGCACAGGATTGGTACATCCAAACATCACACCTGCGGGACAGGTACAACAACTGCCCGAGTTACACCAGGAAATGCTGTATATTGACCTTTAATTATGCAACGTAGCTTAGAGAAAACGTTTTAAAACATCAAGATATGTATCGTGAATCGGCCATAAGTTTGAACATATTTAGATATGCGTTTTAGTCCATATCGCCCAGCCCTAACATCTACCAATCAGTGCCCATTGAAAAACCTACCGGGTCTTTGTGGTGGAATCTGTGCTTGGAATTCATTACTCGATTGAGTGATGTTATAGATAAATGTGTGGGGTACAAAGATGGGGTCGTCATTCAAAAATCATGTTAACCACTATTATTGAACACTGAATACATGTAACTTAGTATGCGATTTGTTAAGCAACTTTTTACTCCTGAACTTATTTTGGCTTGCTATAAGAAAGGGGTCTAATACTTAGACTCAAGACATTTCAGCTTTACTTTTTTTGTACATTTCTAAAATGTTCTACAAACAAAATTCCACTTTGACATTATGGGGGTATTGCATGTAGATCAATGACACACATTCTCAATTTAATCCATTTTAAATTCAGGCTGTAACACAACAAAATGTGTAAAAAGTCAAGGGAATACTTTGTAAAGTTCATTTCTTTGCCACAATTTTTGAATGACTGCTTAAACATCTACCAATAGGTGCCCTTCTTTGTGAGTTATTGGAAATCCTCCAAGGTCTTTGTGGTTTTTATCTGTGTTTGAAATGTACTGCTGAACTGAGGGACCTTACACAGATAATTGTATGTGTGGTACAGAGATGAGGTAGTCATGAAAAAATAATGTTAAACAATATTATAGCGCAGAGTCCATGCAACTTATTAGGTGACTATTTAGGCTTGACATAACAAACGGGTTGAATACTTACAGACTCAAGACATTTCACCTTTTCCTTTTTAATTAATTGGTAAAAATTTCAAAAAACATAATTCCACTTTGACATTATTGGGTATTGTGTGTAGGCAGTTACACAATATCTCAAATTCAGGCTGTAACTCAAATTCTGAAAACACTGTAGATGAGTCAGTATGCAGTACACACACACACACACACACACACCTTCCGTCTGTCTAAATGATGAGTTGTGAGTTTTGACAGTTTGTCATACATATTGATAGCCCTGTGCGAAGTCATGAAGTACAGACAGCAGCCCTGATACAGGGCAGCTAGTCCTCTAGGACCTGTGACTCAACATCTCTGAGAGACTGCTGTCCTAAAGTTCTTCCAGAGTTCTGTTGCATGACAGCTTCCCACAAAGTGACAGTTCAGCTGTGGTGAGAAGCTGATTTGTATTCCAGTGATCTCCTTTTTTATTTTTCCCACTCATCACAATAACAGCGTATTCCATTGTCCTTTTTTATTTTTCCATTAACTCCATTTTTTTTATTTTTCCCAATAACAGCTCATTCTCCTTTTTATTTTTCCCACTCAATAACAGCGTTCTCCTTTTATTTTTCCATTCTCCCATTTTCCTTTTTATTTTTCCCACTCATCACAATAACAGCGTATTCCATTCTCCTTTTTTATTTTTCCCACTCATCACAATAACAGCGTATTCCATTCTCCTTTTTTATTTTTCCCACTCATCACAATAACAGCGTATTCCATTCTCCTTTTTTATTTTTCCCACTCATCACAATAACAGCGTATTCCATTCTCCTTTTTTATTTTTCCCACTCATCACAATAACAGCGTATTCCATTGTCCTTTTTTAAATCCAGCTGATTTAAATTTCCCATCTCCTGCAAAGCAACAAAGAGAGCCTGGCTCTTTGGGATTCCTGGAAAGTTAATCAGGCTGAATGGAAGCTGGGTATATTGTAATAAACAGTGAGACCATGTGACCCTAAAGGGTAAGCAGATCCATCCACCATCTTTAGAGGAGGAGCTGCCAGTGATGATAGCATGGCTGTATCTCACAGAGCAAACGATAGCTCTAATTCCTTTTGACACACTTCTAATGAGAAGTGAAATTGCGATATTATCAGCGGATGAAGGCCGCGACCAGGCCGCCCTGCATGGTTCTAATTCTCAACGTGGCAGAATACAGAGGAGAGTCATTTCAGGGCATCTAAGATGGTATCAGAGATGTTAAAAGATCACATTTCTCTCATACTAAATTTCTTCTTTCAAAAGGGTGATTAGATTATGAAGCCCTAAATGTTTTGAAAAGTTTAGTTTTTTATTTTATTTGACTAGGCAAGTCAGTTAAGAACAAATTCTTATTTACAATGACGGACTACCGGGGAACAGTGGGTTAACTGCCTTGTTCCCCCCCACCTTACCAAAGCCAGCAATCACTGGGTAGGTCTGGGTCGCTGTGTGTTTCCACACGTGTGCTGTGGTCAGATTTACGCTGCAAAACAAAATGGGGGGAATGTTGTCGTTATACTAACGACACCGCAGATATGTGTTGTCAAGGTCTGGGTGTGGTGCCTATAGCAATACCAACCTAAATGGATTGTTTGAATGAAAGCCAACATAGATAAGCCGTGAACAGACTGTGGAGACCTCCTGGTACTGTAGATCTTGAATGATGCTTCAGACTTGAATCAAGCAAAACCCTGCTAATTATTTGAAGTTGGCAGTACATTATAGAGAGTGATCATTCTCTAAGGGTCTGTTTACTGTAGATAAAAATCATTCCCAAGGTACCTACAATAGAATGCTCCATATAAACTCCATGTTCTAATCTGTACATGATCGACAGCGGAGAGCAACCAATTATTATCCTTTAATATGACTGAATGGAACGACTCTCTCTCTCTTTTTTTCTCTCTCCCCCTCTTCTCTTTTCTTTCTCTCCACCTCTCCTCATTAAGGAACTTTTCAAATAAGCAGATAAAAACAAGATATCCTGACTCTCAGGCTTTGATCTTTGTGGGAACGAACAATCAACGGTACATTTGATCTCAGCAGATGCAGATACATATATAATCAGAAAGACTGTTTAGTTTTGACCTCCATTTATTAGAGCTAGTCAATGCTATGACAGCTAGATGGCTATTCGGATCCTTCCCAGGGCAGTCAGTCATCTTATTAGTTCTGTTTTCATTGGGAAGTCCATGGCTTCATTTCTAATCATCAAGTGCAGCTAGATAAGCTCCCCGAGCTTTGATGCTGATGCCTGGATACAGAAAATACCACATGTGCAGTCATGGCCAAAAGTTTTGAGAATGAAACAAATATACATTTTCACAAAGTCTGCTGCCTCAGTATGTATGATGGCAATTTGCATATACTCCAGAATGTTATGAAGAGTGATCAGATGAATTGCAATTAAGTGCAAAGTCCCTATTTGCCATGCAAATGAACTGAATCCCCGCAAATATTTCCCCTGCATTTCAGCCCTGCCAAAAAAGGACCAGCTGACATCATGTCAGTGATTATCTCGTTAACATAGGTGTGAGTGTTGACGAGGACAAGGCTGGAGATCACTCTGTCATGTTGATTGAGTTTGAATAACAGACTGGAAGCTTCAAAAGGAGGGTGGTGTTTGGAATCATTGTTCATTGTTCGTCCTCTGTCAATCAAACACGTGCCGTCATCATTGCTTTGCACAAAAAAGGCTTCACAGGCAAGGATATTGCTGCCAGTAAGATTGCACCTAAATCAACCGTTTATCAGATCATCAAGAACTTCAAGGAGAATGGTTCAATTGCTGTGAAGAAGTCTTCAGGGCGCCCAAGAAAGTCCAGCAAGCGCCAGGACCGTCTCCTAAAGTTGATTCAGCTGTGGGATCGGGGCACCACCAGTCCAGAGCTTGCTCAGGAATGGCAGCAGGCAGGTGTGAGTGCATCTGCATGCACAGTGAGGCGAAGACTTTTGGAGGATGGCCTCCAAAAGTCTTTGCGTCTGATTTTCTCTGATGAATCCCCTTTCCGATTGTTTGGGGCATCCGTAAAAAAAACTTGTCCGGAGAAGACAAGGTGAGCACTACCATCAGTCCTGTATCATGCCAACAGTAAATCATCCTGAGACCATTCATGTGTGGAGTTGCTTCTCAGCCAAGGGAGTGGACATTCAGCCATGAATAAACAATGGTACCAACACATCCTCCGAGAGCAACTTCTCCCAAACATCCAGGAACAGTTTGGTGACGAACAATGCCTTTTCCAGCATGATGGAGCACCTTGCCATAAGGCAAAAGTGATAACTAAGTGGCTCGGGGAACAAAACATCAATATTTTGGGTCCATGACCAGGAAACTCCCTAGACTTTAATCCCATTGAGAACTTGTGGTCAATCGTCAAGAAGCGGGTGGACAAACAAAACCCCACAAATTCTGACAAACTCCAAGCATTGATTATGCAAGAATGGGCTGCCATCAGTCAGGATGTGGCCCAGAAGTTAATTGACAGCATGACAGGGCGGATTGCAAAGGTCTTGAAAACAAAGGGTCAACACTGCAAATATTGACTCTTTGCATCAACTTCATGTAATTGTCAATACATGCCTTTGACACTTATGAAATGCTTGTAATTATACTTCAGTATTCCATAGTAACATCTGACAAAAATATCTAAAGACACTGAAGCAGCAGACTTTATGAAAATTCATATTTGTGTCATTCACATTTGGCCACGACTGTACAGTACCAGTCAAAAGTTTGGACACCTCCATTCATTCAAGGGTTTTTCTTTATTTTTTACTATTTTCTACATTGTAGAACAATAGTGAAGACATCAAAACTATGAAATAACACATTTGGAATCATGTAGTAACCAGAAATGTGTAAACAAATCAACATATATTTTAGATGAGATTCTTCAAAGTAGCCACCCTTTGCCTTCATGACAGCTTTGCACACTCTTGGTATTCTCTCAACCAGCTTCACCTGGAATGCTTTTCCAACAGTCTTGAAGGAGTTCCCACATATGCTGAGCACTTGTTGGCTACTTTTCCTTCACTCTGTGGTCCAACTCATCCCAAACCATCTCAATTGGGTTGAGGTTCGGTGATTGTGGAGGTCATCTGATGCAGCACTCCATCACTCTGCTTTTTGGTCAAATAGCCCTTAAACAGCCTGGAGGTGTGTTGGGTCATTGTCCTGTTGAAAAACAAATGATAGTCCCACTAAGCCCAAACCAGATGGGATAGTGTATCGCTGCAGAATGCTGTGGTAGCCATGCTGATTAAGTGTGCCTTGAATTCAAATTAAATCACTGACAGTGTCACCAGCATAGGACCATCAAACCTCCTCCTCCATGCTACACGGTGGGAACCACAAATACGGAGATCATTCATTCACCTACTCTGCGTCTCACAAAGACACAAACCACAAACCTAAAATCTCCAATTTGGAACTCATCAGACCAAAGGACAGATTTACACCGGTCTAACGTCCACTGCTTGTGTTTCTTGGCCCATGCAAGTCTCTTCTTCTTATTGGTGTCCTTTAAAGGTGGTTTCTTTGCAGCAATTCAAGCATGAAGGCCTGATTCATGCAGTCTCCTCTGAACAGTTGATGTTGAGATGTGTCTGTTACTTGAACTCTGTAAAGCATTTATTTGGGCTGCAATTCAGAGGCTGGTAACTCTAATGAACTTATCCTTTGCAGCAGAGAGATAAATCTGGGTATTCCTTTCCTGTGGTGTCCTCATTAGAGCCAGTTTCATCATAGCGTTTGAGGGTTTTTGTGGCTGCACTTGAAGAAACTTTCAAAATACTTTACATTTTCCAGATTCACTGACTTTAAAGTAATGATGAACTGTTGTTTTCTGTTGCTTATTTGAGCTGTTTTTGCCATAATATGGACTTGGTCTTTTACCAAAACAGACTATCTTCTGTACATCGCTACCTTGTCACAACACAACTGATTGGCACAAACACATTAATAAGGAAAGAAATTCCACAAATGATCTTTTAACATGGCACAACTGTTAATTGAAATGTATTCCAGGTGACTACGTCAAAAAGCTGGTTGAGAGAATGCCAAGAGTGTACAAAGTTTTCATCAAGGCAAAGAAAGGGTGGCTACTTTGAAGAATCTCAAATATAAAATATATGTTGATTTGTTTAACTTTATGAATTTTTTTGTCGTTGAATTTTACCCCCTTTTCATGGTATCCAATAGTTTTTAGTAGCTACTATCTTGTCTCATCGCTACAACTTCCGTACAGGCTCGGGAGAGACGAAGGTTGAAAGTAATGCGTCCTCCACCCCAACCAAGCCGCACTGCTTCTTAACACAGCGCCATCCAACCCGGAAGCCAGCTGCACCAATGTGTCGGAGGAAACACCGTGCACCTGGCAACCTTGGTTAGCGTGCACTGCACCTGGCCCGCCACAGGAGTCTCTGGTGTGCCATGAGACAAGGATTTCCCTACCGGCCAAACCCTCCCTAACCCGGGCGACGCTAGGCACATTGTGCGTCGCCTCACGGACCTCCCGGTCACGGCCGGTTATGACAGAGCCTGGGCACGAACCCAGAGTCTTTGGTGGCACAGCTGGCGCTGCAGTACAGCGCCCTTAACCACTGGGCCACCCGGGAGGCCGATTTGTTTAACTTTTTGATTCCATATGTGTTATTTCATAGTTGTGATGTCTGCACTATTATTCTACAATGTAGAAAATAGTAAACATAAAGACACACCCTTGAATGAGAAGGTGTGTCCAAACTTTTGACTGGTACTCATCCACTTGGGAGAGCGATTAGGGTCCCAAAGCCTTCATGATACTATATCACTGGTGGTTAAAAAGCATCAAGAAGAATCTGTGGGCTCTCGGATTGCTAATCTATATCCATGTCTCTGTGGATTGGAGACCACATGAGAATTACTGTTTCGCGGTTAGTTAGTTTTGGCTTGGACTTTTGATCAAATTGATCCAGCTTGTTTTTAATCATCAATTTGGATCGTTCTCCAAAGATAGTGGCCAGATTTTGTCTGTATGTACCAAGGCTGATGTCATAGTCTATTCACTGCTTAACGCCTCACTCTCTTTTCATTGTCTACGATCATGAAGATTAATATTAGGACCGCAGGGTTAAGTACTTGCATCATGTTCATTTATATTTTGGCCTCATCTGAAATACACTATATATCTAAATGTATGTGGACATCCCTTCAATTTAGTGGATTCGGATATTTCAGCCACACCCGTTGCTGACAGGTATATAAGATTGAGCACACAGCCAAGCAATCTCCATAGACAAATATTGGCATTAGAATGGCCTAACTGAAGAGCTCAGTGACTTTTAACGTGTCACCGTCATAGTCAAATTTCTGCCCTGGACAACTGTAAGGGCTGTTATTGTGAAGTGTAAATGTCTAGGAGCAACATCGGCTCAGCCGCGAAGTGGTAGGCCACACAAGCTCACAGAAGGGGACCGCAGAGTGCTGAAGTGCGTAGTGCGTAAAAATCGCCTCTCCTCGGTTGCAACCGAGTTGCAAATTGCCTCTGGAAGCAACGTCAGCACAAGAACTGTTTGTCGGGAGCTTCTTGAAATGGGTTTCTGAAATGGCAGAACAGCCACCCAGAAGCCTTAAGATCACTATGCGCAATGCCAAGAATCGTCTGGAGTGGTGTAAAGCTCGCCGCCATTGGACTCTGGAGCAGTGGAAATGCGTTCTCTGGATTGATGAATCATGCTTCACCATCTGGTTTGGTGGTGCCAGGAGAATGCTGCCTGCCCCAATGCATAATAAGGAATAATGGTCTGGGGCTGTTTTTCATGGTTTGGTTCATGGTTCGTGCATAAACAGATCTTTGGGGGGAGATCGGTGTGGAAGAACTTGACTGGCCTGCACTGAGCCCTGACCTCAACCCCATCGAACACCTTTGGAATGAATTGAAACGCCGACTGCATGCCAGACCTAATCTCCAAACATCAGTTCTTGACCTCACTAATGCTCTTGTGGCTGAATGGAAGCAAGACCCCGCATCAATGTTCCAGCATCTAGTGCAAAGCCTTCCCAGAAGAGTGGAGGCTGTTGCAGCAGCAAAGGGGGGACCAACTCCATATTAATGCCCATGATTTTGGAAGGAGATGTTCAACAAGCAGGTGTCCTGATACTTTTGGTAATGTAGTGTATGTTGGGAATTACTACATCAGCCTTACTCAATGCACAAAGTACTGGAGGCTTAAATCTAGATTCTTTCCACTCTTCTTACTGATATATGTGTTTGTGTCAACTCTGATCAGTTCGTTTTCTATTTTATTGTTGTGGAATACTGTAGGCTCAGTAAGGACATGGTGAACCCTATAACCCTCTTTGGCTACAAATTAATGTGCTTAATCCACTCCTACTCATCATCTCATCTACACCGTTCATGCTAATGTAACCTAGCCTGGGTGCCAGTCTGTTTGGGAATGTAACCTAGCCTGGGTGCCAGTCTGTTTGGTAATATAACCTAGCCTGGGTGCCAGTCAGTTTCTGCTCTTTTGCCAACTCCTTATGGAATTGTCATGCTACTTATTTGGCATGACAATGGAGTGGGCAAGAGCACGAACAGATCTGTGTGCTGGTGTAGAAGGTAATCAAGCTTCATTAAGGACTGGGCATGTTGAGTCCCCAGATAAACCATAGTGACAGCCAGACAGACAGAGGGAAGGGGGGACATGTTGACTGAGGGCTCTGTCTGTCTTTGTTACCAGTTACATTGCAGGGCATGGCACAGGAACAAAGACAGTGAGTTAATTTGTGTGATATTGCGTGCCTAAGCTCTCTAGCCCTCTCCCTTCCTGACATTGTCATTGGAGACAATTGGCAGAATTAGGCTGGGAGGGAGAGAGAGAGAGAGAGAGAATGATGATATGGAGAGAGAGATGAGAGAGAGGATGGAGAGCATTTAGGATAAAGTATTTAGGTGGGTAGGGAGAGGATGGGGAGGATTTAGGATAAAGTATTTAGGTGGGTAGAGAGAGGATGGGGAGCATTTAGGATAAAGTATTTAGGTGGGTGGAGAGAGGATGGGGAGCATTTAGGATAAAGTATTTAGGTGGGTGGTGAGAGGATGGGGAGGATTTAGGATAAATTATTTAGGTGGGTGGTGAGAGGATGGGGAGCATTTAGGATAAAGTATTTAGGTGGGTGGTGAGAGGATGGGGAGCATTTAGGATAAAGTATTTCGGTGGGTAGAGAGAGGATGGGAGGATTTAGGATAAAGTATTTAGGTGGGTAGAGAGAGGATGGGAGGATTTAGGATAAAGTATTTAGGTGGGCGGAGAGAGGATGGGGAGCATTTAGTATAAGGTATTTAGGTGGGTGGAGAGAATAAGTGAGAGCGTAGAGCATGAGGAAAGGGCCAGCATCTGAGTTATTAATTACATCTAATTAGCATTTTAGACTGTACTAGTTTTAAATGAATGAAATTAAATGAAATTCATGAATGAAATTGACCTAAATACAGAATGATTGAAAAATGATTTACAAATGATTAACATGACCTTGAATCACTAAGATCCAGTGTCTGTCTGCTTGCCTTTTATTTCTCGCTGCGCAGTTGTTTTGCGTAATTGCCGTCATAATATTTGCATGTTTTATTTGATCAGAACAGCATTAGTGCTGTGATGACTCAGTTCTCAGTAAAATCAGTGAATTAACCAGTGAATTAGTGTGAAGATGTTGATGTCAGCTTCAGTCATTTCTCCATGGAAGGTGTGAAAAAGCCCCTGTCACTACTTCAGTGTCCAATTACAGTTTAAAGGGGTTTTCGTGCAAAAAGGCTATTATTAGGTTACTCATAATGTCAGTCACAAGTGGTTCTTTGTGTGTCACGTTGTCAAAAATGTGTTTACCATATAGACACAAACTGCTCGGACACCTCATTTTTATATGCACTGTCTACCTTACTTTGAATTAGTGTTATGAACTTTTTGGTTCTGATACTATGAAATCAGTATAATTTACTTTCTACCCCTGGAAGTGTATTCTCCCAGTGAAAGACTTATGGGTCTCCTCATGAGATTCAGTCAGATGTCTTGAAATGATTAATTACCTCATGTACCACTTTGATTCCAAATACGACCAGCACATAATTAAAGTGTGGTGCGTTCACAATGAAATTCATTATTCTTTTTATCTCCTCCATCCTCTCTTTTCCTTTATAATTGCTTTCCCTCAGATACAACTGAGCATTCAACAGACTCCACAGAATAAGATTACCCCCCTATGTACCATACCAACAGTGTGCTATCTAAATTCATTATTTAAAATAAAATAAAAACTGCTCTGGAGAACATTCAGTTTATTCAGAGTGAAATGAAATTGAGGAAATGTATGAGAGTTTCTGTAGTGAAAGAGATTAGCTATTGATATCATTGGTCTGACCTGATAGAACAGGAACCCTGAGTGACTCCGCTTGTATTTAAATGAACTCATGGCAGTGAACCCTTTATTTTTGGATTTTGTTATGGTTATTGGTAAAATACAGTCAAATCAAAGTGGATTTGTCACACACAGTCTACAGCAGTGTAGAGAATACAGCAGAATGCATACTTGCCCCTCTTCCTCAACGGTGCAGAATAATGTAAAGTAGCTAAGCTAATCCGTCATGTTTGGAAGATGCATGGAGTAATCTCAAAGTCATATCTGTTACGTCAGGTATTCCCAAACTGGGGTACACGCAATGCCATCGGGGGTACACCAAATACAAATGTGATGTAATTTTCTTTTCACATTTTCAAACAGTCCATTTATATTTTCAACAGGGCTATACATTTGGGTAAGGTTTTTTTCCCGCCTGAGTAGCCTCGTTTCACTGCCAAAAATAAAATTAAACCATCTTGTGTTCAGCGAAATAACAACACAATGTCAAATACAGGTAGCCTAGTCAATAATTAACATCCAATCACGTTAACCGTTACTCTCTCGCGGGAATTCCACTAACGATCCGTATGTAGCCAAATGTAGCTTCTGCTCATTCCATTTGCTTGAAAATTGATAAATTGTTTTAAAAAAGTAAGGCCCGCGTCCATAGAGACACATACCAGCTCTACTGGTAGTACTGCTACTACCAGCAGTACTACACCTGCACCTGTCAACGACACAAGTTGTTCTGCTTCCACAGCACATCCACATAGCATCAGTAATTCTACATTTGTTGTTATCCCAGCTAGCATGGACACTGACAGTTGTGAATATGATGCAGCCGAAGAGCTACTGCCCCCTTCCCCGGGAAAGCACCGAACAACAGACAGGGATGATGGACCATCGAAGTGGCGCAAAAATTATGAGAGCTACATTGATTTGGGGTTCACTTATATTGGGAGAGATGCCTTTCCTCAGCCACATTGTGTAATATGTGAAAAAGTACTATCTCACAACTCAATGAAACCTTCACTCTTGTGCAAACATTTAGAAACAAAACATGCCCATTTGAAAAATAAGCCACAGGAGTTTTTTGAGCAAGAATTAAGATGACTTTCGAGTAGTAAGACATATAAAATAAACAGATATCATTAATAAGAAGGGGCTAGAAGTGTCTTATATGGTGAGCTACCGAGTGGCTAGGACAGGCAAGCTTTTTCAGTTCTGCCCACAAACTTTCTATAGGATTGAGGTCAGGGCTTTATGATGGCCACTCCAATACCTTGACTTTGTGGTACTTATGCCATTTTGCCACAACTTTGGAAGTATGCTTGGGGTCATTGTCTATTTGGAAGACCCATTTGCAACCAAGTGTTAACTTCCTGACTGATGTCTTGAGATATTGCTTCAATATATCCACATAATTTTCCTACCTCATCATGCCATCAATTTTGTGAAGTACACCAGTCCCTCCTGCAGCAAAGCACCCCCAACACATGATGCTGCCACCCCCGTGCTTCACGGTTGGGATGGTGTTCTTTGGCTTTCAAGCCTCCTCCTTTTTCCAAACAGTTTTATTTTTGTTTCATCAGACTAGAGGATACTACCGTAGGTAGTCTGGCTTTTTTTATGGTGGTTTTGGAGCAGTGGCTTCTTCCTTGCTGAGCGACCTTTCAGGTTATGTCGGTATAGGACTTGTTTTATTGTGGATATAGATACGTGTTTCCTCCAGCATCTTCACAAGGCCCTTTGCTGTTGTTCTGGGATTGCACTTTTGCACCAAAGTACGTTCATCTCTAGGAGACAGAACGCATCTCCTTCCTGAGCGGTATGACGGCTGCGTGGTCCCATGGTGTTTATACTCACATACTATTGTTTGTACAGATGAACGTGGTACCTTCAGGCGTTTGGAAATTGCTCCCAAGGATGAACCAGACTTGTGGAGGTCTTGGCTGATTTCTTTTTATTTTCCCATAATGTTAAACAAAGAGGCACTGAGTTTGAAGGTAGGCCTTGAAATACATCCACAGGTACACCTCTAATTGACTCAAATTTAGTGTATGTAAACCTCTGACCCACTGGAATTGTGATACAGTGAATTCTAATTGAAATAATCTGTCTGTAAACAATTGTTGGGAAAATTACTTGTCATGCACAAAGTAGTTGTGCTAACCGACTTGCCAAAACTATAGTTTGTTATCAAAACATTTGTGGAGTAGTTGAAAAATGAGTTTTAATGACTCCAACCTAAGTGTATGTAAACTTCTGACTTCAACTCTATGTGAGAGTGGATTCTCGGCCCTCACTAGCATAAAAACTAAATACAGGCACATACTGTGTGTCTAAAATGATTTTAGACTGAGACTCTCTCCAATACAACACAACATTGTTATGAGTTATGTGCATCCTTTCAAGCACACACCTCTCATTTACCTGTGGGGAGTTACTCACAATTTTCGATGAACAAATAAGGTTTTATATGTAAGATGGTTAAATAAAGAGCAAAATGATTGATTATTATTATTTGTGCCCTGTTCCTATAAGAGTTCTTTGTCACTTCCCACAAGCCGGGTTGTGACAAAAACTCACACTCATTCTTATGTTTAATAAATGTATCGTACAGTGTGTGTGACAGGCTTACAATGATGGGGAAAAAAACATCTGATTGTGCACTGACCCTGGTGCTAGAGGGGGTACGCAGCTGTAGTTTGAATATTTGAATGGGTACGGGACTATCAAAACTTTGGGAACCACTGTGTTACTCCACTTCTTATGTTTTTTGACATTTTGACATAAGCTACTTCCATACCCTGCAGTACCTGTACAAGTGGTATAATGGTATAACTCATGTTTAATGACTAATGGTATAATAACTCTGAACGGTGTTTGATCCATTTAATATAGTAACTGTTGTAGAACTCTTCAAGAGTTGGGGAAGTGACTATTCAAAGGTGGTCTCTGAACCCTCTTCTGACGGCGGTCTGCATCAATAACACTCCTCCTGCGAGGAGAGGCTATTGCTCGGCTATTGTTTTCAAGCGGATTGCTTTTGATGCCACTTTTTGTCTTTAGACGCCCTCTGTGAGTGCCTGTGTCAGAGTTGAGGCAGCGTATCACTGTGACAAATTAATAAAGGCAGCCCATAGTGTTGTTCTGGTTCCTCTCTCCATAATGATCTTGTTTTCACTTTGCATTATTTTTACCACGAGTGTCAGTGGACCCATCGCACAATGTTCTTTGATTTTCTAAATGGGCGTAGCAGCACTGAGGGAGGGATGAAGTACGTTGGGCACTAGTAGTGGAAATGTATACACAATACGTCTTTGAGAGGGAAAAAACACATTTCCCTTTCATTTGGTGGGAATCTATAACGGTACTGTTTCAATGTATTTACTGTAGCACTCCTGTTCTGTAAAGAAAATGTCCTGATTTTAAAGGGACAATCTGGGATTCTAAGTGGGCACCCCTCCACTTTTTTGGTAAACTTCTAAGGGATGGGACTAGAGAAATGTCCCCACAATTACATTAATCACAAACAATGGAGTTAAACAAGCTCTATTTTCTTTTAGTTCTGATGGGGTAAGAAAGTTTAACTAATCTCATAAGGCAATTTACATAGTGATGTACTCCAAAAGTCTGAAACCGGATGTACCCATCCCAGATGCCCCTTTAATCCCTCAATTCCATTGAACTCTATGAAGTTGACAGAAGTTTAGAGGTAATGTGCATTAGTTCCAGCAAGGAAGCAATCCACATGAGCTGCACTTTTATGTTTCTTTAAGCATCTATTGATCTTGACTGATTTGTTCTTCAGAGGACGTGCTTTTAGATATTGAATTCTTCGTCTCGCTGTGAGTGCCTTCGTTTTTATCTATGGTTATAATATTCAGCCACGGGGCTCTTCAACTGATATTTCACTTTATTGACTCTTAATTGTCCCCGTCTTTGATGCTCAGCTCAGTTTTGATGGAGGCTTTAGAATGAATGCAAAGCTTTCCCAACACATTGGCTCACCCAATATTTATTCAACACTCACTAAACTTCTATTCTCTGTCTTTTTTTCCCTTTCCGCTCAGATTTTCTTTCAGAGAATTCACCCCCGACTTTGTAAATGTTTCAGATTTTTCTTTTTAATCACCTAAACAACTTCTCAACCAAGGGTGATTTTGCCTGATTGCGCTGGCTTATTCAGGTTGAACGAATGCCTTCCAGACAGCAGCAAATGGAATTTCTTACACAGTGTTTTGTTAGCATGTGTGAGGATAAGCGGATTAGCAACTAGCATACAATGCCTTCAAAAAGAATTATATATATTTCCACCTTTTGTTGTGTTACAGCCTGAATTTAAAATGGATTAAATTGAGATTTTATGTCACTGGCTACACACAATAACCCATAACGTCAATGTGGAATGATGTTTTATTACTTTTTTTACTAATGAATTAAAAAAGAAAATCTGAAATGTCTTGAGTCCGTAAGTATTCAACCCCTATGTTATGGCAAGCCTAAATAAGTTCAATAGTAAACATGTGCTTAACAAGTAAATTAATAAGTTGCATGGACTCACTCTGTGTGCAATAATAGTGTTCAACATGATTTTTGAATGACTACCTCATCTCTGGACCCCACTAATACAGTACAATTATCTGTAAGGTCCCTCAGTCAAACATTTCAGGTAGATTCGACCACAAAGACCAGATAGGTTTTCCAATGTGTCTTAAAGAAGGGCACCTATTGGTATATGGGTAAATGAAAGCAGACGTTGAATATCCCTTTGAGCATTGTGAAGTTATTAATTGCACTCGGTCACCACAAAGATACAGGCATCCTTCCTAACTCAGTTGCCGGAGCAGAAGGAGACCGCTCAGGGATTTCACCATGAGGTCAATGGTGACTTTAAAACAGTTAGAGTTGAATGGCTGTGGCAGGAGAAAACTTAGGATGGATCAACAGTTACTCCACAATACTCACCTAAATAACAGAGTGAAAAGAAGGAAGCCTTTACAGAATACAAATATTCCAAAACATGCATCCTGTTTGCAAAAAGGCACTAAAGTAAAACTGCAAAAAAATATGTAGCAAATAAATTAACTTTATGTCCTGAATACAAAGCATTGTGTTTGGGGCAAATCCACCACAACACATCACCGAGTAGGAATATGGAGATTTTTAGGAAAGAAAGAAACATAATAGAGCTAAGCACAGCTAAAATCCTAGAGGAAAACCTGGTTCAGTCTGATTTCCAACAGACACTTGGGAGAAAAATTCACCTTTCAGCAGGACAATAACGTAAAGCACAAGGCCAAATATACACTGGAGTAGCTTACCAAGACAACATTGAATGTTCCTGAGTGACCTAGTTACAGATCCTATGGCAAGACATGGAAATGGCTGTCTAGCAAGGATCACCAACCAACTTGACAGAGCTCTTAGAGACTTACCCAAAAAGACACATAGCTGTAATCCCTGCCAGGATTGTGATGTATTGACTCAGGGGCGTGAATACTTATGTAAATGAGACATTTCTGTATTTAATTTTCAATTAATTTGCTAACATTTATAAACATGTGTGTTGACTTTGTCATTATGGGATATTGTGTGTAGATGGATTCATGCTGTAAGACAAAATGTGGAATAAGTCAAGAGGTGTGAATACTTTCTGACGCACTGTAAATGTCTAGCAGACATACCGCCTCTATAGAGTAGATATACCGCCTCTATAGAGTAGATATACCGCCTCTATAGAGTAGATATACCACATCTATAGAGTAGATATACCGCCTCTATAGAGTAGATATACCGCCTCTATAGAGTAGATATACCGCCTCTATAGAGTAGATATACCGCCTCTATAGAGTAGATATACCGCATCTATAGAGTAGATATACCGCCTCTATAGAGTAGATATACCGCCTCTATAGAGTAGATATACCGCCTCTATACAGTAGATATACCGCCTCTATAGAGTAGATATACCGCCTCTATAGAGTAGATATACCGCCTCTATAGAGTAGATATACCACCATTATAGAGTAGATATACCGCCTCTATAGAGTAGATATACCGCCTCTATAAAGTAGACGTACCGCCTCTATAGAGTAGACGTACCGCCTCTATAGAGTAGACATACTGCCTCTATAGAGTAGACATACCGCATCTATAGAGTAGACATACCGCCTCTATAGAGTAGATATACCGCCTCTATAGAGTAGATATACCGCCTCTATAGAGTAGATATACAGCCTCCAGAGAGTAGATATACAGCCTCCAGAGGGTAGATATACAGCCTCCAGAGAGTAGATATACAGCCTCCAGAGAGTAGATATACAGCCTCCAGAGAGTAGATATACAGCCTCCAGAGAGTCGATATACAGCCTCCAGAGAGTAGATATACAGCCTCCAGAGAGTAGATATACAGCCTCCAGAGAGTAGATATACAGCCTACAGAGAGTAGATATACAGCCTCCAGAGGGTAGATATACAGCCTCTATAGAGTAGATATACAGCTTCCAGAGAGTAGATAAACAGCCACTATTGAGTAGATAAACAGCCTCCAGAGAGTAGATATACAGCCTCCAGAGAGTAGATATACAGCCTCCAGAGAGTAGATATACATCCTCCAGAGAGTAGATATACAGCCTCCAGAGAGTAGATATACAGCCTCCAGAGAGTAGATATACAGCCTCCAGAGAGTAGATATACAGCCTCCAGAGAGTAGATATACAGCCTCCAGAGAGTAGATAAACAGCCTCCAGAGAGTAGATATACAGCCTCCAGAGAGTAGATATACAGCCTCCAGAGAGTAGATATACAGCCTCCAGAGAGTAGATATACAGCTCCAGAGAGTAGATATACAGCCTCCAGAGAGTAGATATACAGCCTCCAGTGAGTAGATATACCGCCTCATTCAGGCAAACAAGCCATTTTTGGACGTCTCTCAAACAGTAAAGTAATGGAAACTACGACTCTGTATAAGTATCTTCCCAAATATCAGAAGCCAGCTGTACAATGTCAATAAGTCAACTCAATGATTTCTCTCCTGATATAAACTCTTGTATATAGGAAAGTCTATTTTCCCCCAGTTTTCTGGAAGGAGAAAGCATGATGCACTTGAATGGAATAAAACTATGTGGAGAATGTCTCCCATGTCAGTGGATGAAAAGTTGCTCAGTAACAACAGCGTTAGGGCATGTGGGGAGTGACTAAATCTACTGCAGCAGTTCAATCTCTCAGTAAGACATTCCTGCATGCGCTTTGCAACGTGACCGGCCATTAGAATGTGCTTTGATCCTGTCTCATTCATTTTTCACCTCAAATCATTGATGGTGTGGCATTTCATTTGACGAATACAACATTTGTTGAATATTTAATATGACATTAATATTAAATGCCTCGTTGTCCTAGACAATGTCAAACACACTGATACTTCAACTGACAGTCAAATAAGGGGACATCTTGTGTCTAGAAGATATTAAACCTTATTAATAATAGACTAACCTGACAGTATTGTCAAGCAACAGTTGGTGGGAACTGTCTGAGGACAGACATTGTATTATTTCCTTGTGACACCTGTAGGTTTATTGAACATTTCACAGTATTTTTATTTTATTTTTATTTCTCCTTTATTTAACCAGGTAGGCCAGTTGAGAACAAGTTCTCATTTACAACTGCGACCTGGCCAAGATAAAGCAAAGCAGTGCGACAAAAACAACAACAACACAGAGTTACACATGGGATAAACAAACATACAGTCAATAACACAATAGAAAAATCTATATACAGTGTGTGCAAATGGAGTAAGGAGGTAAGGCAATAAATTGGCCATAGTGGCGAAGTAATTACAATTTAGCAATTAACACTGGAGTGATAGATGTGCAGATGAGGATGTGCAAGTAGAAATACTGGTGTGCAAAATAGCAGGAAAAACAAAAAACAAATATGGGGATGAGATAGGTAGTAGGTTGGATGGGCTATTTACAGACGGGCTGTGTACAGCTGCTTGCTCTGACAGCCGATGCTTGAAGTTAGAGAGGGAGATATAAGTCTCCAACTTCAGTGATTTTTGCAATTCGTTCCAGTCATTGGCAGCAGAGAACTGAAAGGAAAGGCGGCCGAAGGAGGTGTTGGCTTTAGGGATGACCAGTGAAATATACCTGCTGGAGCGTGTGCTACGGGTGGGTGTTGCTATGGTGACCAGTGAGCTGAGATAAGGCAAAGACTCATAGATGACCTGGAGCCAGTGGGTTTGGCGGCGAATATGTAGCGAGGACCAGCCAACGAGAGCATACAGGTCGAGATGGTGGGTAGTGTATGGGGCTTTGGTGACAAAACGGATGGCACTGTGATAGACCTCATCCAATTTACTGAGTAGAGTGATGGAGGCTATTTTGGAAATGACATCGCCGAAGTCAAGGATCGGCAGGATAGTTAGTTTTACGAGTGTATGTTTAGCAGTATGTGGCCTCCGTCTCAGATTGGGCTGATCAGAACATTGGAAGGCGTTTGTTCTCTTCCACGGGACACCACGATTCTGTGCCTGGGTTTCCCTGATGTAGCTCTGAATTCCAGAAACTGGAGTGATGTCTTGTGTCTACGGAGGAGCCAGGAACCTCTGATGATTAGAATGTGAATCATTACTGCTGCGGGTTTAGGAACGACACAAACCAGTGAGGAAGTTTAGAATCCTTCTTAAAAAAAAGAAAGAATAAACCCTTTAATCCCATTACCATCTTTGGTATATTTTTTGAAAAAAAAAAAACAATTTCAGTCTGATTAGTATGTATCCAGCTCCGTGAATTCCTTCAATGCAAGTATAGGCTTGATTGGATTTCATGTTTGCTGGTGTATTATCTATAGCCTCTACGCTAATGGTAAATATTCAGGATGCACCGGTAGACAGTTACAGTTGAAGTCAGAAGTTTACATACACCTTGGCCAAATACATTTTTCACAATTTCTGATTTTTAATCCTAGTAAAAATTCCCTGTTTTAGGTCAGTTGGATCACCACTTTATTTTAAGAATGTGAAATGTCAGAATAATAGTAGAGAATTATCTTTCATCACATTCCCAGTGGATTAGAAGTACTCAATTAGTATTTGGGAGAATTGCCTTTAAATTGATTAACTTGGGTCAAATGTTTCGGATAGCCTTCCACAAGCTTCCCACAATAAGTTGGGGGAATTTTGGCTCATTCCTCCTGACAGAGCTGGTGTAACGGAGTCAGTTTCCGTTCTGCCCACAAATGTTCTATAGGATTGAGGTAAGGGCTTTGTGATGGCCACTCCAATACCTTGACTTTGTTGTCCTTAAGCCATTTTGCCACAACTTTGGAAGTATTCTTGGGGTCGTTGTCCATTTGGAAGACCCATTTGTGACCAAGCTTTAACTTCCTGACTGATATCTTGAGATGTTGCTTCAATATATCCACCAGATTTTCCTACATCATGATGCCATCTATTTTGTGAAGTGCACCAGTCCCTCCTGTGGCAAAGCACCCCCACAACATGATGCTGCCACCCCCGTGCTTCATGGTTGGGATGGTGATCTTCGGCTTGCAAGCCTCCCCCTTTTTCCTCCAAACATAAAGATGGTCATTATGGCCAAACAGTTCTATTTTTGTTTCATCAGATGAGGACATTTCTCCAAAAAGTACGATCTTTGTCCCCATGTGCAGTTGCAAACCATAGTCTGGCTTTTTTATGGCGGTTTTGGAGCAGTGGCTTCTTCCTTGCTCTGTTACTGTGGATATAGATACTTTTGTACCTGTTTCCTCCAGCATCTTCACAAGGTCCTTTGCCGTTGTTCTGGGATTGATTTGCACTTTTTGCAGCAAAATACGTTAATCTCATAATACGATAATCTCTAGGAGACTCCTTCCTGAGCGGTATGATGGCTGCGTGGTCCCATGGGTTTATACTTGCGTACTATTGTTTGTACAGATGAACGTAGTTCCTTCCAGCATTTGGAAATTCCTCCCAAGCATGAACCAGACTTGTGGAGGTCTACAATTTCTTTTCTGAGGTCTTGGCTGATATCTTTTGATTTTCCCATGATGTCAAGCAAAGAGGCACTGAGTTTGAAGGTAGGCCTTGAAATACATCCACAGGTACACCTCCAATTGACTCAAATGATGTCAATTAGCCTATCAGAAGCTTCTAAAGCCATTACATCATTTTCTGGAATTTTCCAAGCTGTTTAAAGGCACATTCACCTTAGTGTATGTAAACTTCTGACCCTCTGGAATTGTGATACAGTGAATTATAAGTGAAATAATCTGTAAACAATTGTTGGAGAAATGTACTTGTGTCATGTGTAGTCGATGTGAAATGGCTAGCTAGTTAGTGGTGGTGCGCGCTAGTGGCGTTTCAATCGGTGACGTCACTTGCTCTGAGACCTTGAAGTAGTGGTTCCCCTTGCTCTGCAAGGGCCGCGGCTTTTGTGGAGCGAATGGGTAACGATGCTTCGAGGGTGACTGTTGATGTGTGCAGAGCGTCCCTGGTTCGCGCCCAGGTCGGGGCGAGGGGACGGAAGTAAAGTCTATACTGTTACACATGCACAAAGTAGATGTCCTAACCGACTTGCCAAAACTATAGTTTGTTAACAAGACATTTGTGGAGTGATTGAGAAACAAGTTTTAATGACTAAGTGTATGTAAACTTCCGACTTCAACTGTATGTTAATGTATTTTCATCTAATCAACATCTCATGCATGTATTTTTGAGCATGTAATGGTAATATATTACTAATACATATTTAATAGCTTGACTGCAGCATGTGTTATACTGTAGCAAAGATTGTCATATGAAAGTGAAAAATAGTTTTATCTCTCAGAAGATTAACATATTTATCTCAAGATTTTACAATACCAGGTAGTTTTTTAATTCATGGGCTACAGTGTGAATCCAAACGCTTCCCACCGTCAGGAAAAAAACATATTCTTTATCTTTCCCTTAGAACACCGGACTTTGTTTTTATGGTGCAATGATCTTCTTCATCTGAGGAACAGGAAAGATCGGACCAAAACGCAGCGTGGTAAGTGTCCATGTTCATTTAATATCACTGAACACGAAATACAAAATAACCAAGTGAAACAACAAAAATCGAAACAGTCCTGAAAGGTGACAGAACACAAAACAGGAAACAACTACCCACAAAACCCATGTGGGCAAGAGCTACCTAAGTATGGTTCTCAATCAGAGACAACGATAGACAGCCGTCCCTGATTGAGAACCATACCCGGCCAAAAACAAAGAAATACAAAATCATAGAAAAAAGACCATAGAAAGCCCACCCTAGTCACACCCTGGTGTCGTGTCTATGGCTATGCCGGATTAAGTAATATGACATGCTATTCTATAAAATAATTTCTCCGTAATTAATATTACCTGATTGAGCTAATCGTGTAAATGTAATTAACTAGAGAGTCTGGGCACGACAAAATAATATTTATAGAGCTGTTATCTTCCGAATAAACTCTTAAAGACCTAGCAATATTTTACATCAATAGCAGTCAATATTAATCGTCATCTTAATTCAGTCTCATCTGAAAGTTGTAAATTCTTGGTTATCTGCACGAACCCTGGCTAACAAGTTGAATCAGCAATACAAAATTGGGTTCAATGATTTATTTACTAAATACCTAACTAATCACACAGAATTACACATACACATATTTCAATCATAACTTGACTACAAATGATGTCATAAAGAAAAACGTCCCTAGCGGGCGGAACAGATATGACAGCTGGTTACACAAAAGAAAAGGGGCTGGGTTTGAGTGAAAGAGCGGAAGACTTAGGAACAAAGGGCGAAGCTGTGCTATTGTAAATACAGTATCTTATGCATTCTAAATTACTGCCCATTTGGAAAAGGAAAATGCAATAAATATTTACTCTGAGCTGAGATGCGCTTCGGTAGGTTGGTGGTAGATGGAAGGCCATGTTGCCCAACTGAGTCCTTTGTCCTTTGAAGAATGTCTCTGCTGGTAAATTGAATACGTTGTAGTAACGTCGTTGTGTGGTAGACGGGATACTCTGTCTTTTTCTTCCTAACCCTCGTTTGCAGCGGCTGTTGCTAACTCAACGGCTAGGAGGTATCACTTCTGTAGTGAATAAGAGTTAGGAATTAAGTACCACTGCATATGTTCAAATGGTCGGATTACCAGAATATAGTTCATTTCCCCCCACCTTCTGATGTTCCCAGAATCTCTATGTTAACCAAGGGTTTTGCAAAAGTAACATCAGTAGGGAAGAGAGAGGAAAAAGGGGGGAAGAGGTATTTATGACTGTCATAAACCTACCCCCAGGCCAACGTCATGACACTGGCCTAACCAAAATAGAGAATAAAAGCCTCTCTATGGCCAGGGCGTGACATATGGGTGTCGTCAGGGTTTTCATAGCGTGTTAAATCCAAAAGAAGAAACTATGCCGAGTTATGAGCAACGTGAAGAGAGACATATAATAATTTATCTGTAGTCTTCAGGGGGAGAATTTCCTCGTCATAATAAGTGATTGTTAATGCCAGACAGTCTGCACTGAACAGTTGATGTTGAGATGTGTCTGTTACTTGAACTCTGTGAAGCATTTATTTGGTCTGCAATTTCTGAGGCTGGTAACTCTAATGAACATATCCTCTGCAGCAGAGGTAACTCTGGGTCTTCCATTCCTGTGGCGGTCCTCATGAGAGCCAATTTCATCATAGCACTTGATGGTTTTTGTGGCTGCACTTGAAGAAACTTTCAAAGTTCTTGACATTTTCTGTAATGACTGACCTTCATGTCTTAAATTAATGATGGACTGTTGTTTCTCTTTGCTTATTTGAGCTGTTCTTGCCATAAAATGGACTTGGTCTTTTACCAAATAGGGTTATCTTCCTTCCTCCCGGGGAAGGACTGCCCGTTCCATGATCTCGCCATCACGGTTGACAACTCCATCGTGTCCTCCTCCCAGAGCGCTAAGAACCTTGGCGTGATCCTGGACAACACCCTGTCGTTCTCAACTAACATCAAGGCGGTGGCCCGTTCCTGTAGGTTCATGCTCTACAACATCCGCAGAGTACGACCCTGCCTCACACAGGAAGCGGCGCAGGTCCTAATCCAGGCACTTGTCATCTCCCGTCTGGATTACTGCAACTCGCTGTTGGCTGGGCTCCCTGCCTGTGCCATTAAACCCCTACAACTCATCCAGAACGCCGCAGCCCGTCTGGTGTTCAACCTTCCCAAGTTCTCTCACGTCACCCCGCTCCTCCGCTCTCTCCACTGGCTTCCAGTTGAAGCTCGCATCCGCTACAAGACCATGGTGCTTGCCTACGGAGCTGTGAGGGGAACGGCACCTCAGTACCTCCAGGCTCTGATCAGGCCCTACACCCAAACAAGGGCACTGCGTTCATCCACCTCTGGCCTGCTCGCCTCCCTACCACTGAGGAAGTACAGTTCCCGCTCAGCCCAGTCAAAACTGTTCGCTGCTCTGGCCCCCAATGGTGGAACAAACTCCCTCACGACGCCAGGACAGCGGAGTCAATCACCACCTTCCGGAGACACCTGAAACCCCACCTCTTTAAGGAATACCTAGGATAGGATAAAGTAATCCTTCTCACTCACTCCCCTTAAAAGACCTAGATGCATTATTGTAAAGTGGCTGTTCCACTGGATGTCATAAGGTGAATGCACCAATTTGTAAGTCGCTCTGGATAAGAGCGTCTGCTAAATGACTTAAATGTAAATGTAAATGTCTTCTGTATACCCCCCCCCCTTTTTTTTCACGCAAATCCTGAAAAGTCTCTGTTGAGAACTGTTGTTTGTTTGTGTTCTGCAAATGGAGGGTAAGCAGTTTCGGCTGACGTTTTGGGTTGTTGTCAGTTCATAAATGACTTTTATTTTGTGTTTCTTTTATCATGAGTCACAATCGGGCTCAGAATAGAGTGGGAAGTCTAATGGGTTTTCTGGATCAACTCCACCAGCGCAGGATGTTAATCATGTTTATGCTTCAGTTTACTGCACGTAGTTTAGTGGTTTTACTCTGTGAAGGTATTGTGCACTGAAATGTCTAACTTGCATCATCTAATGGTTCTCTAGACAGGAGTGGATGTGATTTGGAAAGTTAGTGACCCAAAACTAGCTTGGTTCCAGATCTGTTTGTGTTATCATGTCAAATCCATGTTTGGCATGATAATGAGTGAAAAGGAGTTGATATGATGGCACAAACACATCTGGGACCAGTCTACCTAAGAGATTGTCAAACTAGTATTTGACACACACATTTAACCCCAGGGAAGTTAATGGGTGACCGAGCATTCTGCCATTGTTTTTCATGATATTTGACTGCTCGTTCTGCCAATAGGAGCATTACGCTCCAGGTACTAATCTAGGATCAGCTTCCCCTCCCTCCCTCATTCCTAACCTTAACCATTAGTGGGGGAAATGCAAAAGTGACCCAAGAGCAGCGTCTCAGGGCAACTTCACCCGACTCCGAACTTCATCTGAATGGCAAATCGTTCTCTGATTCTTTGATCTGACTCTTTGACATGCATTCATCCTTTAGACCCGCCCCTCTTATCGCTGATTAATGGTTTCTAAGTTGACTCAGATAACTCTTTATTGATAAATAATTGGTCTCTAGTAGGCCCCAACGGGGCTATTACCTACCCATTACAAGCCCATAAGTAAGTAACCTTGGCTTGTGCGAGCTGAACGGAGCCTGTCTCCTGTTTCTGTAGTGTGAGACAGCTTGATGGACAAGTAGGCTACACCCCTTGGACAGGACACTAGTCTATCGCTGGGCCTTGCATGATTTATAATATCTAATTAGCTACCAAACCAATTAATTAAAGGTCATTTTAGCCATTTATGATCAATTATTTAGTGGTTTAATGTCACATGTTCCTTCATTCTTGAATGTTTAAATGTTTTGACTGATTTATATAGAGTTTGGTACTTAGGGCTCTGATCAGAATTAGGGCTCTGATCAGGAATAAGCAGGAAATCCTAGGCATTTTGCGAAAGTTACTTGACTTTTGCAACCCTATCTAGTATTATTAGGTAAAGTGAGATGTGTTCTTCTCCCCAGATGACTATGGAGCCTGTATGTATGCAAGTGGATGATGGTGGACAGGTTTAATGGCTTTCCATTGGTTCATTACTTACTGGATGTGATTGCTATTGATTTGCCCCTGCTGTTCTGCTTCTGTTGTTTCAGGGATACACACACACAGCTTGACAGCCCATATGATCCATCATCAGGCTCAGATGAACCTTAACAAAATATTGTGATTCTTCTGCCTTCTGCTGAGAATTCTGTCTTTTAGTGCTTGGGTTATATTGTTATGATTAATGGACATGGCCTGTGGGACAGGCCTGATTTTCTCCTGAATTTCACAACTGCAGAAAAGCCAGAAAAGTGTGTGTGAGATTGAAATGTGCTGGAGCTTATTAACCCATAAGAGTCTAAGCCCTGTCTAAGCCAGGGGGGGTTCTACTGTACTTAGTTATATGGAATTGTTTTAAGAAGGTCATACCAAGGATCAATTTGCTATTTGATTTGGAATTTAAGACCCCTTGAAGTATCCCCCCAAAATTGTACAAGTAAAATTTGATGAAATGTTTATTTCGCCTAACTGCTGATATTGTCCATAAAAATGCATTGAATTGCAGATTCAAATAAAATCAAATACAATTTTATTGGTCACATACACATGCTTAGCTGATGTTAATGCAAGTGTAGCGAAATGCTTGTGCTTCTAGTTCCGACTATACAGTAATATCTAACAAGTAATCTAACAAATTCACAACAACTATCTTATACACACAAATACACACAAATGTAAAGGGATGAATATATACATAGAAATATATGGAAGAGCGATGGCGTGCGGCATAGGCAAGATGCAGTAGATCGTGTAGAATACAGTACAGTCGTGGACAAAAGTTTTGAGAATGACACAAATATTAATTTTCACAAAGTCTGCTGCCTCAGTTTGTCTGATTGTCACACTCTGACCATGATTTGCGTTGTTTGTTTCTATGTTTTGTTTGGTCAGGGTGTGATAGGAGTGGGCATTCTGTGTTGTATGTCTAGTTTGTCTATTTCTATGTGTTTTGGCCTGATATGGTTCTCAATCAGTGGCAGGTGTTTGTCGTTGTCTCTGATTGGGAACCATATTTAGGTAGCCTGTGTTGTATTGTAGTTCGTGGGTTATTGTCTATGTTATGTTGCATGTTAGCACTCAGTTTCTATAGCGGTCACATTCGTCTGGTTAGTTTGTTTGTTTGTTTTAGTGTTGTTTACTCTTTACGACGATCGTGACAATGATGGCAATTTGCTGATACTCCAGAATGTTATGAAGAGGGATCAGACGAATTGCAATTAATTGCAAAGTCCGTCTTTGCCATGCAAATGAACTGAATTCCCAAAAAACATTTCCACTGCATTTCATCCATGCCACAAAAGGACCAGCTGACATCATGTCAGTGATTCTCTCGTTAACACAGGTGTGAGTGTTGACGAGGACAAGGCTGATTGAGTTCGAATAACAGACTGGAAGCTTCAAAAGGAGAGTGGTGCTTGGAATCATTGTTCATCCTCTGTCAATCATGGTTACCTGCAAGGAAACACGTGCCGCCATCATTGCTTTGCACAAAAAGGTCTTCACAGGCAAGGATATTGCTGCCAGTAAGATTGCACCTAAATCAACCATTTATCGGATCATCAAGAACTCAAAGAGAGCGGTTCAATTGTTGTAAAGAAGGCTTCAGGGGGCCCAAGAAAGTCCAGCAAGTGCCAGGACCGTCTCCTAAAGTTGATTCAGCTGCCGGATCGGGGCAACACCAGTACAGAGCTTGTTCAGGAATGGCAGCATCTGCACGCACAGTGAGGCGAAGACTTTTGGAGGATGGCCTGGTGTCATGAAGGGCAGCAAAGAAGCCACTTCTCTCCAGCAAAAACATCAGGGACAGACTGATATTCTGGAAAAGGTACAGGGATTGGACTTCTGAGGACTGGGGTAAAGTCATTTTCTCTGATGAATCCCCTTTCCGATTGTTTGGAGCATCCGTAAAAAAGCTTGTCCGGAGAAGACAAGGTGAGCGCTACCATCAGTCCTGTGTCATGCCAACAGTAAAGCATCCTTAAACCATTCATGTGTGGAGTTGCTTCTCAGCCAAGGGAGTGGGCTCACTCACAATTTTGCCTAAGAACACAGCCATGAATAAAGAATGGTACCAACACATCCTCCGAGGGCAACTTCTCCCAACCATCCAGGAACAGTTTGGTGACGAACAATGCCTTTTCCAGCATGACGGAGCACCTTGCCATGAGGCAAAAGTGATAACTAAGTGGCTTGGGGAACAAAACATCGATATTTTGGGTCCATGGCCAGGAAACTCCCCAGACCTTAATTCCATTGAGAACTTGTGGTCAATCCTCAAGAGGCGGGTGGACAAACAAAAACCCACAAATTCTGACAAACTCCAAGCATTGTTTATGCGGATATGGGCTGCCCAGAAGTTAATTGAAAGCATGCCGGGTCTTGAAAACAAAGGGTAAACACCGCAAATATTGACTCTTTGCATCAACTTCATGTAATTGTCAATACAAGCCTTTGACACTTATGAAATGCTTGTAATTATACTTCAGTATTCCATAGTAACATCTGACAAAAATATCTAAAAACACAGAGGCAGCAAACTTTGTGAAAATTTATATTTGTGTCATTCTCAAAACTTTTGTCCACGACTGTATATACATGTGAGATGAGTAATGTAGGATATGTAAACATGATTAAAATGGCATTATTTAAAGTGACTAGAAATACATTTATTAATGGTGTTAGGGGGCAGTATTTTCATTTTTGGAAAAAAAACGTTCCCGTTTTAAACGGGATATTTTGTCAGGAAAAGATGCTAGAATATGCATATGACAGCTTTGGATAGAAAACACTCTACCGTTTCCAAAACTGTAAAGATATTGTCTGTGAGTATAACAGAACTGATGTTGCAGGCGAAAGCCTGAGAAAAATCCTATCCGGAAGTGCCCCAGGTTTTGAAAGCGCTGCGTTGCAATGACTCCCTATTCAGCTGTGAATGTACTATCAACGAGCTTACGCTTTATACGTATTCCCCAAGGTGTCTACAGCATTGTGACGTAGTTTTACGCATTTCTGTTGAAGAATAGCCGTAGGCAGCCACATTGCGTAAGCGGTCACATGGTGGCTCCGAGAGAGATTCTCGCGTAAAATACAGAGGTAGCCATTACTCCAATCGGTCCTAGTGAAAAACGAATTGTCCCGATGGATATATTATCGAATATATATTAGAAAAACACCTTGAGGATGGATTTTAAACAACGTTTGCCATGTTTCTGTCGATATTATGGAGCTAATTTGGAATATTTTTCTGCGTTGTGGTGACCACAATTTCCGGGCAATTTGTCAGCCAAACGTGAAGAACAAACGGAGCTATTTCGCCTACAAAAATAATATTTTGGGAAAAAATGAACTTTGGCTCTCTTACCTGGGAGTCTCGTGAGTGAAAACATCTGAAGTTCATCAAAGGTAAACGATTTAATTTGATTGCTTTTCTGATTTCCGTGACAAGGTTGCCTGCTGCTAGCAAAGCATAATGCTATGCTAGGCTATGATAAACTTACACAAATGCTTGTCTAGCATTGGCTGTAAAGCATATTTTGAAAATCTGAGATGACAGGGTGATTAACAAAAGGCTAAGCTGTGTTCCAATATATTTCACTTGTGATTTTCATGCTTAGGAATATTTTCAAGGAAGATTTATGTCCATTGCGTTATGCTAATTAGTGTCAGATGATGACAACGGTCCCGTTCACGGGATGGGGTGTCACTATTAAGTCAGTTTATTTAAGTGGCCAGAGATTTGAGTCTGTATGTTGGCAGCAGTCTTTCTATGTTAGTGATGGCTGTTTAACAGTCTGATGGCCTTGAGATAGAAGCTGTTTTTCAGTCTCTCGGTTCCCAGCTTTGATGCATCTGTACTGACCTTGCCTTCTGGATGATAGCGAGGTGAACAGGCAGTGGCTCGGGTGGTTGTTGTCCTTGATGATCTTTTTTGGCCTTCCTGTGACATCGGGTAATGTAGGTGTCCTGGAGGGCAGGTAGTTTGCCCAAGGTGATACGTTGTGCAGACCGCACTACCCTCTGGAGAGCCTTGCGGTTGAGGGCGATGCAATTGCCATACCAGGCATACCAGCCCAATACAGCCCGCTGTTGCGCCTTCTTCACCACGCTGTCTGTGTGGGTGGACCATTTCAGTACATGATGTGTACGCCAAGGAACTTAAAACTTTCCAAAGTCCCCACTACTGTCCATGGATGGGAGGGGGGGGGCTCCCTCTGCTGTTTCCACGATTGTCTCCTTTGTTTTGTTGACGTTGAGTGAGAGATTCTTTTCCTGACACCACAGTCCGAGGGCCCTACCTCCTCCCTGTAGGCCGTCTCGTCGTTATTGGTATTCAGGCCTACCACTGTAGTGTCGTCTGCAAACTTGATGATCGAGTTGGAAGCGTGCATGGCCACGCAGTCATGGTTGAACAGAGAGTACAGTAGAGGGCTGAGATGTTGTTTCCGACCTTCACCTCCTGGGGTCGGCCCCTCAGAAAGTCCAGGACCCAGTTGCACAGGGGGGGTCGAGACCCAGGGTCTATTGCTTAATGATGAGTTTGGAGGGTACTATGGTGTTAAATGCTGAGCTGTAGTCAATGAACAGCATTCTTACGTAGGTATTCCTCTTGTCCTTTCCACTACATGGAACAACAGATTGTTTCCCCCACAAAAAAAAACAAATAAAAGGGAGGTTTGTTCTTAAGTGTCTGTCCAATATCTGAGAGATTTATATTTTTGGCACTAAACTGTCTCCATATATACCACCATACATTTTTTTAACTGGTGGGGGACCTTCAGATGAGTCTTGTGAGGCCTGTAAAAAAATATATATATTTTTTCCCTTTGTGATTTTCTCTATTTTTTTTATAGTGATTGTTATCAGATCTTCAACCAAAACCTAATATTTGATAAAGGGAACCTGAGTTTACAAATAACAAAACTTATTATACTTGTTTTATACTTGTTATATTTATTTAATTAACAAAGTTATGCAACACACAATTCTTCTGCCACCAACCAAACACTTCCTGTAGTTGTTGGTCAGTCTCTCATATTGGAGAGATTTTGGCTCTTGCATGCAGAACTGCTTTAACTCGGGGACATTTGTTGGTTTTCATTGGGTGTTACATAAATTAGTTTAAGAAATAAATGAAATAATTCATTGTTGTGTTATTGTTCACTCAGGTTCTCTTTATCTATTACATTTTGGTTGAAGATCTGATAAAAAAAAAGCAAAAATAGAGAAAATTAGAAATGGAGCAAATACTTTTTCATAGTCCTTGTACGATTGAAGTGGATTTAACAGATTCAATCAATAAGGGATCATAGTTTTCACCTGTGCAGTCTATTTCATGGAAAGAGCAGGTGTTCCTAAAATGTTTTACACTCTGTTATAGTTATATGTACAGTACCAGTGAAAAGTTTAGATCCACCTACTCATTCAAAGGTTTTTCTTTATTTTTACTACTTTCTACATTGTAGAATAATAGTGAATGCATCAGAACTATGAAATAACACATATGGAATCATGTAGTAACCAAAAAACTGTTCAACAAATTAAAATATAGTTTAGATTTTAGATTCTTCAAAGTAGCCACCCTTTGCCTTGATGACAGCTTTACACACTCTTGGCATTCTCTCAACCAGCTTCATGAGGTAGTCACCTGGAATGGATTTAAATTAACAGGTGTGCCTTCTTAAAAGTTAATTTGTGGAATTTCTTTCCTTAATGCGTTTGAGCCAATCAGTTGGGTTTTGACAAGGTAGGGGTGGGCATACAGAAGATGGCCCTATTTGGTAAAATACCAAGTTCGTATTACAGCAAGAACAGCTCAAATAAGCAAAGAGAAACAACAGTCCATCATTACTTTAAAACATGAACATGTCAAGAACTTTGAAAGTTTCTTCATGTGCAGTCACAAAAACTGTCTCTCATGAGGACCGCCACAGGAATTGAAGACCCTGAGTTACCTCTGCTGCAGAGGATAAGTTCATTAAATTGCATCCCAAATAAATGCTTCACAGAGTTCAAGTAACAGACACATCTCAACATCAACTGTTCAGAGGAGACTGCGTAAATCAGGCCTTCATGGTCAAATTTCTGCAAAGAAACCACTACTAAAGGACACCGATAAGAAGAAGATACTTGTTTGGGCCAAGAAACACGAGCAATGGACATTAGACCGGTAGAAATCAATCAATCAATCAATCAAATTATTTTATAAAGACCTTCATACATCAGCTGAAATCTGTCCTTTGGTCTGATGAGTCCAAATTTGAGATTTTTGGTTCCACCCGCTGTGTTTGTGAGACGCAGAGTAGGTGAACGGATGATCTCCGCATGTGTGGTTCCTACCATGAATCATGGAGGAGGAGGTGTGTGGGTGCTTTCCTGGTGACACTGTGAGTGATTTATTGAGCATTCAAGGCACACTTAACCAGCATGGCTACCACAGCATTCTGTAGCGATACACCATCCCATTTGGTTTGCGCTTAGTGGGACTATCATTTGTTTTTCAACAGGACAATGGCCCAAAACACATCTCCAGGCTGTGTAAGGGCTATTTTACCAAGAAGGAGAGTGATGGAGTGCTGCATCAGATAACCTGGCCTCCACAATCACCCGACCTCAACCCTATTGAGATGATTTGGGATGAGTGGGACTGCAGAGTGAAGGAAAAGCAGCCAACAAGTGCTCAGCATGGAAACTCCTTCAAGACTGTTGGAAAAGCATTCCTCATGAAGCTGGTTGAGAGAATGTCAAGAGTGTGCAAAGCTGTCATCAAGGCAAAAAGGATGGCTAATTTGAAGATGCTCAAGGATAAAATATATTTTGATTTGTTGAACACTTTTTTTTGGTTACTACATGATTCCATATGTGTTATTTCATAGTTTTAATGTCTTCACTATTATTCTGCAATGTGGAAAATAGTTCAAATAAAGAAAAACCCTTGAATGAGTAGGTGTGTCTGCATTTTTGACTGGTACTGTAAATAATTGTATCTTACTGCTGTAGCTCACTGTTTGAGCTCTGTGGTAAAACCAACTCTCATATTTGGCTGATGTATCCTGTGGTCATAGCTCACTGCTCCAGCATTAACAGTTGGCCACAGAGCTAATGTCCGTGGTGCTATTAGCCTGTATCCAAAGAATGTCTATCTCTGTGTCTCCCGGTCTGTCAAAGCCAGCTCATCTATCCCCCTCTCTCTCTGTCACTGTTCTTCCAAAGCTAACTGGTGTTTCCCTGTATGTCTTTCTCACTCACTGACTTACTCACTCTGGGCGGCAGGTAGCCTGGCGGTTAGGAGCATTGGGCCAGTAGCCGAAAGGTTGCTGGATCGAATCCCAGAGCTGGCAAGGTAAAATCTATCATTCTGAGCAAGGCAGTTAATCTACTGTTCCCTGGGCACCGATGATGTGGATGTCTATTAAGGCAGCCCCCCACACCTCTCTGATTCAGAAGACACATTTCAGTTTAATGCATTCAGTTGTCTTTAGACCCCCATTTGAAATCCTATAAATCTCTAGAGGGTGGTGGCCACTGAGGGTCGTTCCAAATTAAATTATTCACAGAGCTCCAGAGTGTGACACTCTGACTTGGCTGTGCGAGTTATAAACTGTATTGGTAGCATCAATGCAAGCTGGACATTCTACACGCTCACCTTACTCCAAACCATGATTTGGTCAAACAATAATGTGCATTATCCTCATCATTACTGTAATAAAAGTCTCTGCCCTGCCACTGTGCTTGTTTCGCTGGGGCCTGTTGCTGAGCAACCCACTGTCCTCCACACTCCGGGAGACAAATGTTATGATTGTAGGCTGTAACATTTCAAAATCCGATTGTGAGAAAAACACAACTTTTGAAGTAACTACTGTTTTCACTGTTGAAGAGATCAGGGCTTAGGCTCTTAAGGGGTTTTAAAGGAAGGAAGAACGGAATGGTCCCCCCCACACACAGAGCAGTGTAACGGTTTTCTAGGTGTGGTGAAGGAGAGTCGGACCAAAACGCAGCGTGTAGATTGCGATCCATGTTTAATGGAAAAAACACACGTAAACACGAATCAATACAAAACACTACAAAAACAATAAACGTAACGAAAACCGAAAACAGCCTATACTTGTGTCAACTAACACAGAACAAGGACATCAGGACACTAAGGACAATCACCCACGACAAACTCAAAGAATATGGCTGCCTAAATATGGTTCCCAATCAGAGACAACGATAAGCACCTGCCTCTGAGTGAGAACCACTCCAGACAGCCATAGACTTTGCTAGATAACCCCACTAGCTACAATCCCAAATATATACACACCAAAACCCCAAGACAAAACACACCACAATACAAAAACTCCATGCCACACCCTGGCCTGACCCAATACATGAAGAAAAACACGAAATACTTAGACCAGGGTGTGACAAGCAGTTACTGTAGTGGTGGAGGGGGCTTACACACCACCTAACCCCTCTGTCCTAGCACCCAGACATGCTCAGCATACAATACGCCATTTTGAATAAAGCCATTACTATGGGAGCCTCGTAAAGGGCTGCTCTACCTTTAACAGCTCATTTAACCATGCTTTAATGGAATAATCAATGAGGGCCCGCCACCCCAGGGCCCTGAGCAAAGATCAAGATTATAGTTGTGAAAGATAAGTGCCTCTTGTCATTGTCTAAATTTATATAGGCATAACCCGATAAATGTCAGGGCTCTGCTTGTTATCTCTCCCTGAGGTAACCATGAGATTTGTGGTCATGGTGGGCTGACGACTCACAGATAATGCCATTTTTCGAGTCCATAAAAACAAACGTGTTTGCCCACTCTTTTGTGGGAATGTTGTCATGTTAAAGGGAGGCAGGAGCAAGCTGTGTGTATGTCTCGTGGCATATTGGACATCACTTGCGCTCGTTAATGTTTGATGGTTGAGTGTAATGCAATCTGGAAAGGTAATGGTCTTTGTTGAGGTTCTAATTTTGTCCTAGATACTCATTTATTTGGCCCACATAGATTTGCAATTCGTTTCGATGTGTTTCAGGCCCGCTTTCAATTACTTCTCAGTAGGCAGCTAGTTTCTACTGCAACAAGCACTTATTAATAAAGAATGTGTCAACACAATGTGGTTATGTAAGGATCATCTTGGATTACACATAACAGATATTCACATGTTTCATTCATTTCTCTAACATCTGAAGGGGGCGTGTTGCATCACCAAATGAAAAACCCTGCAAGTGCAACTGTTGCTCCATGTCTAAACGATTTCGATTCATTCTCTCCTTCTCTCTCATACGTATCTCTTCCCAACTGAACTTTCGGCTCCAGCTCCAGCCTACTAAATAGCATTTCCTGCTGCCCTAGGATGTATCCTAAATGGCACTTTATTCTCTTCATGGTGTACTACTTTTGACCAGAGCCTTGTGTGTCAAAAGTAGTGCACTATATAGAAAACAGGGTGTAATTTGGGACACGTCCCTAGTCCGTAGTATACAATATTGTTTATTTAACAGTTACCATACTGTTATAATGAGGTCCATTAATCTCTATGCCTTCCCCTTGCCTTGCGTTGGCCTTGTCGCACTGCCAGTCATTAACGCTTATCACCAGATTTGCACACTCAGTTGACTCTCTGCCCATCATTTAACTGAACTTATTTTCTTGAATTTTGTTTATGTGAAACATTTAAAAGGATAATAATAGCGTTGGTCATGCTGACACATTTGAAAAATGTCTTCAATCCCCCTGTGCCCCATTTTTACACTGGACTAGCTTTTATTTTTGTTTCTATTGATTTTAATTCATCGTTTTTTCCCCCACAACTATTCTATGTGGCTCAGTGTTTGTTAATGTATAGCTGTAGTGATGAAAACCCAGTGAATGTAATACTCCCACTGTTTTAGGCTTCATGGCCTGATATGGTGCTGATTTAAACCAACAAGAAGGTGCATTATGACCTGGCCAAAACTCAATTTCTAGCTACTGTACCTCCTACACCCTTCCACCTCCATCTGATGCTAGGACTGAAACTACCTCATTAATAAGCACAGGGGATCAAGAGAAGTTTCTAAAGCTCAGGAGAGAAAGGGGAAAATGGTCTGTCTGCAATATCCCAATCCATTCAGCTAAAGCCCCTGCTCCCCTCTCCCCTCCTACCCCTCTCCGTACCCCTCTAACACTGCTTCAATCTCTGATTTGGTGGGCCTATCCGCCTAGCTAAAAGTCTGTACTGATTTCACTCTCTGCCTCTCTTCCCAGGGTGTTTCTGGCCGAGCAGTTTGAGTCCCTTCAGTCTCAGTTGGATACTATGATGCCTGCAGCCAAGAAGCCGTTCCTCCAGCAGTTCTACTCACAGGTCAGTCAGTCCACAACTCTATGGATGTATCCCAAATGGCACCCTATTCCCTAAAAGTGCACAGGGGCGTTGCTCATCAAGGTATGAAATTATTGTTATTTTCAAATGCAATCTCTTTTTGCAGTTAATTGTGAACCATTTTTAGTGTACAAATTGTTAGAATTATTACCCGCCCCCCCCCCCGACCATTTGTGCCAACAAATCAAATCAAATCAAATGTATTTATATAGCCCTTCGTACATCAGCTGATATCTCAAAGTGCTGTACAGAAACCCAGCCTAAAACCCCAAACAGCAAGCAATGCAGGTGTAAGAAGCACAGTGGCTAGGAAAAACTCCCTAGAAAGGCCAAAACCTAGGAAGAAACCTAGAGAGGAACCAGGCTATGTGGGGTGGCCAGTCCTCTTCTGGCTGTGCCGGGTGGAGATTATAACAGAACATGGCCAAGATGTTCAAATGTTCATAAATGACCAGCATGGTCGAATAATAATAAGGCAGAACAGTTGAAACTGGAGCAGCAGCACAGTCAGGTGGACTGGGGACAGCTAGGAGTCATCCTGTCAGGTAGTCCTGGGGCATGGTCCTAGGGCTCAGGTCAGTTGAAACTGGACCAGCAGCATGGCCAGGTGGACTGGGGACAGCAAGGAGTCATCATGTCAGGTAGTCCTGGGGCTTGGTCCTAGGGCTCAGGTCCTCCGAGAGAGAGAAAGAAGGAGAGAATTAGAGAACGCACACTTAGATTCACACAGGACACCGAATAGGACAGGAGAGGTACTCCAGATATAACACACTGACCCCAGCCCCCCGACACAAACTACTGCAGCATAAATACTGGAGGCTGAGACAGGAGGGGTCAGGAGACACTGTGGCCCCATCCGAGGACACCCCCGGACAGGGCCAAACAGGAAGGATATAACCCCACCCACTTTGCCAAAGCACAGCCCCCACACCACTAGAGGGATATCTTCAACCACCAACTTACCATCCTGAGACAAGGCTGAGTATAGCCCACAAAGATCTCCGCCACGGCACAACCCAAGGGGGGGGGCGCCAACCCAGACAGGATGACCACAACAGTGAATCAACCCACTCAGGTGACGCACCCCCTCCAGGGACGGCATGAGAGAGCCCCAGTAAGTCAGTGACTCAGCCCCTGTAATAGGGTTAGAGGCAGAGAATCCCAGTGGAAAGAGGGGAACCGGCCAGGCAGAGACAGCAAGGGCGGTTCGTTGCTCCAGAGCCTTTCCGTTCACCTTCCCACTCCTGGGCCAGACTACACTCAATCATATGACCCACTGAAGAGATGAGTCTTCAGTAAAGACTTAAAGGTTGAGACCGAGTTTGCGTCTCTGACATGGGTAGGCAGACCGTTCCATAAAAATGGAGCTCTATAGGAGAAAGCCCTGCCTCCAGCTGTTTGCTTAGACATTCTAGGGACAATTAGGAGGCCTGCGTCTTGTGACTGTAGCGTACGTGTAGGTATGTACGGCAGGACCAAATCAGAGAGATAGGTAGGAGCAAGCCCATGTAATGCTTTGTAGGTTAGCAGTAAAACCTTGAAATCAGCCCTTGCTTTGACAGGAAGCCAGTGTAGAGAGGCTAGCACTGGAGTAATATGATCAAATGTTTTGGTTCTAGTCAGGATTCTAGCAGCCGTATTTAGCACTAACTGAAGTTTATTTAGTGCTTTATCCGGGTAGCTGTAAAATAGAGCATTGCAGTAGTCTAACCTAGAAGTGACAAAAGCATGGATGAATTTTTCTGCATCATTTTTGGACAGAAAGTTTCTGATTTTTGCAATGTTACGTAGATAGAAAAAAGCTGTCCTCGAAATGGTCTTGATATGTTCTTCAAAAGAGAGATCAGGGTCCAGAGTAACGCCGAGGTCCTTCACAGTTTTATTTGAGACGACTGTACAACCATTAAGATTAATTGTCAGATTCAACAGAAGATCTCTTTGTTTCTTGGGACCTAGAACAAGCATCTCTGTTTTGTCCGAGTTTAATAGTAGAAAGTTTGCAGCCATCCACTTCCTTATGTCTGAAACACGTGCTTCTAGCGAGGGCAATTTTGGGGCTTCACCATGTTTCATTGAAATGTACAGCTGTGTGTCATCCGCATAGCAGTGAAAGTTTACATTATGTTTTCGAATAACATCCCCAAGAGGTAAAATATATAGTGAAAACAATAGTGGTCCTAAAACGGAACCTTGAGGAACACCGAATTTTACAGTTGATTTGTCAGAGGACAAACCATTCACAGAGACAAACTGATATCTTTCCGACAGATAAGATCTAAACCAGGCCAGAACATGTCCGTGTAGACCAATCTCTCCAAAAGAATGTGGTGATCGATGGTATCAAAAGCAGCACTAAGGTCTAGGAGCACGAGGACAGATGCAGAGCCTCGGTCTGATGCCATTAAAATGTCATTTACCACCTTCACAAGTGCCGTCTCAGTGCTATGATGGGGTCTAAAACCAGACTGAAGCATTTCGTATACATTGTTTGTCTTCAGGAAGGCAGTGAGTTGCTGCGCAACAAAAATAGACCCGTGGCTGAATCTAGTTGCCTACCCCTGTTATAGGGATTAGGATGCCAAATTACAAATGCACCCTATACTACCGTTCAAAAGTTTGTGGTCACTTAGAAATGTCCTTGTTTTTGAAAGAAATGCAACTTTTTTGTCCATTAAAATAACATCAAATTGATCAGAAATACAGTGTAGACATTGTTGTAATGTTGTAAATGACTATTGTATATGGAAACGGTTGATTTTGTATGGAATATAGGTGTACAGAGGCCCATTATCAGCAACCATCACTCCTGTGTTCCAATGGCACGTTGTGTTAGCTAATCCAAGTTGATCATTTTAAAAGTCTAATTGATCATTAGAAAACACTTTTGCAATGATGTGAGCACAGCTGAAAACAGTTGTTCTGATTAAAGAAGCTATAAAACTGGCCTGATTAAAGGCTCAAAATGGCCAGAAACAAAGACCTTTCTTCTGAAAGTCGTCGGTCTATTCTTGTTCTGAGAAATGAAGGCTATTCCATGCGAGAAATTGCCAAGAAACTGTAGATCTCGTACAACGCTGTGTACTACTCCCATTTTGAGCCTGTAATCGAACCCACAAATGCTGATGCTCCAGATACTCAACTAGTCTAAAGAAGGACAGTTTTATTGCTTCTTTAATCAGAACAACTGTTTTCAGCTGTCATGTTATTAACTAGTTGTCGCGATCTCCTCTGACACACATGACCTTATCAGTGAGAGTGGAAATGACTGTTGACCACAAACTCTTCTCTATCAGCTAGATGTTTTTCAACGTGTGTGTACCATTAGTACCAGTCTTGAGGGTGCGTCAGAGTTTCACATTTTCAAAAAGGGACTCAAAATCAATATCTACCCCAAACGATTTTACACTTTCTAAAGTTCAATGCCTGGAGAAAATAACATTTGAACATTCTCAAATCTTTCTACTGAACGTTTTTCACTTTTTCTGTCCTTACTTACTTTGTACACTGAGTAAAATGTAATGAGTGAGTATTGAATTGACACTGTCCTTGTTTATGGATGCGTCCTAAATGGAACACTATTCCATATACAGTATACTTCACTACTTCTGACCAGGCCCTGATCAAAAGTAGTGCACTATGAAGGGAGTAGGGTGCCATTTTTGACACAACCACTGTCCTTGTTTATACCATTCTCCTTGTCATTCGCTTATACCAGTGAGCTACGTAAACCCATATGCTGGGTCGTGGCGGCCAAGGCTTTAGACTACGAACAGATGCTGCTGCTGATGGCTGCAGTTAAGTCTGACATTAGGGAGATAATGTCGCAGCACAATGTGTACGTGGACGTCCTGTTAAAGGTAATGTGACATGTGTGTTTTAGTATGTGTGAACGTAATGACTAAAATATGGTCGTGTAGGTGTATATTCCTGTAATGGATTACTTCATAAGGTCATGTCCGTTTGTCATGTCATTGCTGTAATAATATAGTGATGGATCAGGGTTCATGGCTGATTTTCCTGTATATATTTTCTGTAATAACCCTAAGAAGCTGTAAACTCCACATATAGAACGCATGCTGGCCTCTGAAACATAGTGGCGGTGTCACACAATCATGTCCAATGAGTTTATGCAGAGCTGACTTGGCTTAACCTGAAAAAGAGGTTTGTCTCTATAACGAAGTAGATAAATATAATAATTCCTTTAAAATGTATTTATTTCTATACAGTACCAGTCAAAAGTTTGGACACACCTACTCATTCAAAACGTTTTTCTTTATTTTAACTATTTTCTACATTGTTAAATAACACATGTGAAATCATGTAGTAACCAAAAAAAGAAACGTCCCTTTTTCAGGACCCTGTCTTTCAAAGATAATTCGTAAAAATCCAAACAACTTCACAGATCTTCATTGTAAAGGGTTTAAACACTGTTTCCCATGCTTATCCAATGAACCAAAACAATAAATGAACATGCATCTGTGGAACGGTCGTTAACCTCTCTGGGTAATGTGGGACGGTAGCATCCCACCTCGCCAAAAGCCAGTGAAAGTGCAGGGGGCCAAATTCAAAACAACAAAAATCTCATAATTAAAATTCCTCAAGCATACAAGTATTTTACACCATTTTAAAGATACAATTCTCGTCCAGCCACAGCGTCTGATTTCAAAAATGCTTTACAGCAAAAGCACCACAAACGATTATGTTAGGTCACCACCAACTCAGAAAAACACAGCCATTTTTCCAGCCAAAGAGAGGACTCACAAAAAGCACAAATAGAGATCAAATTAATCACTAACCTTTGATGATCTTCATCAGATGACACTCATAGGACTTCATGTTACACAATACATGTATGTTTTGTTCGATAAAGTGCATATTTATATTTTAAAAAATCTCATTTTACATTGGCGCATTACGTTCAGTAATTCTAAAACATGCGGGGATTGTGCAGAGAACCACATCAATTCACAGAAATACTCATAAATGTTGATGACAATACAAGTGTTATACATGGAATTAGAGATATACTTCTCCTTAATGCAACCGCTGTGTCAGATTTAAAAAAACTTTACGGAAAAAGTAAACCATGCAAAAATCTGAGTACAGCGTTCAGACAACAAAGCCGCCAAAAAGATATCCGCCATAATGTGTAGTCAACATTAGGTTGAAATAGCATTATAAATATTCACTTACCTTTAATGATCTTCATCAGAATGCACTCCCAGGAATCCCAGTTCCACAATAAATGTTTGATTTGTTCGATAAAGTTCATAATTTATGTCCAAATAGCTTCTTTTGTTAGCGCGTTTGGTAAACAAATCCAAACACACGTTCAGGTCCAGTCGAACGTCGGACGAAAAGTTCAAAAAGTTATATTACAGCCCTTAGAAACTTGTCAAACTAAGTATAGAATCTATCTTTAGGATGTTTTTATCATAAATGTTCAATAATGTTCCAACCGGAGAATTCCTATGTCTGTAGAAAAGCAATGGAACGAGAGCTAACTCTCTCGTGACCGCGCCTCAGAGCCTGTGGCACTCTGCCAGACACCTGGCTCAATCCCCTCTCATCCACCCCCACTTCACAGTAGAAGCTCAAAACAACGTTCTAAAGACTGTTGACATCTAGTGGAAGCCGCAGGAAGTGTAATATGACCCCATTTACACTGTATATTGGAATGGCAAAGAGTTGAAAAACTACAAACTTCAGATTTTCCACTTCCTGGTTGGATTTTTCTCAGGTTTTTGCCTGCCATATGAGTTCTGTTATACTCACAGACATCATTCAAACAGTTTTAGAAACTTCAGAGTGTTTTCTATCCAATACTACTACTAATATGCATATATTAGTATCTGGGACAGAGTAGCAGGCAGTTTACTCTGGGCACCTTATTCATCCAAGCTACTCAATACTGCCTCCCTGTCACCAAGAAGTTAAGACACTAACAGCTTACAGATGGTAGGCAATTAAAGTCACAGTTATGAAAACTTAGGACACTAAAGAGGCCTTTCTACTGACTCTGAAAAACACCAAAAGAAAGATCCCCAGGGTCCCTGCTCATCTGCGTGAACATGCCTTAGGCATGCTACAAGGAGGAATGAGGATTGCAGATGTGGCCAGGGCATTAAATTGCAATGTCCGTACTGTGAGACGCCTAAGACAGTGCTACGGGGAGACAGGATGGACAGCTGATCGTCCTCGCAGTGGCAGACCACGTGTAACAACACCTGCAGAGGATCGGTACATCCGAACATCACACCAGCGGGACAATCCCTCCATCAGTGCTCAGACTGTCCGCAATAGGCTGAGAGAGGCTGGACTGAGGGCTTGTAGACCTGTTGTATGGCAGGTCCTCACCAGACATCACCAGCAACAACGTTGCCTATGGGCACGTTAGGACTGGTAAAAAGTGCTCTTCACTGACGAGTCGCGGTTTTGTCTCACCAGGGGTAAGGGTCGGATTCGCGTTTATCATCGAAGGAGTGAGCATTACACTGAGGCCTGTACTCTGGAGTGGGATAGATTTGTATGTGGAGGGTCCGTCATGGTCTGGGGTGTCACAGTATCATCGGACTGAGGTGGTTGTCATTGCAGGCAATCTCAATGCTGTGCATTACAGGGAAGACATCCTCCTCCCTCATGTGGTACCCTTCCTGCAGGCTCATCCTGACATGACCCTCCAGCATGACAATGCCACCAGCCATACTGCTCGTTCTGTGCGTGATTTCCTGCAAGACAGGAATGTCAGTGTTCTACCATGGCCAGCGAGGAGCCCGGATCTCAATCCCATTGTGCACGTCTGGGACCTGCTGGATCAGAGGGTGAGGGCTAGGGCCATTCCCCCCAGAAATGTTCAGGAACTTGCAGGTCCTTTGGTGGAAGAGTGGGATAACATCTCACAGCAAGAACTGGCAAATCTGGTGCAGTCCATGAGGAGGAGATTTACTGTAGAACTTAATGCAGCTGGTGGCAACACCAAATACTGACTATTACTTTTGATTTTGATTTAATTTCTTTAAAGTAGCCACCCTTTTCCAACAGTCTTGAAGGAAAGTGCTGAGCACTTTTTAGCTGCTTTTCCTTCACTCTGCGGTCAAACTCATTTCAAACCATCTCAATTGGGTTGAGGTCGGGTGATTGTGGAGGCCAGGTCATTTGATGCAGCACTCCATCACTCTCCTTCTTGGTCAACTAGCCCTTACACAGCCTGGAGGTGTGTCGGATCATTGTCCTGTTGTAGGTTCTAATTCTCAGAGTATAAAACTCAATGGACACTATGAAAGCTTAACCAAGTTTATTCTCCCAGAGGGTCAATACAGCTGCATTAGACAAAGACATTGTTCACACAAGCACTGATATTTAACCGTTCCTCAAGGCTGAGTCTCCTACACATCTGTATAAAACATCATTCTTTACTGCTAGGCAGGACACTAAGTGATATTGGCCATAAACTTTTGTTTCACCCTTAACGTGACCTGACCTGATCTCAACCCCCGTCCATAACTAATCCATGGCTCTTTCCCCTTATCAATGCCCTCAACATGTGATCGCTCCCCTACACTCAACACACGGCTATCATGGTGCCTGGTACCAGACTGTGTCTCTTCTCCTCCCAGAGTATCCCTCCCATAGGATCCCTGATAGCTAATAATAACATATTCTGACATAATGTAAATGTTATACATGACCCTCTCTCCCTCAGTGACATGAATAAGTATATTTCATATTCTCAGAACCCAACAGCACAAACCAGATGGGATGGTGTATCGCTGCAGAATGCTGTGGTAGCCATGCTGGTTAAGTGTGCCTTGAATTCTAAATAAATTACAAAGTCACCAGCAAAGCACCATCACACCTCAGCCTCTATGCTTCATGGTGGGAACCACACATGCAGAGATCATCCATTTACCTAATCTGCGTCTCACAAAGACATGGCTGTTGGAACTAAAAATCTCAAATTTGGATTTACCAAACCAAAGGACATATTTCCACTGGTCTAATTGCTCGTGTTTCTTTCTTTGCGGCAATTTGACCATAAAGGCCTGATTCACACAGTCTCCTCTGAACAGTTGATGTTGAGATGTGTCTGTTACTTGAACTCTGTGAAGCATTTATTTGGGCTGCAATTTCTGAGGCTGGTAACTCTAATGAACTTATCCTCTGCAGCAGAGATACCTCTGGGTCTTCCTTTCCTGTGGTGGTCCTCATGAGATACAGTTTCATCACAAAGCTTTATCTTGTGACTGCACTTGAAGGAACTTTCAAATTACTTGAAATTTTCCGAATTGACTGACCTGTCTTGAAGTAATGCTTATTTGAGCTGTTCTTGCCATAATATGAACTTAGCCCTATTTGGTAAAACACCATCTTCTGTATACCATCCCTAACTTGTCACAACACAACTGATTGGCTCAAATGCATTAAGGAAAGAAATTACACAAATTAACTTTTAACAAGGCACACCTGTTAATGCGTTAATGCATTCCAGGTGACTACCTCATGAAGCTGATTAAGAAAATGCCAAGAGTGTGCAAAGCTGTCATCAAGGCAAAGGGTGTCAATTTTGAAGAATTTCAAATATATATTTTGATTTGTTAAACCCTTTTTTGGTTACTACATGATTCCATATGTGTTACTTCATAGTTTTGATGTCTTCACTATTATTCTACAATGTAGAAAGTAGTACAAATAAGGAAAACCCTTGAATGAGTCGGTGTTCAAAACCTTTTGACTGGTACTGTATATATTTTAATAGAATTGATTGTGTGGTGGAGCTGCGGACCCCTGACCATATCAGATCACACAATATACTGTATTGACATGACTTCTTAGCAAAGCATACTGTAACGACCCTAGCCTTTGTAAGCCCATTACCAAAGGAAATAGTAGTCATTCTCCTGGGGTGACCCATGTTCTCACCCCCCTAGGATGGTACTCTCTTCCACTGTTCCCTACTACAATAGCATTAAATGTTATATATAAACCTAAGTAAAGATCTGCCCAAGGCACTAGCAATTACCATAAATATTCTACAGGATTATGCAAGGCGTCCTTTAGTATAGTAGCTCTCACTCTGTTGAAGATTGATGAGTTTACCATAGTAGTTAATGGGCGGAATTTACACGGAGCTTCCCCTGTTCTCAAAGCACTTTACATTGTCTACAGACAACTCAATCACAGATCTAATCTCATCTACACTGCATGGCCAAAAGTATGTGGACACTTGCTCGTTGAACATCCCATTAATATGAGGTTGGTCCCCCCTTTGCTGCTGTAACAGCCTCAACTCTTCTGGGAAGGCTTTCCACTAGATGTAGGAACAATGCTGCAGGGACTTGCTTCCATTCAGAAACGAGCGTTAGTGAGGTTGGACACTGATGTTTGGCGATTAGGCCTGGCTCGCAGTCGGCGTTCCAATTCATCCAAAAGCTGTTTGATGGGGTTGAGGTCAGTGCTCTGTGCAGGCCTGTCATTTTCTTCCACAGCAATCACAATGGACCTTGCTTTGTGCACGGGGGCGTTGTCACGTTGAAACAGGAAAGGGTCTTCCCTAAACTGTTGCCACAAAGTTGGAAGCACAGAATCATCCAGTATGTCATTGTATGCTGTAGAGTTAGGATTTCCCTTTACTGGAACTAAGGGGCCTAGCACAAACCATGAAAAACAGCCCCAGACCATTATTCCTCCTCCACCAAACTTTAAAGTTGGCACTATGCATTCGGGCAGGTTGCATTCTCCTGGCATCCACCAAACCCAGATTTTTTGGACTGCCAAATAGTAAAGCGTGATTTATCACTCCAGAGAAAGTGTTTCCACTGCTCCAGAGTTCAATGAGCTTTACATTATTCCAGCCGACGCTTGGCATTGCACATGGTGATCTTAGGCTTGTGTGCGGCAACTTGGCCATGGAAACCCATTTCATGAAGCTCCCAACGAACAGTTATTGTGCTGACGTTGCTTCCAGAGACAGTTTGGAACTCGATAGTGAGTGTTGCAACCGAGGACAGACGCGCTTCAGCACTCGGCGGTCCCGTTCTGTGAGCTTGTGTGGCCTACCATTTCGCGGCGGAGTCGTTGTTGTGCCTAGACTTTTCCACGTCACAATAACAGCTCTAGCAGGTCAGAGATTTGACGAACTGACTTGTTGGAAAAGTGGCATCCTATGACTGTGCCACGTTGAAAATCACTGAGCTCTTCAGTACGGGCCATTCTATTGCCAGTGTTTGTCTATAGAGATTGCATGGCGGTGAGCTCGATTTTATGAACGGATCAGCAGCAGGTATGACTAAAATAGCCAAATCCTCTAATTTGAATGGGGTGTCCACATACTTTTGTGTATTTTAGTTAAACTAGACCACGTGACTATTTTGTGTTATCTTGAAAAGGGATTGGTACTACTATTTCAATGCATTTGTTTATCTGTTTATAGCAAGTTTATAGCGGTTGCCCAGTTGGACAGCTTTGTATTTGTACCACAGTAGTTCAGGTTAAGTGCTGTTCTTATTGGATCCCACAGTGCAGCACATTTACAGTACCTCAAGGGAAACCAGCTAGGCACCACACATCCCCATCTCTCTCCTATTCTATGAACATTCAATTGCACTGCAGGAAGAAAAACATCACAAATACTTTTTGTAGTTGCAATGGCATTTTTTTTCAGCGAGGCTTCCTGGTTAGGAACTAAAGATGACACCTCTCTTTTGAGACTGTCTATTGGAAATGTATTTGAAATGCAGTGAGATCTTTCAAATATAGATTATTTTTTAAATCAAATTTTCCAGTAATTCCGGAAGCACAAGGTCATCGATAACTTTTAATCTCTTTCAACATGTCGAGATCTTTGTTTAAAGTTTTCTGTTCTCATTCCCGTAACCACTCCGAGAGGTCTTCCGATATCAATTATTTGCCAGTTAGGATTTGAATAATTCATATAACGGAAGAAGTTTGGGGAGTTTAATGCAGATTCAGGAAGCTAAGTTTGAGGTTTGTTAAGGAAAGGTGAGTCTCTTAGGTCCCCTCCTGTAACTATCTCCAGGCTTAAAGTTCTCTTCCCAAATGAGTATCAAATCGTTATTCATTCCTTCCACTTATCCCATCATGCATTTTGCATGGGGACGTGTGGCTCGGCGTAGCGTGATGAGCATGAAGCCGGAGCATACGGAGAGAGGGGGCCCTAGTGTTGAGGAACAGATGGGGGTTTTGCAGTGGTATCGTGACCGTGGGCCTTATTTGCGAGGTGGAAGCTAAGAGAATCCCCCAAATATGCATAAGCATTTCTGTCTGAGCAGCCATAGCTTTAAATCCCGAACCACATCGAGCAAACCACTACACAGCCTCCAATTCTAATGAAAAACTCAGGCTCACCTTTCTGGATCTGTGGATCGGCTGGCTGGAAGACGGCTCTCTGCGAGCATTATTAAGCCGCTCTAAGCCAAACTAATTATGTTTAAGCCAAATAGTCAGAGGAAAAGTGTCTGCCTCACTGACTTGATTTAAACGCATTTGCCATATTGATGATCACAGCGGACCTAAGAGTTTAATTTACACGACAAGATGAGAGCAACGGTCAGGCTGAGATGTATGCTGCTCATCCAATCTTTTTCTGAGGTAGACCAGGTATGGTAGTGGTGTGCGGGTCAGCTGTTTGTTCACCTGCCCGCAATTGCTAATAACCCATCCCCCTACTATATTTAATAACGTGAAAATCGGAGGCCTGCACCCAACCCTCACCCACTAATATAGAATATGTGCTCTAGGCTATAATCACAAAGGGAAAAAGCATTTTTGGAGACAGGGTGCAGGATTTCTTTTTACGGATTTAAATGTTTCTGCTTATAATTTTCGACATTTTAGTAGGCTATTTGTTAGTCAACTTGTCTATAATTAGATACATGCAGCTTCTCGTCTGTCATTATACGTATGTTGCCGCCAAATGTCCTAGAAGACTAAGTAAACCCTTGCTCACCAGAATATCATAAATCGATAGAATAATTACTTCTCTGTGGCTCTGTGAAAGAGCCAAGACATTTAGGGACGTAGGCAGAAACTCAACTCTCCAAAAGACAGAACTTTCAAAATTTCCGAAAGACATCAGTTTGACCGGTTGTAAGGAAATAGAAAGCTGTGAAAACGAACCAACATGTTTCTGATAAGGTTTCAGTTCAGCTTGGATGCATGTTTTATATGGCACTATCAGCTTTTATGATGCTGATAAAGATAGCACCTATACAGACAGTATCTAGCTGCACATTCACATTCTCTCAAGATCTGAAATTAATAAATAATATTTCTACACCAAAGAATGAGCCTACATTTGGGAGGTTATAGACCTACAGTCAGTGTCCAGATTTCAGTTTCCATTTAATCCATCTAAACAGTAGGCTACGGTTCCCTTGACGTGCGATAGGCCTATTTGAAGTCCCTTCTTGTGACTGTCGAATTTGTATAGCGCCTCACAATCATCACACATAACATTGCAGGCACTGCTTTCATTATCTTTTACCACTTCAACAAATCTTTCCCAAACATGACTTTTCTGTCCCTCCCTTCTCTTTATTTTCAACTCTCTATTTCACAGCTTTTCTCTTTTTGAATTAAATTCAGACCTTTTTGCCTCCGTGTATCATGTTATCTTTTTCTGCCCGTTACCAAAAGCATTTGGAGGTTGCGTGTAGGTTATTCGGCTTGCGTACAGTTGGTCCCTAAAGCTTAGGCTAATGCACTAATGCCAGATGGCCTAAAATAATAATATAAAAACCTCAACGTAGCCTATAGATATAAATTACACAATAATTACACTTTTATGGATTTTTTAAAGGTATTGTTTTCTTTTTTTATTCAGCCCGCCCGTCACCCACCCACCCACCCTTCATCCACACAATATTTAATGACCCTAAACCCACCCGCCCCGTGGATATAAGCGCAGGGAACTGCGGGTTATGAGTCAACCCATGCATCACTACAGTATGGTTTATGATTGACAAGTTATTGATACAGGGTTGTATTTTAGAGGAGATTATGTATGTTGTATTCATGAGTTTGTGTTGAATATTAGCATCCAATATTGGCTATATTTGCATTCAGATTGGAAATTGTGTCAGGGGTACTGACGTTGTCTCATGTACAACCAGGCTATTCAAAATGTGAGCGTTTGATGGCACACATTTGTTGTTTGAAAATACATTGAATGCAGTCCTTGGGTACTTTCATGCATCAAAATAATGTGTGAGAAAATCCATTTTTAGGTTTATGACTGTGTGATGATTTTCAGATGCATTTTATTTCTCCTCGTGAATTCTGCCAGTCAGATGCAATAACTTTGTGACGGTTTTCTTCCGCTGAAGGATAGGAGGACCAAGATGCAGCGTGGTTAGTGTTCAACATCTTTAATATCGACGATAAACGAGAACACTACAAAATACAAAACAACATAAGTGAAAACCGAAACAGTCCTATCTGGTGCAATGACACAAAGACCCACAGAATATGGCTGCCTAAATATGGTTCCCAATCAGAGACAACGATAGACAGCTGCCTCTAATTGAGAACCAATCTAGGCAACCATAGACCTACAAACTACCTAGAAAGGAAACCTAGAAGGCCCCATAAACATACAAAAAACCCTAGACCAGGCAAACACATAAATCCCCCATGTCACACCCTGACCTAACCAAAATAATTTAAAAAACAAAGATAACTAAGGCCAGGGCGTGACAAACTTGTACAACCTTTATAGTGAAAAATGTGTCACCTTCAATTCCCTTTCCGCTGTTCTGCAGTTTGCCAACATGAACCACTCCACCCTTCACCATAATTACCTCCTTTCAAATCTAATTGAAAATTGCAGACTGTGTAACAAGCGTACAAGCTTCTGGTAGTGAGTGAGGAAAACATTTCACCTTTTTCTGACACCCCAGTCTGTACTATTGTGGCGTTTGTATCAGCAACAAACAAGGTGTAAGAACACGGTGAAACATGTAGCTTTTGGCATATGGAGAGCGTCAGAGCGATGGGTCTTTGTGTCTAAAAAGCAACATACATTTTTGGGGGTGAAATTGAAGAAAAATGAAAAAGGCCTGACCAGCTGCATCAACACGTCCATGACTGATGTGTCTCTGCTGCTCATGTTGGAATGGAGCGCGGCCAGCAGCCATCTTGTATGGCAAGGGTTGCTAGGACATCTGTGGTGCAGGGGGAGTATGTGAGGGCTGAAAGTTTGGATGGATGTCTGCTCAACTGTGTTAATGAGAACTCATGTCGACTAACATTATTCACCAGCTCAGCTGTAGAACTGGGTGTTAGCTCATCAACACACAAAATACAAAGTACAATCAACAATACTAATGAAAGTATCTCTGCTTTAAAATATAGCCAACTAGTCGTGAAACGCAGCATGATGTCTTTGTAAAATATTTATCAGTTGACAAAAAAAAAACTAACAAAATGTTCTGGTTTTTCTATTCCTCAGGAGTTTGAGGAGTTTAACAAGAGGCTGGGTGATGTGTCCAGACACGTCCGGGTCCCTCTGCCTGTGTCTAACGTCCTGTGGGAACACTGCATCCGTCTGGCCAACAGGACTCTGGTGGAGGGGTAAGTTGTTTACTTGCATATGAAAATACAGTGACTGATTTCTACATAAAATCAGGAATGTTTCATCAGATATCACCAGAGAAGCCAGTAGGCTTCAGAAGAAGGAGGAACAACTCCTGCATCCTTACTTTGATTTACAAAACACTTTAATTGATTTCTAGATAAAACACTTTTTCAGCAGATACAGTATACTGCAGCCTTCATCAAGGGGCTGAGTGGTGCCTGATGAGTCATGTTCATTCCATTTAATAAAACCTTTCCAAAAATAGTAAATAATGTCTCTCTGTACCCACTTACAGTTTATGTGATAGTATATTTCAAAGGTACGAATCAGCGATTTAAAAAAATATGTATATGCTTTAAAAAATATATATATATAATAAATATGTGTATGCTTGCTGCTGACTAGTTGTAATGCCAGCAAATATATTATGATAAGCACAGCAGGAAAAATAATATCTGTGAACACAAACCTACTGCTCATTCAATTCTGGTTTATAGTGAGTTTATTACCACATGCTAATATGTACCTGTGGAATAGCGGGATTTACTGCCAGTGGAGAGGTGTGGACATTTTAGCTGCCTCGTTCATCTCTAATTTTGACGTCTTTTTGGTCGAGGGGCCCTTTCCTTGCTCCCTGGGTACGCTCGTAAATATCAGCTGGGACGCATGTCATAGGCTGAATACCTCAAGTGAGTTATTGAATAAGGCCGTATTGGAGCCCCTGTCGTCTCCCGCAGTAAAGGTACGACCACAAGGTGCTTCGAGCCCGAACATCGTTCAAGAAAAGTTTGATTCTCTGTTCTTTACTCCCCCCCCTATTTTTTTCTTCTCAAGGTTTGAACATCCTCTTGATGGAACATCTGCTTGTCATAAATAATTAAAAAACAAAATGTTAGAGTACCGCAAAGGAACGCGCTGATTGCCTAGATAAGCACTCAAGACATGAGTGCTCCCAGCTTTTCTTCAGCTTTCTCTGACATTCTCCTGAGACAACTCCTCTTCAGTCCTCTTATCCCCTCCATATGGTAGCAACTAGCTAACTTTCTCTGCCTCCTTCTCCCCAACCCCAACACCATCCCAGGACTGTTATACGTTCTGTTATAGAGACCCCACAGGGAACGTGTCTGACACGAGGCTGGCCTGAGTCTCCTCTAAACACTTGACACATCCGAAATGGCTCCTAAAACCACCTGCTCCATTCCCATCTCCATTGCTAGTGAGTCAAAGGTTTGGGGCCTAATGCATTTTCCCTTAAATCAGCACTTGTACCCTTTCTCTGCACAGTGCATTGTTCATGGTGGTGTGTGTGGGTGTATGCGTGCGTGCACTCTTGTCTGAGTGTGCGTGTGTGAAAGCATTTGTGAAATATAAGTACTGGCAGGCAGAGTTTTATACGGCCAGGTGAGACATCCTCTTTATGCCTGAGAGACATGGCATTAATAGGGGGAGGGGGGGTAAAAAGCTTTCATAATGCCCCTGACCATCTTGTGATGAAGTGGGAAAAAGATGAGGCACAAGCACAACATCTATAAGAGTGTTAAATCGTGAAACCAGCAGGGAAGTGGGTACAGTGTTTTTTTTTAGTTCTAAGGACAGGAATAGGGTTAGTTAGGGTTTTAGTTCTAAGGACAGGACTAGGAAGTCGCTCTGGATAAGAGCGTCTGCTAAATGACTTAAATGTTAAATGAGGGACAGGACTAGGGTTAGTTAGGGTTTTAGTTCTAAGGACAGGACTAGGGTTAGTTAGGGTTTTAGTTCTAAGGACAGGACTAGGAAGGACAGGACTAGGGTTAGTTAGGGTTTTAGTTCTAAGGACAGGACTAGGGTTAGTTAGGGTTTTAGTTCTAAGGACAGGACTAGGAAGGACAGGACTAGGGTTAGTTAGGGTTTTAGTTCTAAGGACAGGACTAGGAAGGACAGGACTAGGGTTAGTTAGGGTTTTAGTTCTAAGGACAGGACTAGGAAGGACAGGACTAGGGTTAGTTAGGGTTTTAGTTCTAAGGACAGGACTAGGGTTAGTTAGGGTTTTAGTTCTAAGGACAGGACTAGGGTTAGTTAGGGTTTTAGTTCTAAGGACAGAACTAGGGTTAGTTGGGGTTTTAGTTCTAAGGACAGAACTAGGGTTAGTTAGTGTTTTAGTTCTAAGGACAGGACTAGGGTTAGTTAGGGTTTTAGTTCTAAGGACGGGACTAGGGTTAGTTAGGGTTTTAGTTCTAAGGACAGAACTAGGGTTAGTTAGGGTTTTAGTTCTAAGGACGGGACTAGGGTTAGTTAGGGTTTTAGTTCTAAGGACAGAACTAGGGTTAGTTAGGGTTTTAGTTCTAAGGACAGAACTAGGGTTAGATGGGATTTTAGTTCTAAGGACGGGACTAGGGTTAGTTAGGGTTTGTTCTAAGGACAGGACTAGGGTTAGTTAGGGTTTTAGTTCTAAGGACGGGACTAGGGCTCCGGAGTGGCGCAGCGGTCTAAGGCACTGCATCTCAGTGCTAGAGGCGTCACTACAGACACCATGGTTTGAATCACAACCGGTCGTGATTTGGAGACCCATAGGGCGGCGCACAGTTGACCCAGCATCGCCCGGATTTGGCTGGGTAGGCCGTCAATGTAAATAAGAATTTGTTCTCAACTGACTTGCCTAGTTAAATAAAAGTTAAATAAAAATAATATATAAAAAATATCACAATACAGTAGGTAGGAAAATACACCCAAAAGTGTACAACTAACATGTAATAAACTGTACAGGGTCCTCTTCATTCTCTGCTCGACACATCACCATGGACATGATCTGTGTATCAGTATTAGACCTGTGAAGCTCCTTCACAAGAGTCTGCCTCTCTCAGCTCCCCATCCCAGACTGGGATTAGTCTAGTCTCTGGTGTTCCCTCCCCTCCGTATCCCCAAGGTCCTGGTCTGACTGCCACCCAAATGACTATATAGTCATTCCCTATATAGTGCACTAGTTTGGGCCCTGTGGGCACTGGTCAAAAATAGTGCACTATGAAGGGAATAGGGTGCCATTATAGACAGAGCCTGAGTGTCACGGTACTGTGCCTCCTATCACCTCCATCCCTCCACTATGGTAGAGTAGCCAGGCGTGGTCTGTTTGTCTGTTACAGTATCTTCGCCTCCCACTCCCAACTGGACTCCTCAGAGAGGAGCTAGAGCCGCTTGACAGTCTGACTCACCACTCACCGTCTCACCCCGGGGGACTCTGGAAACCTCAGAGAGAGGAGAAAGGGAGGGAGATATAGATGTAGGGAGGTAAGGAGAGAGAGAAAGAGAGAGGGCAGGAGAAGGATGGAGAGAGAGAAAGCGAGAGAGGAGAGAGATGTAGACTCTGGCCGTATCTATTTTCCCCTGAAAGCAATAACAGCTCTGTCAGGACCAGAAGAAACATGGATGTCAGCAGCCACTGATCTGGTGGACTTGATTCCATTCCATTACACACATACACAAACACAGACATACACAAACACACACACTCACAGACACACACATACACAAACACAGACATACACAAACACACACACTCACAGACACACACATACACAAACACAGACATACACAAACACACACACTCACAGACACACACATACACAAACACACACAGGGGAACAGTCAGATGTGACGGGCACTCCGACTGAGGACCCTCAAATCCAGATCTCCACACGGTGTGAAGAGACAGTTTGTGAAGTTATCAAGTGAACAATGAATATTAAGTATTTACTTGTTGGCCTTTTTACAAAACAAACCCTTGAACTGTCCGAGACAAAAGATGCCTTGAAGAAAACTGTCTGAGCAGAATTAAGAGTTATTCGATTTTTTAACTCTGTCGATTTCAGATTTTCTCCTTTGACATTTTTGTTTTTCATTCTTGTGCCTTGGGCATCAAGATTTCAAATGTCATGTTTTTAGAACGTTGCTCATAAACAACTTTGGATTCTGAAACGTCTCTCAACAAAAACTATTCTGTAACTTATTCTGTATCTTATTCTGTACTGTCTGACAGAAATAATACAAAAGTCAACAAAGTCAACTTGTGTCTCCTGTTCCGTCATGTAGCTATGGTAACGTAAAGAAGTGCAGTACTGAAGGGCGGGCTCTGATGAAGCTGGAGAAGCTGACTGACATGAGGCCCATCCCTGACTGAGAATGACATGGAGCAGTTCATCAAGAACCAGAGGGTGAGGAACGCTCACGGCAGCTTTGGAGTTATCAGAATAATTATTCACTCAGTCTGCTCAATGTGCTTCGATTAATTCTACTTAGGAGGACGGGACTCACCCCGTGCAATAGTTAATCAGTTACTATAGCCAGCTGTGACGAAAGACTAAAGACTATCTGAGACTAAAGGCTATCTGAGATTGTCTGAGACTAAAGACTATCTGAGATTGTCTGAGACTAAAGGCTATCTGAGACTAAAGATTATCTGAGATTGTCTGAGACTAAGGGCTATCTGAGACTAAAGGCTATCTGAGACTAAAGGCTATCTGAGACTAAAGGCTATCTGAGAATAAAGGCTATCTGAGAATAAAGGCTATCTGAGACTAAAGGCTATCTGAGACTAAAGGCTATCTGAGACTAAAGGCTATCTGAGAATAAAGGCTATCTGAGACTAAAGGCTATCTGAGACTAAAGGCTATCTGAGACTAAAGACTATCTGAGACTAAAGACTACCTGAGATTGTCTGAGACTAAGGGCTATCTGAGACTAAAGGCTATCTGAGACTAAAGGCTATCTGAGGCTAAAGGCTATCTGAGACTAAAGGCTATCTGAGATTGTCTGAGACTAAATGCTATCTGAGACTAAATGTTATCTGAGACTAAAGGCTATCTGAGACTAAAGACGGAGACTAATGGCTATCTGAGACTAAATGTTATCTGAGACTAAAGGCTATCTGAGACTAAAGACGGAGACTAATGGCTATCTGAGACTAAAGGCTATCTGAGACTAAAGGCTATCTGAGACTAAATGTTATCTGAGACTAAAGGCTATCTGAGACTAAAGACGGAGACTAATGGCTATCTGAGACTAAATGTTATCTGAGACTAAAGGCTATCTGAGACTAAAGACGGAGACTAATGGCTATCTGAGACTAAAGGCTATCTGAGACTAAAGGCTATCTGAGACTAAAGACTATCTGAGACTAAAGACTCTCTGAGAATGTCCGAGACTAAAGGCTATCTGAGACTAAAGACTATCTGAGATTGTCTGAGACTAAAGGCTATCTGAGACTAAAGACTATCTGAGACTAAAGGCTATCTGAGACTAAAGGCGATCTGAGACTAAAGACTATCTGAGACTAAAGACTATCTGAGAATAAAGGCTATCTGAGAATAAAGGCTATCTGAGACTAAAGGCTATCTGAGACTAAAGACTAGCTGAGACTAAAGACTATCTCAGATTGTCTGAGACTAAGGGCTATCTGAGACTAAAGGCTATCTGAGACTAAAGGCTATCTGAGTCTAAAGGCTATCTGAGGCTAAAGACTATTTGAGACTAAAGGCTATCTGAGACTAAAGGCTATCTGAGACTAAAGACTATTTCAGACTTAAGGCTATCTGAGATTGTCTGAGACTAAATGCTATCTGAGACTAAAGACTATCTGAGATTGTCTGAGACTAAAGGCTATCTGAGGCTAAAGGCTATCTGAGACTAAAGACGGAGACTAAAGGCTATCTGAGACTAAATACTATCTGAGACTAAAGACTCTCTGCGAATGTCTGAGACTAAAGGCTATCTGAGACTAAAGACTATCTGAGGCTAAAGACTATCTGAGATTGTCTGAGACTAAAGGCTATCTGAGACTAAAGACGATCTGAGACTAAAGACGATCTGAGACTAAAGACTATCTGAGACTAAAGGCTATCTGAGAATAAAGGTTATCTGAGACTAAAGACTATCTGAGACTAAAGACTATCTGAGACTAAAGACTATCTGAGATTGTCTGAGACTAAAGGCTATCTGAGAATAAAGGTTATCTGAGAATAAAGGCTATCTGAGACTAAAGGCTATCTGAGACTAAAGACTATCTGAGACTAAAGACTATCTGAGACTAAAGACTATCTGAGATTGTCTGAGACTAAGGGCTATCTGAGACTAAAGGCTATCTGAGATGGTCTGAGACCAAAGACTATCTGAGATTGAAGGCTCTCTGTCCATAATATGTGTACGTCTGTCTGTCTGTCCCACAAGGAGTACTCCATGAAGCAGCTGGCCAACCTGGTGCACGTGTGGGCTCTCACATAAACAAGAAGGCCCGGCATAAACTCCTGGCAGCCATCGACGACATCGACAGACCAAAGCGATAGAGACAGACAGACATGGTTATTGTATTTAAGGTAGCTTCTAAACATGAGGCTCAATTTTAGAATGCCGAGTGTTAAAATCCTCACAAACCCACCAGGAACAGAAAAGAAGCAATGAAACAAGAACTTCTGCTTATAAATACACTCATACAAGCATGTTTCAGTTATCTGACTAACTCAGTACATATAGGCTACAATTCTACATGCCCCTCGTGGACATCCAATATCCACAAACATGCTGCTTACAGTTTCACTGTGTTTTGTAAGTTACCACAGAGATGCTCCGTTCTCCTGTTCATCGTGAATAGACTGTACATGTTTATGAGGAAGGACCTTGGGTTTTTAAGATAAACTACTTGAAATGCTGAATAAATCATGGATACTCCATGACGTTTTATTTTTCTCCTACTGTTTGTCTATAGCATAATGTGCTTCTGTAAACAGCTCAGGAGCAACGTTGACCCGGGGGAAAAATTGAATCGTTGAACATTTTCTTTTTGACTATAATGTGACAGATATGTCTGAGTTGAGAAAACAGACACTTTTCTATTGAAATCCAGATTAAGTGTATTTCTCCAGGTATAACATGCACTCACAAACACAGTTTCTGAAAAAGCATGGTATGTTAATTGAAGTACTTCCCTTTCAGGTTACGCCTATGGAGACATCTGGTCTAGTGCCCTTTAAATGTCCATAAATAATGATGATGATGATGACAGCACTGTTTTTTGTGTTGTTCCAGTGGTGTGGGATGAAGTCACCCCAGACACTGAGCTTCGGTCAGTTTTGTGTTTCCCCCACTAAATCAAATCAAATCAAATCAAATTTATTTATATAGCCCTTCGTACATCAGCTGATATCTCAAAGTGCTGTACAGAAACCCAGCCTAAAACCCCAAACAGCAAGCAATGCAGGTGTAGAAGCACGGTGGCTAGGAAAAACACCCTAGAAAGGCCAAAACCTAGGAAGAAACCTAGAGAGGAACCAGGCTATGTGGGGTGGCCAGTCCTCTTCTGGCTGTGCCGGGTGGAGATTATAACAGAACATGGCCAAGATGTTCAAATGTTCATAAATGACCAGCATGGTCGAATAATAATAAGGCAGAACAGTTTAAACTGGAGCAGCAGCACAGTCAGGTGCACTGGGGACAGCAAGGAGTCATCATGTCAGGTAGTCCTGGGGCACGGTCCTAGGGCTCAGGTCTGGAGCAGCAGCATGGCCAGGTGGACTGGGGACAGCAAGGAGTCATCATGTCAGGTAGTCCTGGGGCATGGTCCTAGGGCTCAGGTCCTCCGAGAGAGAGAAAGAAAGAGAGAAGGAGAGAATTAGAGAACGCACACTTAGATTCACACAGGACACCGAATAGGACAGGAGAAGTACTCCAGATATAACAAACTGACCCCAGCCCCCCGACACATAAACTACTGCAGCATAAATACTGAAGGCTGAGACAGGAGGGGTCAGAAAGGGTCAGGAGACACTGTGGCCCCATCCGAGGACACTAATGGTTAAGGTTAGGATTGGGGGAGCGAAAGCTGATCCTAGATCTGTACCTAAGGGTATCTTCACCCCTGAGCTTGTTCCAGTCCAGGACTATTACTGTACCTGGGCTGTTTGTTATGTCCAAAAATGATTTATCCTGATACACCAAGTTAAAATGATATGTTGTCATCTTGTCTCTAATAAAATGTTCTGTTTTACACTGAGTGCACAAAACATTATGAACACCTGCTCTTTCCATGACATGGACTGACCAGGTGAAAGCTATGATCACTTGTTAAATACACTTCAATCAGTGTAGATGAAGGGGAGGAGACAGGTTAAATAAAACAATTCAGACATGGATTGTGTATGTGTGCCATTCAGAGGGGGAATGGGCAAGACTTTGCTGGGTTTTTCATGCTCAACAGTTTCCTGTGTGTATCAAGAATGGTCCACCACCCAAAAGACTTCCAGCCAACTTGACACAACTGTAGGAAGCATTGGAGTTCAAATGGGCCAGCATCCCTGTGGAACGCTTCAACACCTTGTAGAGTCCATAACCATTCAATATGTTCAAAGTCAACATTATACACAGTGTACAAATCATTAAAGGCACCTTCCTAATGTTGAGTTTGCCTTTTTTAAGGGCCAAAGGGGGTCTGCAACTCTGCAACTCAATATTAGGAAGGTGTCTTTAATGTTTTGTACACTGGGCATAATGTTGATTTTGAACATATTGAATGGTTATAGATGATATACTAGGTCTAACGTGCATCTGCTGAACTGGTTTAGTTCCTAGTCATAACATAAGAAGGAGTTTAATTGTCCAAACACACAACCTCCACCATTGTCTCTGCATCTCTCCTTGTGATAAGATGAGGAAAAATAGCAGCTTTTGACACCGAAACAACGTAACTGATTCAATAGTTTGTTGTTGCATTACGGTTCCAAGATGATAATGTAAATGTGTAAAACATACGTTTTATTTCTGTTGTGTCAGTTTGGATTCCAGACTTTTTATACACGATAAGTACTGGAAGTGTGCTATCTGTTTACTGGCGTAGTGTTTAATTCCAGTCTTGTGCATGTTGTCTGACTTCTCCTTATTCTGCAGACAGACAGACTTTATTCAAACTCAAGGCAAAATGTAATCTCAACCTTTATTCCTTTACCTCGGTCAAGAATACCTCCAATCACCCATCTGTCATATGGCTGTCAACTAATACAATTATATTTTCTAAAACTATAGAATATTTCATTCCAACCACACTCCTCAGCACCAGTGCTTTGCTGGCAGTTTATAATAGTTTTTATTTTCAATCACAATCCTTCTTTTCCCTCTGATTCCTGTTTCTGGTGGAATATGGGAAATGTAAGAAGTAATGAATTCACCTGTAGCGGGGGGTATAATCAATGACCAGTCAGAGAGAGAACAGAGCTGAGCTTCACACGCCTGGCTTTAAAAGGGGAAAGCTAGTAGCTGGCTGGTGGTCTGACTGACCTTGCTCCACTAGACACACTGCCCCTGGTCTGGTCCAAACATTGACAGTGTGGGTGTTAAACCTGGACTAACACTACCCCTGGGGTCCTATCACTACACTAGGAAATGAGAGAGGGAGAACTTTTGGGAAACGAAAAGAGGGCGTATCTCAAGCGGCAAGGGGAATCCTTGAGAAGATTGAAAAGAGTAGGGTAAAGGGACGTGAAGGTGAAATTCTGTTAGATGTCTTATCTAAAACCATTTCAATGGCTTTGCCTGACAATACATTCATCTCTTTAACAGTGTATCTATGGTGCTTTACTGGGCTGCACAGGGAGACATCTTAGCTCAATGAGTGAGTCTCTCCTCCAGCTGTCCTAGGCCCTTAACCTCCCTGTAAAAGATGTACAGTGTAAGGTTGGAGTGGAGGAGGCGGTACGGAGGACTATTGATTTGGGAGGAGTCGTAAGTGGTGGGTTACTTTTCAATGACTTTGTGGAATACGTGCTCATGCACTCTTGCACATTGTTGTGTGTGACTGTACCTCATGTGTTTGTGTGTGTGTGTGTGTGTGTGTGTGTGTGTGTGTGTGTGTGTGTGTGTGTGTGTGTGTGTGTGTGTGTGTGTGTGTGTGTGTGTGTGTGTGTGTGTGTGTGTGTTTGTGTGTGTGTGTGTGTGTGTGTGTGTGTGTGTGTACCTCACTGTGAGCGACAGGTCACATTTAGTTGCCTGTGTCATTGCAGTGTCCACTGGCATTAAGTCCTGCTTTAGTGTCTAAGACAGGACATGCAGACTCATAGATAGGCTACTGTGTACTGGCGTGCATCAGGACTCATAGATAGGCTACTGTGTACTGCTGTGCCTCAGGTAAACTATTTCTATTGTGTTGTGTAAACACTCTCTCTTTTTCCTCTCTGTCTCTAATGCACACACACCGCTTACAACCTGTACAAACACAGATACCAAGAGACACCCAAGCATAACGTAGAACACCTCAGAAACACAAATAGCTGTGTGCTTAGTATCGTTGTCCTGTTGGAAGGTGAACCTTCACCCCAGTCTGAGTTCCTGAGCGCTCTGGAACACGTTTTCATCAAGGATCTCTCTGTACTTTGCTCCATTCATCTTTCTCTCAATCCTGACTTGTCTCCCCGTCCCTGCCACTGAAAAACATCCCCACAACATGATGCTGCCACCATGCTTCACCGAGGGGTTGGTACCAGGTTTCCTCCAGACATGACACTTAGCATTCAGGCCAAAGTATTCAATCTTGGTTTCATCAGCCCAGATAATCTTGTTTGTCATGGTCTGAGAGACTTTAGGTGCGTTTTGGCAAACTCCAAGTGAGATTTCATATGCCTTTTACTGAGGAGTGGCTTCTGTCTGGCCAGTCTACTATAAAGGCCTGATTGGTGGACTGTTGCAGAGATGGTTGTCCTTATGGAAGTTTCTCCCATCTCCACAGGTTCTTGGTCACCTCCCTGACCAAGGCTCTTCTCCCCCGATTGCTCAGTTTGGCCGGGCGGCCAGCTCTAGGAAGAGTCTTGGTGGTTCCAAACTCTACTGTGTTCTTGGGGACCTTCAATGCTGCAGAAATGTGTTGGTAATTCCTTCAACCTCATGGCTTGGTTTTTGCTCTGATATGCACTGTCAACTGTGGGACCTTATATAGACAGCTGTGTGCCTTTCCAAATCAATTGAATTTACCACAGGTGGACTGCAATCAAGTTGTAGAAACATCTCAAGCGTGATCAATGGGAACAGGATGCATCAGAGCACCCAGCGTGCTGGGGCTCTAAGGAGGGTGAAAATACCCAGGAGGCTGGGGCTCTGATGAGGGTGAAAAGACACAGTGGCTTTCTCTACTGGGGTGTACTGGCTCAAAGAGCTACAACGGCAATTCAATTTTTGGCAAAATCCCACGCAAGCTTGGGGGCTCCATGCCTTTGTAGGCCTAACTCCCAAGCCTCTCATCCATTCTATTCATTCCTATGTGGCCGACACAATGCTGTATCCTGGCACTGAATGTATTCTTCCACTAACACAAGGTCAGAGGAAATCTGTACTTAAGTCATTTGTAGCATGATGACAGTGTCTGCTATCAGTGACCTGTCAGGCCCCTGTCTGTCTGGATGTGTGGTACTGTTTTGACAGCAGGACTATGACTGGAAATGGTGATGCAATAGAGGAGGAGGAGAAGCATCCCTGGTCAATCAGAAATGATATAATGGCTCAGTGGTCATAGATCATAGGTAATCCCTCAAATTATATGTGAATCCCTCATATGACCTGGGGATAATGGATACTCTTAGCTCCTAGTTCTCTAGCTTGTATAACAGGCTGGACAGAGAGTAGAGAGGGGTGAGAGCTGTATATCCTATGGTGAACCCGGCCAGCTCAATGACACCATCAGTCACTCACAGTCAGGAGAGGAGTTAGTCAACTTGTCAAGCATCTAAAATATGGACAGACAAGGTGGAGACTAAGGGTTGAGGGGGGCCTTCAGAGGGAGTCTGACAGACATGGTAAAGTTAATTCCTTTATTTTACCAGGGAAGACATATTGAGACTTAGGTCTATTTTTTGTTGTGTTTTTTGGTTGTTTAATTTTACCCCCTTTTTCTCCCCAATTTCATGGTATCCAATTATTAGTAGTTACTATCTTGTCTCATCGCTACAACTCCCGTACGGGCTCTGGAGAGACGAAGGTCGAAAGCCATGCGTCCTCCCAAACACAACCCAACCAAGCAGCACTGCTTCTTAACACAGCGCGCATCCAACCCGGAAGCACCAATGTGTCAGAGGAAACACTGTGCACCTGGCGACCTTGGTTAGCGTGCACTGCGCCCTGGCCCGCCATAGGAGTCGCTAGTGCGCGATGAGACAGAAACTATAGTTATGGCAAGTCGGTTAGGACATCTACTTTGTGCATGACACAGGTAAATGTTCCAACAATTGTTTACAGACAGATGATTTCACTTGTAATTCCAGTGGGTCAGACGTATAATTCACTGTATCACAATTCCAGAGGGTCAGATGTTTAAATACACTAAGTTGACTGTGCCTTTAAACAGCTTGGAAAATTCCAGAAAATTATGTCATGGCTTTAAAAGCGTCTGATGGCTAATTGACATCATTAGAGTAAATTGGAGGTTTATCTGTGGATGTATTTCAAGGCCTATCTTGAAACTCAGTGCCTCTCTGCTTGACATCATGGGAAAATCAAAAGATATCAGCCAAGACCTCAGGAAAAACAATTGTAGACCTCCACAAGTCTGGTTCATCCTTGGGAGCAATTTCCAAACGCCTGAAGCTACCACGTTCATCTGTACAAACAATAGTACACAAGTATAAACACCATGGGACCACGCAGCCATCATACCGCTAAGGAAGGAGACGCGTTCTGTCTCCTAGAGATGAACGTGCTTTGGTGCGAAAAGTGCAAATCAATCCCAGAACAACAGCAAAGGACCTTGTGATGATGCTGGAGGAAACAGGTACAAAAGTATCTACAGTGGGGAGAACAAGTATTTGATACACTGACGATTCTGCAGGTTTTCCTACTTACAAAGCATGTACAGGTCTGTAATTGTTATCATAGGTACACTTCAACTGTGAGAGACAGAATCTAAAACAAAAATCCAGAAAAACACATTGTATGATTTTTAAGTAATTAATTTGCTTAATATTGCATGACATAAGAATTTGAACTGTTGCCGCAATTATTAGAAAATGGAACAAGTTTAAGATGATGGTCAATCACCCTCGGTCTGGGGCTCCATGCAAGATCTCACCTCGTGGGGCATCAATGATCATGAGGAAGGTGAGGGATCAGCCCAGAACTACACGGCAGGAACTGGTCAATGACCTGAAGAGAGCTGGGACCACAGTCTCAAAGAAAACCATTAGTAACACACTACGCCGTCATGGATTAAAATGCTGCAGCGCACGCAAGGTCCCCCTGCTCAAGCCAGCACATGTCCAGGCCCATCTGAAGTTTGCCAATGACCATCTGGATGATCCAGAGGAGGAATGGGAGAAGGTCATGTGGTCTGATGAGACAAAAATATAGCTTTTTGGTCTAAACTCCACTCGCCGTGTTTGGAGAAAGAAGAAAGATGAGTACAACCCCTTGGCCAACAACCTCCTTCCCTCAGTAAGAACATTGAAGATGGGTCGTGGCTGGGTCTTCCAGCATGACAACGACCCTAAACACACAGCCAGGGCAACTAAGAAGTGGCTCCGTAAGAAGCATCGCAAAATCGGCAGTGTATCAAATACTTGTTCTCCCCACTGTATATCCACAGTAAAACTAGTGAATGAGGGAATGTTTTACTTCGATTAAATGTCAGGAATTGTGAAAAAATGAGTTTAAATGTATTTGGCTAAGGTGTATGTAAACTTCCGGCTTCAACTGTATATACTCACACATTACAATTCAAAAACACAGTCATGGGAAGCAAAATATCACAAATCACCCAGAAAATGAATACCTCAAACAATAATCTAAACTACCAGAACATCAAGATTACATGTATTTTTTAATGCAATACGGTACATTAAAACTAAAAGCAGATTTACCTAGCTCAATGGAGACCCTAGGAACCTCAATAGTTAACCAATCATGTGAACGGGTTAGGGAAGTCAGTCACACACACACACACACACACACACACACACACACCAAGGTAAACCATTACCCTTGAGAAAGTGCATTGGTATCCTTAGGCTTTGGGAATGTGGAAATGTTTATAATCAGACCAATGTATTTCCCTTTGGTCATTGGAGAGGGACGTATTGAATGTGTATTTTATGAAAGCAAAGTTATTGATCTATCACAAATCAGACTCTTTCAAGGAAAGGAGAATCTATGGTCGATGCTTTCTCAAACCCATGACAGGAGATGGGGTCCATTAGTGCACCATTTTCAGAGTTCTGTGAGATTTATGGAAATCAAAACTTACAACTTCAGGAAGTCGATGAGGAAATGATATCCAATGAGCTCGGACTCCAAAATTAAAATTACATTTGTTCAATTGTTTAAAGGGGGGTAAGCTACAGTACATTACATTAAATCTGTATAATTATTTATATCAGAACCAACCAGGTGATAACCGACAGCCCAGTGCAGTGTTATTGTGATTACTACAGTTCAGGAGAAATGACAGACTGTTCCATTTGCAAACGAGGACATTTTATTGTTCTGCGTAGATTCATTCTGCAGTTTATAAATAGTAGACTGTCCTGCACTTCGTTAAACTTCCAGACTCGTTTTTCCCTATTACGATTATATATTTATTACATTTATTATTGTGAATAACCCTTGTCCCCTTGACATAATCAGCAATACAATTATTTTACTTTTATGGATAAGCTTGTATTATAGCCCAATTGTTGTCTCGTCTCTATAGTAACAAATCAAATCAAATGTATTTATATAGCCCTTCGTACATCAGCTGATATCTCAAAGTGCTGTACAGAAACCCAGACTAAAACCCCAAACAGCAAGCAATGCAGGTGTAGAAGCACGGTGGCTAGGAAAAACTCCCTAGAAAGGCCAAAACCTAGGAAGAAACCTAGAGAGGAACCAGGCTATGAGGGGTGGCCAGTCTGGAGTGTGTTATTGAATATGACGTTCTGCAGCATCAATTTTCATGGCACTGCTAACTGAATGTCATTACCACAGGTGCTGCTAATTTGGAGCTTCATTAGCTCGGCTACGGTGCCACAAATGGATTCGTTTTGTGTATACCTGTACGGTTTTGGTTTCATATTTGGCAGTAACTTCCGAAAATAAATTTGATGTAATTTTTCCGATGTGTCTGAGACAGCATGAACATTTGAGATTAGGGAACACTTTTTATTTCTAGAAAGTTCATATAATATTCCTCTGTCCCCATTGGTTATCATCCTGTTATCAAATCAAATTGTATTAGTCACATGCGGTGAATACAACAGGTGTGGGCCGTACCGTGAAATGCTTACTTACAAGCCCCTAACCAACAATGCAGTTCAAGAAATTAGAGTTAATCAAATATTTACTAAATAAACTAAAGTTTAAAAAAAATTATCATTAATTATTCAAAACACAAATCAATAAAAAATAAATAAATACTTTTTTAAAAGTATTATTGTTAACCTTATTTAACTAGGCAAGTCAGTTAAGAACAAATTCTTATTTACAATGACGGCCTACCCCGGCCAGACCCGGACTATTCTGGGCCAATTGTGCGCAGCCCTATTGGACTCCCAATATAGTCCACGATCAGCTCCTTTGTCTTGCTCACATTTAGAAAGGTTGTTGTCCTTGCACCACACTGCCAGGTCTCTGACCTCCCTATATGCTGTCTCATCATTGTCGGTAATCAGGTATACCACTGTTGTGTCGTCAGCAAACTTAACGATGGTGTTGGAGTCATGTCCACGCAGTCGTGGGTGAACAGGGAGTACAGGAGGGAACTAAGCACGCACCACTGAGGGGCCCCAGTGCTGAGGATGAGCATGGCAGATGTGTTGTTGTCTACCCTTACCACCTGGGGGCGGCCCGTCAGGAAGTCCAGGATGCAGTTGCAGAGGTCCCAGGGTCCTTAGATTAGTGATGAGCATTGTGGGCACTATGATGTTTTTCGTGTGTTTTTTTCCACCTTTATTTAACCAGGTAGTCTAGTTGAGAACAAGTTCACATTTACAACTGAGACCTGGCCAAGATAAAGTAAAGCAGTTCGATACATACAACAACACAGCGTTACACACGGAATAAGCAAATAATACAGTAGAAGAAAAGTATATATACAGTGTGTGCAAATGAGGTAAGAAAAGAGAGGTAAGACAATAAAATAGGCCATAGTGGCGAGGTAATTACAGTATAACAATTAAACACTGGAGTGAAAGATGTGCAGAAGATGATTGTGCAAGTAGAGATACTGGTGTGCAAAGGAGCAAAATAAATAAATAAATACAGTATTGGGATGAGGTAGTTGGATGGGCTATTTACAGATGGGCTATGTACAGCTGCAATGATCTGTGAGCTGCTCCGACAGCTGGTGCTTGAAGTTAGTGAGAGAGATAAGAATAGTTCGCTTCAGCGATTTTTGCAGTTTGTAGTTCGTTCCAGTCATTGGCAGCAGAGAACTGGAAGGAAAGGCGGCCAAAGCAGGAATTGGCTTTGGAGGTGACCAGTGAAATATACCTGCTGGAGCGTGTGCTACGCGTGGGTGTTGCTATGGTCACCAGTGAGCTGAGAACTGTATGTTTGGCAGCATGAGTGAAGGATGCTTTGTTGCGAAATAGGAAGCAGATTCAATATTTCATTTTGGATTGGAGATGCTTAATGTGAGTCTGGAAGGAGAGTTTACAGTCTAACCAGACACCTAGATATTTGGAGTTGTCCACATAATCTAGGTCAGAACAGTCCAGAGTAGTGATGCTGGACAGGTGAGCAGGTGCGGGCAGGGATCGGTTGAAGAGCATGCATTTAGTTTTACTTGCATTTAAGAGCAGTTGGAGGCCATGGAAGGAGAGTTGTATGGCATTGAAGCTCGTCTGGAGGTTAGTTAGCACAGTGTCCAAAGAAGGGCCAGAAGTATACAGAATGGTGTCGTCTGCGTAGAGGTGGATCAGAGAATCACCAGCAGCAAGAGCGCCATCATTGATGTATACAGAAAAGAGAGTCAGCCCAAGATTTGAACCATGTGGCACCCCCATAGAGACTGCCAGAGGTCCGGACAACAGGCCCTCTGATTTGACACACTGAACTTTATCAGAGAAGTAGTTGGTAAAACAGGCGAGGCAATCATTTGAGAAACCAAGGCTGTTGAGTCTGCCGATAAAATTGTGGTGATTGACAGAGCAGAAAGCCTTGGCCAGGTCGATGAACACGGCTGCACAGTATTGTCTCTTATCATATCGTCTGAGATCCCCAAAGATTGGAAAGCTGCCACGGTCATCCCCCATGGACTTTACAGTGTCCCAAAACTTTTTTGAGTTAGTGCTACAGAATGCACATTTCTGTTTTAAAAGGCTAGTCTTAGCTTTCCTAACTGCTTGTGTATACTGGTTCCTAACTTCCCTGAAAGGTTGCATATCACAGGGGTATTTGATGTTAATGCAGTACGCCACATGATGTTTTTGTGCTGGTCAAGGGCAGTCAGGTCTGGAGTGAACCAAGGGCTATATCTGTTCCTCGTTCTACATTTTTTGAACGGGGCATGCTTATTTAAGATGGGGAGGAAAGCACTTTTAAAGAATAACCAGGCATCCTTTACTGACGGGATGAGGTCAATATCCTTCCAAGCTACACGGGCCAGGTCGATTAGAAAGGCCAGCTCGCTGAAGTGTTTTAGGGAGCGTTTGACAGTGATGAGGGATGGTCGTTTGAGCGCAGACCCATTACGGACGCAGGCAATGAGGCGGTGATCGCTTAGATCTTGGTTGAAGACAGCAGAAGTCTATTCAGAGGGCAAGTTGGCTAGGATGATATCTATGAGGGTTCCCAAGGTTAACGGATTTGGGGTTGTACCTGGTAGGTTCATTAATAATTTGTGTGAGATTGAGGGCATCAATCTTAGATTGTAGGATGGCCGGGGTGTTTAAGCATGTCCCAGCTTAGGTCACCTAGCAGCACGAGCTCTGAAGATAGATGGGGGGCAATAAATTCACATATGGTGTCCAGGGCACAGCTGGGGGCAGAGGGTGGTCTATAGCAAGCGGCAACGGTGAGAGACTTGTTTCTGGAAAGGTTCATTTTTAGAAGTAGAAGCTCGAATTGTCTAGGCACAGACCTGGATAGCATGACAGAACTCTGCAGGCTATCTCTGCAGTAGATTGCCACTCTGCCCCTTTGGCAGTTCTATCTTGTCGGAAAATGTTATAAATAGGGATGGACATTTCAGGGTTTTTGGTGGTCTTCCTAAGCCAGGATTCAGACACGGCTAAGACATCCGGGTTGGCAGAGTGTGCTAAGGCAGTGAATAAAACAAACTTGGGGAGTGTTAACATGCATGAAACCAAGGCTTTTACGGTTACAAAAGTCAACAAATAAGTGCGCCTGGGGAATGGGAGTGGAGCTAGGCACTGCTGGGCTTGGATTGACCTCTACATCACCAGAGGAACAGAGGAGGAGTAGGATAAGGGTACGGCTAAAGGCTATAAGAACTGGTCGTCTAGTACGTTAGGAACAGAGAGCGCTGAACGCTGAATTGTAGACAATGAACAGCATTCTCACATAGGTGTTCCTTTTCTCCAGGTGGGAAAGGTCTGTGTGCAGTGGGATTACTTGTATCGTCTAAGGTAGCCTCATGAAACCAGACTGACGTCATGATAGCCCACATTCCCAAGTGTATGGAAAACGTGAATGCAGCGGTCAGACTGGTTTCACAAGGATGTATAATAGTGTCTCTGAGGTGGAATAGGTGTCAATGCTGAGAGGCAGGGTCTGTACATATGTAAGATCTTAATTTGACCTACATTGTCACAACAAAGTAGTCCTGCAGCAAAAGGATTTGAACGTTTAGTCCATAGGGTTGTTTGATCTGTGGTCCAGCTATTAGCTGGACAAAAGTAGGCTACGTGAAAAGTGCAATACTGTTAATATACTCTAACCATGTGTTAGTGTGAGGTTTTAGTGAATTTATGTCAATCACAAAGCTAATCTGCATTTATAAAAAATTATCAGCAAAAAAAGACTGATCAAATAAAGATCCTATATCTGTAGTCTACAGTGGAGTAATGGTAACAGACAATCCATCACTGTAACCTGTCTCTTCAGACGGATGGAACCATGGGGGGGACATGTTAAAGGTCACCCACTCTTGTCAAATAGAGACCTTGACGGGGAGTACACACACACACACACACACACACACACACACACACACACACACACACACACACACACACACACACACACACACACACACCACTACAGAGTGGGCAGACTAGCGGGCACCTAGTCACGGGCTTCGTAAAGGTTATAGTTTTTTTATCACTCCGGTGCTATTTTCACAAGTACAGAATGTGGTACATTTTCACAACTCTTAAAACAAAACTCAAACTGGTAACTCAGCTAGTCTTTCATGCAAAATCTTTCATTGTTCATTTATTTGGATTGTAAATATTTCTTTCCACACAACCATTGATTCACCATATAAATGTATTGTGAAATGTAATGACAATGTTTGTTTAATCACCAAAACACAGCATAATGATATATTTTCAATTTTGTCATTTTAACTACCAGTTTATCCAATTGCAAACAATGCAAGATATGCGTCACAAATTGTCCATAGAAGTGCTGAAGTGCTGAAAGTAACAATTTCACAACAACTACCTTATACACACAAGTGTAAATGAATAAATAAGAATATGTACATATAAATATATGGATGAGCGATGCCAAACGGCATAGGTAAGATGCAGTAGACGGTATAGAGTACAGTATATACAGTTGAAGTCAGAAATGTACATACACTTAGGTTGGAGTCATTAAAACTCGTTTTTCAACCACTTCACAAATTTCATGTTAACATATAGTTTTAGAAGTCGGTTAGGACTTCTACTTTGTGCATGACAAGTACATTTTCCAACAATTGTTTACAGAAAGATTATTTCACTTATAATTCACTGTATCACAATTCCAGAGGGTCAGATGTTTAAATACACTAAATTGACTGTGCCTTTAAACAGCTTGGAAAATTCCAGAAAATGATATAATGGCTTTAGAAGCTTCTGATAGGCTAATTAGGCTGATAGACATCATTAGTCAAATGGAGGTTTATCTGTGGATGTATTTCTAGGTCAACCTTCAAACTCAGTGTCTCTTTGCTTGACATCATGGGAAAATCAAAAGATATCAGCCAAGACCTGAGGAAAGAAAATGTAGACCTCTACAAGTCTGGTTCATCCTTGGGAGCAATTTCCAAATGCCTGAAGGTACCACGTTCATCTGTACAAACAATAGTATGCAGGTATAAACACCATGGGACCATGCAGCTGTCATACCTCTCAGGAACGAGATGCATTCTGTCTCCTAGAGATGAACATACTTTGGTGCGAAAAGTGCAAGTCAATCCCAGAACAACAACAAAGGACCTTGTGAAGATGCTGGAGGAAACAGGTACAAAAGTATTTATATCCACAGTTAAACGAGTCCTATATCGACATAACCTGAAAGGCCGCTCAGCAAGGAAGAAGCTACTGCTCCAAAACCACCACAGAAAAGCCAGACTACGGTTTGCAACTGCACATGGGGACAAAGATTGTACTTTTTAGAGAAATGTCCTCTGTTCTGATGAAACAAAAATATAAATGTTTGCACATAATTACCATCTTTATGTTTGGAGGAAAAGGGGAGGCTTGTAAGCCGAAGAACACCATCCCAACCGTGAAGCACGGGGGTGGCAGCATCATGTTGTGGGGGTGCTTTGCTGCAGGAGGGACTGGTGCACTTCACAAAATAGATGGCATCATGAGGGAGGAATATTATGTAGATATATTGAAGCAACATCTCAAGACATCAGTCTGGAAGTTGAAGCTTGGTCACAAATGGGTCTTGAAATGGACAATGACCCTAAACATACTTCCAAAATTGTGGCAAAATGTCTTAAGGACAATAAAGTCAAGGTATCGGAGTGGCCATCACAAAGCCCTTACCTCAATCCTATAGAAGGTTTGTGGGCAGAACTGAAAAAGCTTGTGGGAGCAAGGAGGCCAACCCACCTGACTTAGTTACACCAGCTCTGTCAGGAGGAATGGGCCAAAATTCACCCAACTTATTGTGAGAAGCTTGAGGAAGGCTACCCGAAACGTTTGACCCAAGTTAAACAATTTAAAGGCAATGCTACCAAATACTAATTGAGTGTATGTAAACTTCTGACCCACTGGGTATGTGATGAAAGAAATAAAAGCTAAAATAAATCATTCTCTCTACTATTATTCTGACATTTCACATTCTTAAAGTAAAGTGGTGATCCCAACTGACCTAAAACATCACATTTTTACTAGGATTAAATGTCAAATTTATTTTTCTACGGTGTATGTAAACTTAACACATCAACTGGGCATATGGGATGAGTAATGGAGGGTATGTAAACATTATATAAAGTAGCATTGTTTAAAGTGAACTTCTTATGGCTGCAATCCCGTTAACGGGAGCGATATGACAATAGCCAGTCAAAGGGTAGGGTGCCAATATCAAAACATCAAAAATCATAATCTCATAATTAGAATTCCTCAAACATACATGTATCTCATACCATTTTAAAGCTATTCTCATTGTTAATCCCAGCACAGTGTCTGATTTCAAATATGCTTTACAGCAAAAGCACCACAAACGATTATGTTAGATCAACACATAGCCACAGAAAAACACAGCCATTTTTTTCCAGCCAAAGAGAGGAGTTTCAAAAAGCACAAATAGAGATCAAATGAATCACTAACCTTTGATCCTCATCGGATGACACTAATAGGACTTCATGTTATACAATACATGTATGCTTTGTTTGATAAAGTTCATATTTATCAAAATATGAGTTTACATTGGCGCGTTACATTCACTAGTGATTTTGCATAGCCACATCATTCAACAGAAATACTCATCATAAATGTAGATGATAATACAAGTTATACACATGGAATTATAGATATACCTCTCCTTAATGCAACCACTGTGTCTGATTTCAAAAAAACTTTACGGAAAAAGAAACCCATGCAATAATCTGAGACGGCACTCAGAAGTAAAAGAAATCACAATAGCACAATAACCATGGCGTCAACATAAACAAGAAATTACATGATATGTATTTTCCCTTACCTTTGATAATCTACATCAGAAAGCACTCCAGGAATCCCAGGTCCACAATAAATGTTTGTTTTGTTCGATAATATCCGTTATTTATGTCCAAATACCTTCTTTTGTTAGCGCGTTTGGTATACAGTGGGGCAAAAAAGTATTTAGTCAGCCACCAATTGTGCAAGTTCTCCCACTTAAAAAGATCAGAGGCCTGTAATTTTCATCATAGGTACACTTCAACTATGACAGACAAAATGAGAAAAAAAAATCCAGAAAATCACATTGTAGGATTTTTATGAATTTATTAGCAAATTATGGTGGAAAATAAGTATTTGGTCACCTACAAACAAGCAAGATTTCTGGCTCTCACAGACCTGTAACTTCTGCTTTGATTTCAAGGATATTGCCTGCCATATGAGTTCTGTTATACTCACAGACATCATTCAAACAGTTTTAGAAACTTTTGAGTTTTCTATCCAATACAATAATAATATGCATATATTAGCAACTGAGACTGAGGAGCAGGCCGTTTACTTTGGTTAACTTATTCATCCAAGCTACTCAATACTGCCCCAAACCACAAGAAGTTAAAGTGACTAGTGATACATTTATTACATCCAATTTTTTATTATTAAAGTGTCTAGAGATTTGAGTCAGTGTGTTGGCAGCAGCCACTCAATGTTAGTGATGGCTGTTTAACAGTCTGATAGCCTTGAGATAGAAGATGTTTTTCAGTCTCTCTGTCCCTGCTTTGATGCACCTGTACGGGGCGGCAGGGTAGCCTAGTAGCCTAGTGGTTAGAGCGTTGGACTAGCAGCTGAAAGGTTGCAAGTTCAAATCCCCGAACTCTCAAGGTACAAATCTGTCGTTCTGCCCTCAACAGGCAGTTAACCCACTGTTCATAGGCCGTCATTGAAAATAAGAATTTGTTCTTAACTGACTTGCCTAGTTAAATAAAGGTAAAATTAAAAAATTTTAAAAATAAACTGACTAAGCCTTCTGGATGATAGTGGGGTGAACAGGCAGTGGCTCGAGTGGTTGTTGTCCTTGATGATCTTTTTGGTCTTTCTGTGACATCGGGTGGTGTAGGTGTGCTGGAGGGTAGGTAGTTTGCCCCTGGTGATGCATTGTGCATACCTCACTACCTTCTGGAGAGCCTTACGGTTGTGGACGGAGCAGTTGCCGTACCAGGCGGTGACACAGGCCGACAGGATGCTCTCGATTGTGCATCTGTAGAAGATTGTGAGTGTTTTTGGTGACAAGCCAAATTTCTTCAGCCTCCTAAGGGATGTGTACGCGGAGGATCTTAAAGCTTTCCACCTTCTCCACAACTGTCCCATCGATGTGGATAGGGGGGTGCTCCCTCTGATGTTTCCTGAAGTTCATCATCTTCTTTGTTTTGTTGACTGTGAGTGTGAGGTTATTTTCCTGACACCACACTCTGAGAGCCCTCACTTCCTCCCTGTAGGTCGTCTCTTTGTTGTTGGTGTTCAAGCCTACCACTGCAGTGTCGTCCGCAAACTTGATGATTGAGCTGGAGGCGTGCATGGCCACGCAGTCATGGGTGAACAGGGAGTACAGGAGAGGGCTGAGAACGCACCCTTGAGGGGCCCCAGTGTTGAGGATCAACCGGGTGGAGATGTTGTTTCCTACCCTCACCACCTGGGGGTGGCCCGTCAGAAAGTCCAGGACCCAGTTGCACAGGGCGGGGTCGAGACCCAGGGTCTCGAGCTTAATGATGAGTTTGGAGGGTACTATGGTGTTAAATGCTTAGTTATAATCAATGAACAGCCTTCTTACATAGGTATTCCTCCTGTCCAGATGGGTTAGGGCAGTGTGCAGTGTGATTGCAATTGCTTCGTCTGTGAACCTATTGGGGCGGTAAGCAAATTGGAGTGGGTCTAGTGTGTCAGGTGGAATGGAGGTGATATGCTCCTTGACTAGTCTCTCAAAGAACTTCATGATGACGGAAGTGAGTGCTACGGGCGATAGTTGTTTAACTCCGTTACCTTAGCTTTCTTGGGAACAGGAACAATGGTGGCCCTCTTGAAGCATGTTGGAAGAGCAGGGATTGATTGAATATGTCCATAAACACACCAGCCAGCTGGTCTGCGGATGCTCTGAGGCTAGGGATGCCGGCAGCCTTGCGAGGGATAACACATTTAAATGTTTTACTCACATTGGCTGTGGTGAAGGAGAGCCCGCATGTTTTGGAAGCGGGCCGTGTCAGTGGCACTGTGTTTTCCTTAAACCGGGCAAATAAGTTGTTTAGTTTGTCTGGGAGCAAGACGTCGGTGTCCACGATGGGGCTGGTTTTCTTTTTGTAATCCGTGATTGACTGTAGACCCTGCCACATATGTCTCGTATCTGAGCCATTCAATTGTGACTCTACTTTGTCTCTGTACTGACGCTTAGCTTGTTTGATTGCATATCCCAGTCCACGTGATCGAAGCAATCTTGAAGCGTGGAATCAGATTGGTCGGACCAGAGTTGAACAGACCTGAGCACGGGCGTTTCCTGCTTTAGTTAGAGTCTATAGGCTGAGAGCATCAAAGTGGTGTCGTGGTCAGATTTGCCGAAAGGAGGGCGAGGGAGGGCTTTGTATGCGTCACGGAAGTTAGATTATCAATGATTCAGATATGGTTGCGCATTCGATATGCTGATCAAATTTAGGGAGCCTTGTTTTCAGGTTAGCTTTGTTAAAATCCCCAGCTACAGTAAATGCAGCCTCAGGATATGTGGTTTCCAGTTTACATAGTGTCCAATGATGTTCTTTCAGGGCCGTCGAGGTGTCTGCTTGGCGGGTATATACACGACTGTGACTATAATCGAAGAGAATTCTCTTGGTAGATAATGCTGTTGGCATTTGATTGTAAGGAATTCTAGGTCAGGTGAACAAAAGGACTTGAGTTTCTGTATGTTGTTATGATCACAACCACGACTCATTAATCGTTAAGGCATACAGCCCCGCCCTTCTTCTTACCAGAGAGATGTTTGTTTCTTTTGGAACGATGCGTGAAGAAACCAGGTGGCTGTACCTACTCTGATAATGTATCCCGAGTGAGCCATGCTTCCGTGAAACAGAGAATGTTACAAACTCTGATGTCTCTCTGGAAGGCAACCCTTGCCTGAATTTCGTCTACCTTGTTGTCAAGAGACTGGACATTGGCGAGTAGTATACTCGGGAGAGGTGAGTGACGTGCCCGTCTACGGAGCCTGCCCTAAGACCGCTCCGTCTGCCCCTTCTGTGGCGCCGTTGTTTTGGGTTGCCTACTGGGTTCCGATCCATTGTCCTGGGTGGTGGTCCGAACAGAGGATCCACTTCGGGAAAGTTGTATTCCTGGTCGTAATGTTGGTAAGTTGACGTTGCTCTTATATCCAATAGTTCTTCCCGGCTGTATGTAATAAGATTTAAGATTTCCTGGGTAACAGTGTAAGAAATTATACATAAAAAATAAAATACCACATAGTTTCCTAAGAACGCGAAGCGAGGCGACCATCTCTGTCAGCGACATCATTGTCCCACACAATGAAATAGGGGACCCCTTCACCTTGACAGGCCTTCTGAATTTCATTGAGAAACACAATAAGGTGTGCAGCATTGTAGGATCCAAGTAATGGCCTACGTCTTACCACACTATCTTCAGAGATAGCTGCGTACATGGAGCTGTTTCCCCCACGTTGTCCAGGCACTTTGACACCCCTGTTGGCCGATGAGGTTCCTCCCACGGCGCCGAGTTTTGACCAGGTTGAAGCCCCCTTCATAAACAAAGATATACTTGTGATGGTTCACAGCAGCATCCAGCACCATCACCTTCTAAAAATGTATTTTGGTTAGTTATTTTTACAGTATAGTCCCAGCATGATATTGTGAAGTAGCATGTGCATTAATAGTAACAGTAATACAGTATATAGTTCTGTACCTAAACATACTTGGCCCACAGTTGTTTCACTCGGTCGTTGTTTCTCTCAAAAGGCACCAGGTAAATGTGTTTCATAGACACCTCGTGTCTCAGGTGATTGTTGGTAGGTTGATGGATGCCACTTTGGTAAAGGTGTCATCGTTCTCAATGGCCTGCATATTGAGGACAGCCATATGTCATTCCTGGCCCTCACCATTTCCACCGCTGTCCACTGCTGCTGGTCGGTCAGCACACGGCCACCACCATGGGGTCTTCTGTCAATTCTGAGAGTAGAACAGAGTCTACTGTCCATAGATCATACTGGAAGAATACTGGAACATGATTTGTGAATGGACATGCATTACAATATGTTATTTACTGTAAATGTAATGGTAAAGCAGAGTGCATATCCTGCAAACTTACCAGTTTTCTTGGTGAAATGTTCTCATGATCTAATAGATAGTTGATGTTTTCAGATTGGGGTGAATTAACCTAACTAATCAGCCTCTGCCATGGTAAGGCCTCTGTTTACCACATGGTCAACGACGATGGCCCTGGCTTCATTAAACACAACAGATCCCTGCCGTCTGCCTCCCTATCTCTGATGTCCACCTCTTTGACGGGGCCTATGCCAAACTCTTTGACCTCTTTGATGGGACCCATGCTTACCTCTTTGATAGGGCCCTTGCCCACCTCTTTAACCTCTTTGATGGGGCCCATACCTTCTTCTTTGATGGGACCCATGCACACCTCTTTGATGGGGCTCATGCACACCTCTTTGATGGGGCCCATGCACACCTATTTGATGGGGCCCATGCCCACCTTTTTGATGGGGCCCATGCCCACCTTTTTGATCTCTGATGGGGCCCATTCCCACCTCTTTGACCTCTCTGATGGGGCCCATGCCCACCTCTTTGACCTCTTTGACGGGGCCCATGCTCACCTCTTTGACCTCTTTGATGGGGCCCATGCCCACCTCTTTGATGGGGCCCATACCCACCTCTTTGTGGGGCCCATGCCCACCTCTTTGATGCGGCCCATGACCACCTCTTTCACGGGGCCCATGCCCACCTCTTTGATGGGGCCCATGCCCACCTCTTTCATGGGGCCCTTCTCCACCTCTTTGATGGGGCCCATGACCATCTCCTCTTGTCCATGAGATCTTTGATTTCTTCCCCTGTCCATCCTGCTCCATGTTGAAAGAAATTACAGGTGTTCATACTCCCCCTTTTATATGGTGACCAATTGTAGTTACCACTATGTAGAGTCAATTAGCAATAACCAGTAGTCATTATGTATGGTTATCAAGTATCATACATGTCATTTAGATGTTTATACTTTACAAACACACATTCTATTTCTGAAGTTCTCAAAATCCATATATAGTAGACAAACCAGTTTAAAATATATAGGTTAACCAAATGGTTAAGTGATTAACAATTAAGCACAGTTGGATTAAGTGATGGTCAAATCTATTTAAACAATATATGGAAAGTATTGTGAAAGGCAATTACTTTATATGAACGTTATTTCTAGATGAAACACTGATTAGGTTTGGTGAAAAAGTGTGTGATTTTGTGTGTTTTACTTAGTCAATTGAAAATGTGTTTTAAAGTAATTTAAAAAAAATAACAGCCTTTTTGATGATCTGTTATCTGTTCACATACTTGTGAAAATACTACCAAAGCGATAAACAGTAAGAGGGAGAGATGATGACGGAAAAAGGCACAAACCGTTTCACAAGCACCATTGAATCTAAACACATAGTTGTCTAAATGGGTAACATTTTTCTACAGTTTTACTGAATAGGGTATCGATGATATGGTGGATCTATTCTAAGGGATACTATTACCAAGAAACGTGCTAGTCGATTGGTACTCCTGATGGAACCTGTGTGGACCACTCAGAACTGTGGATCTTGACATGTACGTACATAAAAGACACAGTCTGCATTCATTTTTTTTCTTTGCCCTCATCATTTTGTTAATAACATTGCTCAAGTTTACAAAGGAATCAATTGTCTTCCTTGTGAAGTGGATATTGAAGTTATTTTCAGTAAATGACAGGTTATCGTTGGAAATTAAATTGGTCAAATGTAAAAACGTGAAGGCCTTTAGAAGAGGAGCTCCCAGCCTTAATGAGAGAGCTGTGAACACAGAGTCCACCCCAAATGGCACATTACTCACTATATAGTGCACTACTTTTGACCAGAGTCCAATGTGCCCTGGTCAAAGTAATGCACTACATAGGGAATAGAGTGCCATTCGGGATGCAACCACAGGCCAATTTCCTCCCTTCTCAGACCAAGACATTTGTCTAGTTCTCAAGTCAATTTGTTGTCAGTGCTTCAGATCTTGAGGATTAGAACGAAGGAAATTGAAAAACCGGTCAACTATTATTTTATTTTTCTGTTTCATCTGTTTGTTTGTGTCTTTGTCACATTGACCCTGGAAATACATTATATTCTGTTTTTCCCCTATTTGATTCTGTTCTTTAATAGTTGTATAATAGTCTGTATGCTGATTCCCTACTGAGCTACTGTTGTTTGCAGGCACTTAGTTTGTTATTTGTTCTAAATGATAAATAACAGAAAAACAGTGTACAAGTCAAATGAATATTCATGCTACGATAAACAAAACAAAAAACACCCAAATAGATGGTTTTAGATAGATAATTCCATGGTCTCCGGCCTTGCTGCGTTGCCTGTCACAAAGCTACTTAGTAGAGGGATGTATTTTGGCTACTGGGACAACAAAAGTTGTCCCTCTCTTTTGTATTGTATTGAATCCAATTCAAATAGTTTTGTACGTGTTGTCAGCAGGGGTGTTTTTAAATTTATTATTAACACAAATATGCCCTGTCCTGTAGAAGCAATACCATTGATTCAGACTGTAGACCAATAAGATGTGCTCTCTTAATTTGATCATGCTATTGTCGCAGAGGATTTTCCTGCACCGCAGGAATTGCAAACTTGTAGTGTATTGGATTTTTAAACAGGCTTCTACATTTAGTCATTTCCACTTTAAAATGTCATACTTGATTTGCCCGAATTAACAATAAATAAATCCCGACAAAAATGTATATGAATTAAAATCCACATAATAATGAACTGTTGCTGTAGGATTATATTCCTGTTGTGAGAAACGGTTCAAATTAAAGATAGCAGATCTGTGTAATGTATAATTATAGTTAAAATGTAGAATGTATAGAACAGGACAGATAAGGTCAAATAGCCATGAAATATTGGACCATTATATATTCTGTCCTAAAACAAAAGCTGTCAATGTTTTTGTTCTGGTTGATATCTGCTGGTCGCTGTCGATACATTTAGAAACATCACTGTGTTGTTGAAACAATTTGCTTTGTTATTTTGTTAGCTAATGACGGCTGATGAATTCTCCCTTTGATCCATACAGCTACTCTAAGATATCTCTTTGTGTTTTGCAGTAAGCTAGTCTTTTGACTGATTGTAGTCTCGAGTAGAGGAGTCATATCCATTGAAACTGAAAATGGCTCCGTCACCTTTCTCCATTTGCAGGGTAAAAAACATTTTTAGACAGAATTGCTTCAAAATATATTGAATTTGGCTATCCGTACCCTTTTAAGGAATGGCTGTGTCCTGTGTCCTATATACTGTATAAAAGCCAATGTACAGCCTGTTTTCTCTTTAGTCCATTATATGACTAATATAGCTGCAGTCTGCCCTTTTACAGTAACAGACAAATCCAACATGGCAGTTAGATTAGGTTTGCATCGAACAGACAAAAAAGCATTTTGGGGCTTCAGCCGACCTGCCTTACATGTTACCCTTTGAATGGCACACATAACATCCCAGGAATAGAGAGGTATATATCCTATATATATATATATGTGTGTGTGTGTGTGTGTGTGTGTGTGTGTGTGTGTGTGTGTGTGTGTGTGTGTGTGTGTGCGTGCGTGCGTGCGTGCGTGCGTGCGTGCGTGTGCGTGCGTGCGTGCGTGCGTGCGTGCGTGCGTGTGCACAATGCCACATCTGGTAGATGTCACATCCTATCAGAATGCAGTTGGTTTGTTCAAAGAAAAAGAAAGCCAGACAAATACTAAAATTGAATACAATGAAACTTCTTAGCCTGTTGAGTGTAGGGGGCATTATTTTGATGTTTGGATGAAAAACATACCCAAATGAAACTGCCTGTTTCTCGGGCCCAGAATCTATAATATGCATATAATTTTCAGATTCGGATAGAAAACACTCTAAAGTTTCCAACACTGTCAAAATATTGTCTGTGACTATAACAGAACTGATATTGCAGGCGAAAACCTGAGGAAATTCAACCCGGAAGTGCTGTTTTTCCTGAAAGGTTCGATTGCCTGCCTTTGCTCCATTTAAAGGGATATCAAACATATTCCTTTCCCTTTCCCAAGGTGTGAACAGTCTTTAGACATAGTTTCAGGCTTTTATTTTGAAAAATGAGCGAGAAAGATCACTTTGCGTCATTGTATGGCTGGGTGCCAGCAGCGTTTTGCATGCTCAACAGCTTGGAGCATACATTTTCTCTCTCTCTCCTATTGAAGAAGATACAGTCCCAGTTGAAATATTATCGATTATATATTGTAAAAACAACCTGAGGATTGATTATAAAAAACGTTTGACATGTTTCTACGAACTTTACGGATACTATTTGGAATTTTCGTCTGCGTGGTCGTGACCGCTCGAGCCTGTGGATTTCTGAACATAACGCACCAACCAAATGGAGGAATTTTGTATATAAAAATAATCTTCATGGAACAAAATGAACATTTATTGTGTAACTGGGAGCCTTGTGAGTCCAAACATCCGAAGATCATCAAAGGTAAGCGATTCATTTTATTGCTTTTCTGACCTTCGTGACCAATCTATTTGGCTGCTAGCTGTTTGTAAGGTTTTGTCTACTGAGAGAGATTGCATAAACACTTGGTATGCTTTCACCGAAAAGCTTTTTTGCAATCTGACACGCCAGGTGGATTAACAACAAGCTAAGCTGTGTTTTGCTATATTGCACTTGTGATTTCATGAAAATTAAATATTTTTAGTAATTTAATTTGAATTTGGCGCTCTGCAATTCAGTGGATGTTGACGAAAATGATCCCGGTAACGGGATGGGTGCTTCAAGAAGCTAGTACTTACAGCACAGTTGATGTTGACGAAAATGATCCCGGTAACGGGAAGGGTGCTTCAAGAAGCTAGTACTTACAGCACAGTTGATGTTGATTTTAAAAAATGATCCCGGTAACGGGATGGGTGCTTCAAGAAGCTAGTACTTACAGCACAGTTGATGTTGACGAAAATGATCCCGGTAACGGGATGGGTGCTTCAAGAAGCTAGTACTTACAGCACAGTTGATGTTGACGAAAATGATCCCGGTAACGGGATGGGTGCTTCAAGAAGCTAGTACTTACAGCACAGTTGATGTTGACGAAAATGATCCCGGTAACGGGATGGGTGCTTCAAGAAGCTAGTACTTACAGCACAGTTGATGTTGACGAAAATGATCCCGGTAACGGGATGGGTGCTTCAAGAAGCTAGTACTTACAGCACAGTTGATGTTGACGAAAATGATCCCGGTAACGGGATGGGTGCTTCAAGAAGCTAGTACTTACAGCACAGTTGATGTTGACGAAAATGATCCCGGTAACGGGATGGGTGCTTCAAGAAGCTAGTACTTACAGCACAGTTGCCTGGCACTAACTCTATTCCATCTGTGGATTAAAAGACGACAGCAACACAGTTGCAGTGGGCAAGACTATTTGGTTGTAGAGTCCATCATGGACTACTTACTACACAATCTACGGTCTGTCATGGACCACTGAGTGTTGTTTAATGACTTGATCCAATATTGACTTCATTTCTCTGACATTTGTATTCTATCCCATCCATTTCCATCAGTGTGTTGTCTCGTAGCTCAATGCTTATTTCCCGCTTCCCCCTTTTCCCCCTTTCCCCACGGAAAGCCACGGCCTTAAGGTTCACTGAAGTGACTCAACCTAGTCAGAGTGAAGTCAACAGAAAATTAATGTTTAACTGGACCTGAGCAAATCTGAAACCGTGAAAGTGTTTCTTAGAATGGCATTTACACAGGGTTCTGCTTTGAAGCTCTGACACTGTGTGTGTGTGTGTGTGTGTGTGTGTGTGTGTGTGTGTGTGTGTGTGTGTGTGTGTGTGTGTGTGTGTGTGTGTGTGTGTGTGTGTGTGTGTGTGTGTGTGTGTGTTTAATTAACCTTGTGTGGACCAGAATTCCGCAGTAAATCTTTTGGGACCAACTGAAGACATGTTGTTAGTCCCCACAAGGTCAAATGTTATTTCTATTGGGTTTGGGGTGAAGGTTAGAATTAGTGTTACGTTTAGAATTAAGTAAAGGGTTAGGAGCTAGGTTTATGGTTAGAGTTAAGGTTTAAGTTTTGGGGTTAGGGTTAAGGTTAGAGTTAGGATAAGGGTTAACTGTGTGTCCAAGACTATGTGTCTGTGCATATGCATGTTTGTGTGTGTGTGTGTCTATACCACTGCTCTCTAATGCACTGTTTTAAAAGCCCTACAGAGTGCAGGAAATCTCACATTCAGCACTCCTGCCGTCTAGATTAAAAGACTTGAGTGAAAAGCACAACTGAGGGATCCCTGCCAGCAAGGCACAGAAAGAGAAACACATAAATCCTACATCTCTCTCTATGTGTGCAGTTCTCTGGCCCTGGACAGTAGAGGGATATATCTAGTTCTGGCCCTGGACTGTAGAGGGATATATCTAGTTCTGGTCCTGGACAGCAGAGGGATATATCTAGTTCTGGCCCTGGACTGTAGAGGGATATATCTAGTTCTGGTCCTGGACAGTAGAGGGATATATCTAGTTCTGGTCCTGGACTGTAGAGGGATATATCTAGTTCTGGCCCTGGACTGTAGAGGGATATATCTAGTTCTGGTCCTGGACTGTAGAGGGATATATCTAGTTCTGGCCCTGGACTGTAGAGGGATATATCTAGTTCTGGCCCTGGACTGTAGAGTGATATATCTAGTTCTGGTCCTGGACTGTAGAGGAATATATCTAGTTCTGGTCCTGGACTGTAGAGGAATATATCTAGTTCTGGCCCTGGACTGTAGAGGGATATATCTAGTTCTGGTCCTGGACTGTACAGGAATATATCTAGTTCTGGCCCTGGACTGTAGAGGGATATATCTAGTTCTGGTCCTGGACTGTAGAGGGATATATCTAGTTCTGGCCCTGGACTGTAGAGGGATATATCTAGTTCTGGTCCTGGACTGTAGAGGGATATGTCTTGTTCTGATCCTGTTTGTATGGACATCTCTAGAGGTTTCGAGTTTAAAGCTGAATTAAAGCTGAATTCTGCCCATATCAGTTAGGGTACCCGCCTGAATAAACAATGGTCTGTCATGTAACTTTGTGATTTCCAGACTTTTTGAGAAGAGCCACCTGGACTGTAGGTGTCGCTGTCAGTGATAGATGTGTGCTAATTGATGTGGGAAGGGGTGGACCCCTTTCCCCACTTATGCCCTGAAGTACAACTAGTCAGACTCAGAACCACTATATGACTATCAGACATGACTATCAGAATGGGAACCTGACTTGGAGGAACATATTTTCGTAAATGCTCTACTGCTGTCTGTCTGTCTGTCTCTCTCTCTTACCTGTCTCCCTGTCTGTCCCCCAGCCCAGCCGTTTGCATAGTCAAATGTATTTATGTGTCTCCTATCCATGATATTTAAGTGGTGAAATATCAATGGGAGTGTTGCCTTTCGCATCTGGCATGTGTTTGTGCTTGAATTATTCTAAATGTTAAACCAGACAACTCACCTTCAAGTCTGAGCCATTTTAACATGCATTCTCCATTAAATGGTATTGTGTTTCTCCTCCGTACTTTATCTGATCTGTGTATCTAGTATTAGGGAAATGCCGTCTGGCCCAAACACCAACCAGCATATATATACAACAACATGCTCTCACAATCTCAGTGCAGTATCAGATGTCCAGACCTTTGTAAACGTCAAATTTTGAAGGTTAAGTTTAGGTATTCATTCTGAATGGTTAAGTTAAGGGTTAAGGTTTGGGTTAGTTTTAAAACAAAAACAAAAACAAAAAAATTCCAGCACTGGGATTGAGCACGGGAGCCTTGGAGCCGGAGCTCACGGCTTATGCCCATTTTCACCCCCATCCACAATGCCCTAGCAAAACCCAAGCCTACTTGATGCAAATAACGCTCATAGTTGCCCCTAGTGGCCAATTTAGAAGTAATCTCTGGACGTGCTGCTTACTTTGAGGGACGTCTAATTTCATAGTGGATCTTGAGCAACCTGGCTGATATTCCAGGTGGAAACATATGGAAACATGCATTGTTGGTTTTCATCTAATAGGTGTGACTGAATAGACTGACTATTTGTTTTCTCCAAAGATTCATGGGATTGAATGATACCAATGTATCTGTCAGGGCATACAATCTCCTCATCTATTGTTCAATTGTTGTCCAATGTGTTGATTTATGTTTAATGCGAGTGCATGAGTGCATGAGTGCATGAGTGCAGTACATAAAAATGGCCAAAACATTTTATGAATCTATTTATTTCTGCTCGCTCTACACTCCAATTCTGTCGGTCATGTTGTGTTGTTGATGCGTTTCCTTCTACGAAGGCACTGATGATTGTTCTGTTATTACACGTGTATCTCTGCAGACTGACACATCAAACAACTGAAGGGCTTTCCGTTTATTTCAAGCTAGTGTCACTCTACTTAGTCATGTCCTGTAGGTCTAATGTTTGTGCAGTAAGGCTTCAGTTTATCTTCTACTCTTTGCTAAATTATTTATCTTTGAACAAATGATGAGCACTTTTTCTCACAGTAGCCTGGTCCCAGGTCTGTTTGTGCTGTGTTTCAATGACCATGGGAGTTGGCTGTACAGCACAACAAGATCTGGAACCAGGCTACACTCACTGATCCTGATCTTGTCATACTGAAATGGATTCATCCGTCTGACGCACAACCTAAGAAGTCGGACTTCGTTTTCCTTATTTATGCATATGTAATCTTCAGTTCACAGCAGGGTGTCACAGTCACAGCTACCTGACTCAAACTTCACAGTCTATATATTCCTTACACTAGAGTCCCTTCAGGTACACCACAACAGTCCTAAGAATGGATTTTGTTTTCCTATTTATGCAGATCTAATCTTCAGTTCACACGGGTGTCACTGCTGCATTAAAGGACTGAAGCTTCACATGAAGGAAGGGGAGAGTGTGTATAGTACTGCTAGTGGTGTCAGGCATACAGTAGCTTTCATCTACTACAGGAGGGAGAAATGCAAGTCGGGTTTACATTTCTCACCAACAAATCCTCAGATTTACCTCTCTGCCGCCCCCTCTCTCCTCCCTCCTTCCTCCTCCCACTCTCCTCCACTGCCTCACACTCCTGTCATCTCATTCATCATTGGGATTATAATTCGCTACACCTTCAGGGCCTTCGTGTCTTGGAGCAGATTGGCAGCAGATCACACCATCTGAGTGGGATACAATGGAGGAGAAATAAATGATTTCCAACCTGTCTCCTGAGTCCCGAGATACCTTTAAAAACATCTGTGTGTGGGTAAAAGTAAAATTTCCTCTTGAATTTCCATTCTTAGGTTGAAAAATGTTCTCTTTCATCAGTAGCCTATGCCAGGTAGCCTAGTGGTTAGAGCGTTGGGCCAGTAACTGAAAGATTGCTGGATCGAATCCCTGAGCTGACAAGGTAAAACTCTGTTGTTCTGCCCCTGAGCAAGGCAGTTAACCCACTGTTCCCCGGCCACTGACGACATGGATGTTGATTAAGGCAGCCCTCCGTACCTCTCTTGTTGGGTTAAATGTGGAAGACACATTTCAGTTGAATGCATTCAGTTGTACAACTGACTAGGTATCCCCCTTCCCCATTGTCTGTGCTGTACCAGCAGAAAACCCACCAAACTCCATCATCCATAATGAGTGATCCTTAGGATATCTGAGACATTTGGCCTGAAAAAGATGATTACCGAGCCTCCACTCAGGCCTGACAGGGATATAGTGATGTCTTAGATATTGGTGCCCGAGGCAGGCCTGAATGGCTTTCAACAACAACTCCAATCTCTGGGTGCTGAGCAGACCCAAACTGCCCTGGTCTGTAGCCCTCGGAGAAAACACTTCCTTTAGATAAGTAGGAGGCCTTGCCTGCAACCATTAGTCCACACACACACGCATACACACACACACACACACACACACACACACCTACCTACAGTAGCTCTAGCTAATTTCCATCAAAGTTGCTGACTAGCCTCCAGGAACCTTTCAACCTGGTGTTCATTGAAGCTAGCAGATGATGAATTTATACTTGCGGAATATCAAACGGAAACAAGTTATTGCTGCTCCCGCTGTGCCTGGGACACCTCGTAAAGCTGTTGTAGCACCGTGGAGGATGAGGAATGTGGAACTTGGATTGAAATGTCTCAATCTGTACCCTTCTAGAATCTAACCACTGATGTTCAAGGCTCCACGTTCCCCTCAGACCAAGCATTAGCCTTACCTAAACATGTGATCCTATTTCATCATAGTTTACACCCAAATGGCACCCTATTCCCTATATAGTGCACTACTTTACACCCAAATGGCACCCTATTCCCTATATAGTGCACTACATTACACCCAAATGGCACCCTATTCCCTATATAGTGCACTACTTTTGACCAGGACCCATAGTGCTCCCATAGGTCTCTGGTGAAAAGTAGTGAACTATGTAGGGAATAGGGTACTATTTGAAACCTATTTGAAATATGACAGCATTGAGTTAAGTAAAAACCCATCCGTCTCTGATTGAGATGTCTATCCTTGGTTAATAATGGCATGACACTCTGAATTAATGACAAAACAATTGGCTTTGTGAATCTCAGCCATGAGAGCACAGTCAATTCTTTATCCATCTACTGCTGCCTGTCAATCTATTTCACAGTTGTCCTTTGCTGTGAGCATGGGGCGGAATAGATAAACACCAAACCAGGAAGTCATATCTATTTATACAATATCCTGGAGAGCATTGCTACAGTACAAGGCAAAGGGTTTAGGCCCATATAGCTGTTTGCCATTGTAAACTTCAAACAGACTTGAACTTGAGGTTAACTTAACTCTTCCATTTGATTATCATTATATAATATTGTGTGGCCCCTTTAGCCTCACTCCTAACAATTCCAAGTTGATCCGAAATAGTCATCATGATGACATCAGCACGTGTGAATGCATGAATATCTCAACGGTTGGTTATGCAAACATTCTAAAAGACCTCTGCTATTCAGATCACAGGACTATGCAGACAGGGAAAAACTATGACAGGACTATGCAGTTGTCAGAGATAAACATTTACAGTACTCTGTGTGTGTGTGTGTGTGTGTGTGTGTGTGTGTGTGTGTGTGTGTGTGTGTGTGTGTGTGTGTGTGTGTGTGTGTGTGTGTGTGTGTGTGTGTGTGTGTGTGTACTTTAGCTTTGTATCCCCTTTATAACAGAATTACTCTAAACGAATTAACTAATTTGTTAAAAACAATAAACAACATCATGTTTAGTAGCATGTAGTAATCCCAGCTTGTTTAACTAAGTGTTAGGACAATGTAATTATCTGCAAAATGATGTTCCCTTTCCCAGTGGCTTCTTCTAGTAACACTGCAATTAGTGGCACTGTCAAAATTATTTCCTCCACACAAAAACACAGGGATTAAATTGTTCCTGTCATAACAAATTAGCATTAATGAGTCTAATCATCTCATCTCTGGTAGATTGGTGGTTCACTGAGGGCTGGTAAGAGATACTGTAGGAAGGGTCTTTCACAACACACACACACACACACACACACACACACACACACACACACACACACAAAAGGACCAGAAATTATGTGTTCTGAGAAGATACAGATGTAGGATCGTAATTTGAGCCAGTTTGCTACAACAGGAAAATAATCCTGCAGCAACAGGAAATGTAAATTATTATGTAGTTTGTAATTAATTGTAACGGTTTTCTTCTATCTCCTCCTCGGAAGAGGAGGTGTAGCAAGGATCGGACCAAAATGCAGCGTGGCTATTACGATCCATGTTTTAATAAACAAACGAAACACGAATCAAAACACAAACTCTACAAAAACAATAAACGTAATGAAAACCGAAACAGCCTAAACTGGTGCAAACGAACACAGAATCAGGACATTAAGACACTAAGGACAATCACCCACAATACAACCAAAGAATATGGCTGCCTAAATATGGTTCCCAATCAGAGACAACGATAAACACCTGCCTCTGATTGAGAACCACTCCAGACAGCCATAGACTTTCCTAGAACACCCTACTAAGCTACAATCCCACTAACATACACACCAAAACCCCCAGACAAAACACACCACAATAGAAAAACTCCATGCCACACCCTGGCCTGACCCAACACATGAAGAAAAACACAAAATACTTAGACCAGGGCGTGACATTAATGGACATTTTTTAGGTTGATACATTTTCAAAGTGGAAATTACAATCTTTAGAAGCCTTTTTAAGCCTTAAATAGACTCCTGCAACAACAGGATGATCAAATGATGTTCTGTTCTGCTTCTGTACTCACCAGAAAATTAGCTATTTATCTGGCAAAACTGGTAATGGCATAATGCGCCCACAAGTATTATTAGGGAGGTAAGAGGATGGCAGTTATCATGTGGAACATAAGTCTACAATCCACTGCTAGATACACATTCTGAGTTTACTCATGGTAGAGGATCAACAGAGTGGTTCATTTCAACCTATAGTCAACCATCTTATTAGTACTAGAACATTTACCATCTGTAAATATCTCATAGTTTTCTCTGTTCTCTAGTATAGATGAGACTCTAGAGAGACTCTGTGTTTAGACAGCCATGACTTGACTTCAGTTCAGAGCCGGCTCTACGGGGTGGCAAAGCCGGGCATGGACCCTCACGTTAGAATTTGTACACCCCCCCCCCCCCCACACACACATACAGTTTTGTTTCCCCATAAACATAACAAATGGCATATGCATTAAAATGCCCGGTTTTGCCAATGTAGCGTTGTCAGGCCTGCCAGTAGCACAGACCGGGACAGAGGCTGTTTTCTTATTTCTTAACTTTTATTTAACCAGGGAAAATCATATTGAGACCTTATGCAAATGTTCCCTGGGAACAATACAGAAAATTAAATTATACACAATTTAGAACACAAGATTAAATAAATAGCAAATATTCTATGCAGAATAAACAAACCACACCAAACAAACACATTTATTAATATAAAAATCCCTAGCCTTTCTCCTAAATTGACCCAGAGACAACAACATGGTGATATGAGGGAGGGGGGGATATAACAATGCCATATTTAGTAGTTCAAATCTCCAAATGCATTCTGATTAGGCACCTAGCCATGCAATGTCATATGGTACAGCCTTCATTACCTTGTTTAGGAAGCTCATTGAATCCCACCCAGGACGAGGTCAAATTGACCGTTTATTTCTCAGAGGGAAAACAGTTGTTCACTTTTTGGACAGTTAATAATAGACTAGATAGTACAGTCGTAGCCAAAGTTTTGAGAATGACACAAATATTCATTTCCACAAGGTTTGCTGTGTCTTTAGATAATTTTGTCAGATGTTACTATGGAACACTGAAGTATAATTACAAGCATTTCATAAGTGTCAAAGGCTTTTATAGACAATTACATGAAGTTGATGCAAAGAGTCAATATTTGCAGTGTTGGCCCTTCTTTTTCAAGACCTCTGCAATCCCCTCTGGCATGCTGTCAATTAACTTCTGGGCCACATCCTGACTGATGGCAGCCCATTCTCACATAATCAATGCTTGGAGTTTGTCAGAATTTGTGGGTTGTTATTTGTCCACCTGCCTATTGAGGATTGACCACAAGTTCTCAATGGGATTAAGGTCTGGGGAGTTTCCTGGCCATGGACCCAAAATATTGATGCTTTGTTCCTCGAGCCACTTAGTTATCACTTTTGCCTTATGGCAAGGTGCTCCATCATGCTGGAAAAGGCGTTGTTCATCACCAAACTGTTCCTGGATATGGGAGAAGTTGCTCTCGGAGGATGTGTTGGTACCATTCTTTATTCATGGCTGTGTTCTTAGGCAAAATTGTGATTGAATCCACTCCCTTAGCTGGGAAGCAACCCCACACATGAATAGTCTCAGGATGCATTACTGTTGGCATGACACAGGACTGATGGTAGCTCTCACCTTGCCTTCTCCGGACAAGCTTCTTTCCGGATGCCCCAAACAATCGGAAAGGGGATTCATCAGAGAAAACGACTTTACCCCAGTTCTCAGCAGTCCAATCCCTGTACCTTTTGCAGAATATCAGTCTATCCTTGATGATTTTCCTGGAGAGAGGTGGTTCTTTGCTGCTCTTCTTGACACCAGGCCATCCTCCAGAAGTCTTCACCTCACTGTGCATGCAGATGCACTCACACCTGCCTGCTGCCATTCCTGAGCAAGCTCTGTACTGGTGGTGCCCCGATCCCGCAGCTGAATCAACTTTAGGAACATAAGTCTACAATCCACTGCCAGATACACATTCTGAGTTTACTCATGGTAGAGCATCAACAGAGTGGTTTGTTTCAACCTATAGTCAACCATCTTATTACTACTTATTTAATTCTTACTTAGACCTAGGTCTCATTTGCAAATGTTCCCTGGGAACAATAGAGAAAATAAAATCATACACAATTTAGAACACAAAATGAAATAAATAGCAAATATTCTATACACAATAAGCAATCAAACCAAACAAGCACATTTGGACTGGGGTAAAACTTTAGGAGACGGTCCTGGAGCTTGCTGGACTTTCTTGGGCATCCTGAAACCTTCTTCACAACAATTGAACCGCTCTCCTTGAAGTTTTTGATGATCCGATAAATGGTTGATTTTTGGTGCAATTTTACTGGCAGCAATATCCTTGCCTGTGAAGCCATTTTTGTGCAAAGCAATGATGCCGGCACGTGTTTCCTTGCAGGTAACCATGGTTGACAAAGGAAGAACAATGATTCCAAGCACCACCCTCCTTTTGAAGCTTCCAGTCTGTTATTCGAACTCAATCAGCATGACAGAGTGATCTCCGGCCTTGTCCTCATCAACACTCACACCTGTGTTAACGAGAGAATCACTGTCAGGATGTCAGCTGGTCCTTTTGTGGCAAGGCTGAAATGCAGTGGAAATGTTTTTGAGGGATTCAGTTCATTTGCATGGCAAAGAGGGACTTTGCAATTAATTGCAATTCATCTGAATACTCTTCATAACATTCTGGAGTATATGCAAATTGCCATCATACAAACTGAGGCAGCAGATTTTGTGAAAATATATATTTGTGTCATTCTCAAAACTTTTGGCCACGACTGTAGCTACTAGCTTTGTTAAGTTTTGGTAGTGACGAGCTGAATAATTATAGCTGGCTAATAAGCATGGATATCCACCATGTTGAGTGCGATGCCGAGCTCATGTAGCAGCCTGCTGCCCCGACCACCGAGTTTGAGGAGCCTAGCAGAAAATGTAGTACCCACCCATCCCCCACACTGTGTGCTGACCAACAAGATAGAGAAGAGCCATGGCCTAGCACCAACAGCACGAGGGTAACATTACAACAAGCACCTGCACCTCCGTTACCTCAGCAACTAGGATCTGATGACCTGTTGGATATAAACAAACTGAACCAGTGGAAGCAGAGTTTATTGATTCTTGCAAAGTGAAATCGCAACAACAAACGGACACCCCACACCTTTGTCAGCAATGCTGACTGAGCTGTTGGCACTGAAACATGTATTTGGATGAACATTTGGGACATCTACAGCAATGTGTGACACTTCTTTCTCCACTCTGAAGAACACAGACACAGCATGTTACATCAACAAAAAGCCCAGCTTGTCCAGCTGGCATTTGAGAGGGAACTGACAAGTACATTTTGCCACGAAGGAGAATGGAATCAGAAACTTCTCATGAGGTTCAACACAGCATGGAGGAGGCTGCAACTCATCTAAATGGTAAGCTGGCATGGCCCTGGTCGCCATGCCAGAATGATTACTTCATTGGTTTTCCCTCATGTAAGCCTGGTTGTTTGGCAGATTTTTTATGTAATATATAGTTTAAGCCTTTGCTTTTTCTTCAATACATCTTTTAAATGAATTTAATTGCTTGCTTTTGCTGGTCTAATTGCTATTGATAGATATACAGTTTTGTTATTTGACGGGTATAAGGACGATGACCAACGTAGCATATTGTTTGTGCTCTGAGGTGGTGCTGAAATTGGCAGTGCATCTAAAGTTATCCTTTCATTGTGCTGATGGGAGTGTGGTGGCCGTGTGGTGCAAGGACAACAACCTCTCCCTCAACGTGATCAAGACAAAGGAGAGGATTGTGGACTACAGGAAAAGGAGGAGCGGGCAGGCCCTCATGCTCATCAACAGGGTTGCAGTGGAGCAGGTTGAGAGCTTCAAGTTCCTTGGTGTCCACTATCATGGTCCAAACTCACTAAGACAGATGTGAAGAGGGCACGACAAAGCCTATTCCCCTTCAGGAGACTGAAAAGATTTGGCATGGGTCCTCAACTGCTTGGCCTCTGACCGCAAGGCACTACAAAGTGTAGTGCGTATGGCACAGTACATCACTGGGGCCAAGCTTCCTGCCATCCAGGACTTCTATACCAGGCGGTGTCAGAGAAAGTGTCATAAAAATGGTCAAATACTCCACCCACCCCAGTCATGGACTGTTCTCTATGCCACCGCACGGCAAGCGGTACCGGAGCGCCAAGTCTAGGTCCAAAAGGCTTTTTAACAGCTTCTACCCCCAAGCCATAAGACTCCTGAACAGCTAATCAAAGGGCTACCCAGACCCCCCCTTTATGCTGCTGCTACTCTCTGTTTATTTTCATATCACCTCAATTACCTCAACTAACTTTAAAATGTACCTTTATTTAACACAGATTTTTTTTGTTTGTTGATTTTTTCAAATTTAACTAGGCAAGTCAGTTAAGAAGAAACTCTTATTTACAATGATGGCCTACCGGGGAACAGTGGGTTAACTGGTCTAGGAACAGTGGGTTAACTGGTCTAGGAACAGTGGGTTAACTGGTCTAGGAACAGTGGGTTAACTGCCTTGTTCAGGGGAACAGTGGGTTAACTGCCTTGTTCAGGGGCAGAATGACAGATTTTTACCTTGTCAGCTAGGGGATTCGATCCAGCAACCTTTCGGTAACTGGTCCAACACATTGACTCTGTACCGGTACCCCCTGTATATAGACTCGCTATTGTTATTTTACTGCTGACGATTAATTATTTGTTACTTCTATTTTCTATTTTCTACTTATCAATTTTTTACTTACCACTTTTTTTTCTTAACTTCTTAAAGCATTTTTGGTTAAGGGCTTGTAAGTAAGCGTTTTGCTGTAAGGTCTAAACCTGTTGTATTCGGAGCGTTTGACAATATTCATTTGAATTGATTTGATTTGGCAGTAGCCTTCTGTCCATGGTCCTGAATCGATGGTTACAGAGTGTTCTGTTTTAATGAGCACATCTTGAGCTACCAGTCTTCGTGGGGCCTCTCTTCAACACTGTGTGCTTTCTTTCAAAAGGACACTTGTTGTGTATATGGCTGTATTTCCAGTTGTGGAAAAAGTACCCAATTGTCATACTTGAGTAAAAGTAAAGATACCTTAATAGAAAATGACTCAAGTAAAAGTAAAAGTCACCCAGTAAAATACTACTTGAGTAAAATTATAAAAGTTTTTGGTTTTAAATATACTTAAGTATCAAAAGGAAATGTAAATGCTCAAATGTACAAGTACAAGTTAGAATAATTTCTAATTCCTTATATTAAGCAAAGCAGATGGCCACATTTTCTAGTTTGTATTTATTTACCGAGAGCCAAGATGGCCACATTTTCTAGTTTGTATTTATTTACCGATAGCCAAGATGGCCACATTTTCTAGTTTGTATTTATTTACCGATAGCCAAGATGGCCACATTTTCTAGTTTGTATTTATTTACCGATAGCCAAGATGGCCACATTTTCTAGTTTGTATTTATTTACCGAGAGCCAAGATGGCAACATTTTCTAGTTTGTATTTATTTACCGAGAGCCAAGATGGCCACATTTTCTAGTTTATATTTATTTACAGATAGCCTGGGGCACACTCCAACTCTCAAACATAATTTATTAACGGAGCATGTGTTTAGTGAGTCCTCCAGATCAGAGGCAGTAGGGATGACCAGGGATGTTCTCTGTTTAGTGAGTCCTCCAGATCAGAGGCAGTAGGGATGACCAGGGATGTCCTCTTGATAAGTGTGTGAATTAGACCATTTTCCTGTCCTGCTAACATTCAAAATGTAACAAGTACTTTTTGGTGTCAGGGAAAATGTATGGAGTAAAAAGTACATGAAGTAAAAGTAAAAGTAGTCAAAAATGTTAAAGTAAAGATACCTCCAAAAAGTACAGATACCCCCAAAAATGACTTAAGTAGTACTTTAATGTATTTTTGCTTAAGTACTTTATACCACTGTGTATTTCAGATGTTGTATTGTAGGACCAATAGCATGTGTAACCTACTAAAATCAGTAGGCAAACTTTCACTCTGTTATGATTGATTTGTATTACACAATCATTGTGTGATAGGCTACTGTAAAGGTCATGTGAATACTAAGAAAATTACACAGCCTACTGTTTTGCCCCCTCCCTGTGCTCTTGTTGTAGCATGTGTGTGTGTGTGTGTGTTTTCTCTCTGACACATCAGCTATGACATTAGAATATACACTTAGTTTGATTTAGTTTGCTCCTCTGAAACTCCCACACATAACATTTTACCCTCATTGTGTAGTGTCATAAAAATGTAGCCTGTAGTTCTAATGTTTGAAGTTTAATCTGAAGCCTGTAAGAATCTCTGATAAGCTAGTGGTGGTGCTCATCCTGTCAGCTGATCTGTGCGTGTTGATAGGCACAAATGATGTGTAGGCCTACGTAGCCACGGCTGCATTTCAGATACATGTCAAAATGGGCTGTTATTATTCAAAGTGACGCCTGTTGATGTTTTGCTGGACCCCCACAAGGTTGGTTGCAAATTTACATGCGAATGGTAGGCCTATTTGGGCGTTATTTTTGTTAAACATTTCACAAAGCTATACACGGTGTCACAATGACGCCACTTTTAGACTGCTGGCTGGTGGCAATGATGTGAATACATGTTCAGTAATTACAGTTGGAAAGATTGCAGATTGTACCTGAACCTGCATGGCATGAGCCATCCTTGTGCTCTCTCCCAGCTTGGATAGAAAGTTGTTGTGCGTGAAACCAGTCGATTAATGACCAATAATACAGCCAGTCCACCCTCAAAACACTACCTTATTAGGGATTGTTTCATTATTCAGTCTATTATCTATAGCTATATACCGTATTTAACTGCTGTTTAGCTGCTATTTATACATTTTTTTTAAATAAAAATTGCACTTCAAATAGCCTAACAATGAGGGAAAAGTAGTCGGCTTGAGGATAAATTCAGCCACCACTCAGCGGGTTTTGTCTGGCTAATAGCCTACACAAATGGGCTGCAATATTCAAGGTAAATGTAATTCAATCAAATTAAATCCAATTTGAGAGACTCCCCTAGTCTCCTGAAGTCCTCCTTTTTTGCGTCCAAATGTTTCCAGCACGGCCTGTAGGTCCAGGTTGCAGGCCCGACTGTTTTCTGTACTGAGAATTGCCAACAATACTGTCGTTTCTGAGACTGGAGATGGCATAAAGAACTACCTGAGAAGCATCAGGCTCTCGTACTGATATCCTGTATGCTTTTGAATTGAGTAAGCACTGTCGCCGCTGTAGCCTTGACTACGGCAGTTGTTCACTGAAATCCCCTTATATTTTCCTCTTTTTCAAGGCCTGAGGAAATTTTTCAGTCACATTCCTGAAGCCCAAGAAACGAACCCTCCGCTTCCTAGTGCATATGGAAATTAAAAAGGTTTAAGAATTACTTTTGGAAGGTTACTGTCAAAATTATTTATTACATTTAAATAATAGGTGCATTGGCCCCCAGGGCTTGTGCCCCCCCCATTTTTCTTCCTTGCACTGACTGGTCCTGTCTGACTGGGTACATCCTAAATGCACCCTATTCCTATTTCTTATGTAGTGCACTACTGTTGACCAGAGCCTTTTTGGATGTAGACACTCTTCTTGATGCAGCAGGAGAATAATGATGCAGCAGGAGAATAATGATGCAGCAGGAGAATAATGACGCAACAGGAGAATAATGACGCAGCAGGAGAATAACGACGCAGCAGGAAAATAACGACGCAGCAGGAAAATAACGACGCAGGTTGATTATGATTGGCATCAGTAGGTTGGTTATGAATGGCATCAGTAGGTTGGTTATGAATGGCATCAGTAGGTTGGTTATGAATGGCATCAGTAGGTTGGTTATGAATGGCATCAGTAGGTTGGTTATGAATGGCATCAGTAGGTTGGTTATGAATGGCATCAGTAGGTTGGTTATGAATGGCATCAGTAGGTTGATTATGAATGGCATCAGTAGGTTGGTTATGAATGGCATCAGTAGGTTGATTATGAATGGCAACACTAGGTTGATTATGAATGGCAGCACTAGGTTGGTTATGAATGGCAGAAATAGGTTGGTTATGAATAGCAGCACTAGGTTGGTTATGAAAGGTAGCACTAGGTTGGTTATGAATGGCAGCACTAGGTTGGTTATGAATGGCAGAAATAGGTTGGTTATGAATAGGAGCACTAGGTTGGTTATGAATGGCAGCACTATGTTGGTTATGAATGGCAGCACTAGGTTGGTTATGAATGGCAGCACTATGTTGGTTATGAATGGCAGCACTAGGTTGGTTATTAATGGTAGCATTAGGTTGGTTATGAATGACAACACTATGTTGGTTATGAATGGCAGCACTAGGTTGGTTATTAATGGTAGCATTAGGTTGGTTATGAATGGCAGCACTAGGTTGGTTATGAATGGCAGCACTATGTTGGTTATGAATGGCAGCACTAGGTTGGTTATTAATGGTAGCATTAGGTTGGTTATGAATGACAACACTAGGTTGGTTATGAATGGCAGCACTATGTTGGTTATGAATGGCAGCACTAGGTTGGTTATTAATGGTAGCATTAGGTTGGTTATGAATGACAACACTATGTTGGTTATGAATGGCAGCACTATGTTGGTTATGAATGGCAGAAATAGGTTGGTTATGAATAGGAGCACTAGGTTGGTTATGAATGGCAGCACTATGTTGGTTATGAATGGCAGCACTAGGTTGGTTATGAATGGCAGCCCTATGTTGGTTATGAATGGCAGCACTATGTTGGTTATGAATGGCAGCACTATGTTGGTTATGAATGGCAGCACTAGGTTGATTATGAATGACAGCACTATGTTGGTTATGAATGACAACACTAGGTTGATTATGAATGGCAGCACTAGGTTGGTTATGAATGACAACACTAGGTTGATTATGAATGGCAGCACTAGGTTGGTTATGAATGACAATACTAGGTTGATTATGAATAGCAGCACTAGGTTGGTTATGAATGGCAGCACTATGTTGGTTATTAATGGCAGCACTAGGTTGGTTATGAATGGCAGCACTATGTTGGTTATGAATGGCAGCACTATGTTGGTTATGAATGGCAGCACTATGTTGATTATGAATGGCAGCACTAGGTTGGTTATGAATGGCAGCACTAGGTTGGTTATGAATGACAACACTAGGTAGGTTATGAATGGCAGCACTAGGTTGGTTATGAATGGCAGCACTAGGTTGATTATGAATGGCAGCACTATGTTTGTTATGAATGGCATCAGTAGGTTGATTATGAATGACAACACTAGGTTGGTTATGAATGGCAGCATTATGTTGGTTATTAATGGAAGCACTATGTTGGTTATTAACACTATGTTGGTTATTAACACTATGTTGGTTATTAATGGCAACACTATGTTGGTTATTAACACTATGTTGGTTATGAATGGCAGCACTATGTTGGTTATGAATGGCAGCACTAGGTTGGTTATGAATGGCAGCACTATGTTGGTTATGAATGGCAGCACTAGGTTGGTTATGAATGGCAGCACTATGTTGGTTATGAATGGCAGCACTAGGTTGGTTTTTAATGGCAGCACTAGGTTGGTTATGAATGGCAGCACTATGTTGGTTATGAATGACAACACTAGGTTGGTTATGAATGGCAGCACTATGTTGGTTATGAATGGCAGCACTAGGTTGGTTATTAATGGTAGCATTAGGTTGGTTATGAATGACAACACTATGTTGGTTATGAATGGCAGCACTATGTTGGTTATGAATGGCAGCACTCTGTTGGCTATTAATGGCAGCACTAGGTTGGTTATGAATGGCAGCACTATGTTGGTTATGAATGGCAGCACTAGGTTGGTTATTAATGGTAGCATTAGGTTGGTTATGAATGACAACACTATGTTGGTTATGAATGGCAGCACTAGGTTGGTTATTAATGGTAGCATTAGGTTGGTTATGAATGGCAGCACTAGGTTGGTTATGAATGGCAGCACTATGTTGGTTATGAATGGCAGCACTAGGTTGGTTATTAATGGTAGCATTAGGTTGGTTATGAATGACAACACTAGGTTGGTTATGAATGGCAGCACTATGTTGGTTATGAATGGCAGCACTAGGTTGGTTATTAATGGTAGCATTAGGTTGGTTATGAATGACAACACTATGTTGGTTATGAATGGCAGCACTATGTTGGTTATGAATGGCAGCACTCTGTTGGTTATTAATGGCAGCACTAGGTTGGTTATGAATGGCAGCACTATGTTGGTTATGAATGGCAGCACTAGGTTGGTTATTAATGGTAGCATTAGGTTGGTTATGAATGACAACACTATGTTGGTTATTAATGGCAGCACTAGGTTGGTTATGAATGACAATACTAGGTTGATTATGAATGGCAGCACTAGGTTGGTTATGAATGGCAGCACTATGTTGGTTATGAATGGCAGCACTATGTTGGTTATTAATGGCAGCACTATGTTGATTATGAATGGCAGCACTAGGTTGGTTATGAATGGCAGCACTATGTTGGTTATGAATGACAATACTAGGTTGGTTATGAATGGCAGCACTATGTTGGTTATTAATGGTAGCATTAGGTTGGTTATGAATGGCAGCACTAGGTTGGTTATGAATGACAACACTATGTTGGTTATGAATGGCAGCACTATGTTGGTTATTAATGGGAGCATTAGGTTGGTTATGAATGGCAGCACTAGGTTGGTTATTAATGGCAGCACTAGGTTGGTTATGAATGACAACACTATGTTGGTTATGAATGGCAGCACTATGTTGGTTATGAATGGCATCAGTAGGTTGGTTATGAATGGCAGCACTAGGTTGGTTATGAATGACAACACTATGTTGGTTATGAATGGCAGCACTATGTTGGTCATGAATGGCATCAGTAGGTTGGTTATGAATGGCAGCACTATGTTGGTTATGAATGGCAGCACTAGGTTGGTTATGAATGGCAGCACTAGGTTGGTTATGAATGACAACACTAGGTTGGTTATGAATGACAACACTATGTTGGTTATGAATGGCAGCACTATGTTGGTTATGAATGGCAGCACTCTTGTTGGTTATTAATGGCAGCACTAGGTTGGTTATGAATGGCAGTACTATGTTGGTTATGAATGGCAGCACTAGGTTGGTTATTAATGGTAGCATTAGGTTGGTTATGAATGACAACACTATGTTGGTTATGAATGGCAGCACTAGGTTGGTTATTAATGGTAGCATTAGGTTGGTTATGAATGGCAGCACTAGGTTGGTTATTAATGGTAGCATTAGGTTGGTTATGAATGACAACACTATGTTGGTTATGAATGACAGCACTAGGTTGGTTATTAATGGCAGCATTAGGTTGGTTATGAATGACAACACTATGTTGGTTATGAATGGCATCAGTAGGTTGATTATGAATGGCATCAGTAGGTTGATTATGAATGGCATCAGTAGGTTGATTATGAATGGCATCAGTAGGTTGATTATGAATGGCATCAGTAGGTTGGTTATGAATGGCAGCACTAGGTTGGTTATGAATGGCAGCACTATGTTGGTTATGAATGGCAGCACTAGGTTGGTTATGAATGGCAGCACTATGTTGGTTATGAATGGCAACACTATGTTGGTTATTAATGGCAGCACTAGGTTGGTTATTAATGGCAGCACTATGTTGGTTATGAATGGCAGCACTATGTTGGTTATTAATGGCAGCACTATGTTGGTTATGAATGGCAGCACTAGGTTGGTTATTAATGGCAGCACTATGTTGGTTATGAATGGCAGCACTAGGTTGGTTATTAATGGCAGCACTAGGTTGGTTATTAATGGCAGCACTAGGTTGGTTATTAATGGCAGCACTATGTTGGTTATGAATGGCAGCACTATGTTGGTTATGAATGGCAGCACTAGGTTTGGTTATTAATGGCAGCACTAGGTTGGTTATTAATGGCAGCACTATGTTGGTTATGAATGGCAGCACTATGTTGGTTATGAATGGCAGCACTAGGTTGGTTATTAATGGCAGCACTAGGTTGGTTATGAATGGCAGCACTAGGTTGGTTATGAATGGCAGCACTAGGTTGGTTATTAATGGCAGCATTAGGTTGGTTATGAATGGCAGCACTAGGTTGGTATGAATGGCAGCACTATGTTGGTTATTAATGGCAGCACTATGTTGGTTATGAATGGCAGCACTAGGTTGGTTATTAATGGCAGCACTAGGTTGGTTATGAATGGCAGCACTAGGTTGGTTATGAATGGCAGCACTATGTTGGTTATGAATGGCAGCACTATGTTGGTTATGAATGGCAGCACTATGTTGGTTATGAATGGCAGCACTATGTTGGTTATTAATGGCAGCACTATGTTGGTTATGAATGGCAGCACTAGGTTGGTTATTAATGGCAGCACTAGGTTGGTTATTAATGGCAGCACTATGTTGGTTATGAATGGCAGCACTATGTTGGTTATGAATGGCAGCACTAGGTTGGTTATTAATGGCAGCACTAGGTTGGTTATGAATGGCAGCACTAGGTTGGTTATGAATGGCAGCACTAGGTTGGTTATTAATGGCAGCATTAGGTTGGTTATGAATGGCAGCACTAGGTTGGTATGAATGGCAGCACTATGTTGGTTATGAATGGCAGCAGTAGCTTGCGATTAATGACAACATGCAGGCTTTCAGCCCAGTCTCTGATGTTCGTTAGTCTATTGTCCCATCCCCTGCTTTACAAATATACATCCTCACTAAAAAAGATGCTAATATAAATTGAAAGTAAATGTTACATTAATGGATTAAGGGGTGCTCCTCGGGACATTATTTAGTTATTTCTACTTAAAGGGCTACTTCAAGATTTTGGCAATGAGGCCCTTTATCTGCATCCAGTATGATGAATTTAGAGGTAGTTTCGTGACCAATGCTAACTAGTGTTAGCGCAATGACAGGAAGTTTATGGTATCTACTACAATGCTAGCAGTTACCATAGACGTCCAGGCATTGTGCTAATGCTAGTTAGCAACTTCCTTCAAACTGCACTTCAAACTGCACGCAGAGACAAGACATTTCCAAAATCCTGAAGTATCCTTTAAATAGCAAAGGATTTTCATCATAATACCCAATAAAGATAATCACACTGTGTTTATTGTAGCTACTGTAACACTCCCTAAAATCAAAGGATTTATGCTACTAAACCCAATGTTGATGATTAGACCGTGTGCGTCGTATTGTAATCCTTAAGGAGGGAGTTATTTCATGTGATGATCACCACTGTTCAAGGTCTCAGAAGACATCTGAGGGATGCTAATTTGACAGAGAGACACACACAATCAAGTACCATTTCAAATTCAATAACAGTGTTATTGTTGTGTGTTTTGTTAATAATTCGACCGGCTCTTCAAAATGTGGGAGGATGGGATCAGAAGCAAGCCCAGAGACAAGACAAAGCTCTGATGCCAGAGAGGAGTGTGCTTCACTTTACCAAATGGCAATGTGTTTTTATGGCCTGTGTGCATCTTCTGTTGTCATTGAAATTGTGTAAAATAACACAATAGATGAATTAGACAACAGGAAGTGCCTGTAGTGTCAAACGTCTGTAAGCTAAGTAGGTGGTTGTCCTACTGTGTATGATGACGTCATATCGCTGAGTCTGCCAGCATCCCAAATTGCACTCTATTCCCTACATAGTGCACTACTTTTTTACACATAGTGCACTACTTTTGATGAAAGCCCTACGGGCTCTAGTCAAAAGTAATGCACTATATAGGAAATAGGGTGCAATTTGGGACGCAAACTGTCTTTCAGGGTGAAAGTCAAGATTTGTAATTTCTGGTCAGAAAAGCATAATTTCTAGCATCACCAGATAGTGGCGACCAGATTGACCACATCTTTGTGGTGTCTTTGGCAGGAGATCCGCTATCTCAGCAGGGAGCTAACAACACCAGGATATGGAGGAAAACCAAAATTGCTCCATAAACAAATCTGGAGAAGGTCTGTAAATCCATTAAATGAGCCTTAGGAAATTGGAAGGGAAAAAGGAAGGAAGGAAGAGGGAACGAGAGGAGACGTGGCTGGGTCTGGCGTCTCAGCTTGGGGGAACGAGAGGAGACGTGGCTGGGTCTGGCGTCTCAGCTTGGGAGGGAACGAGAGGAGAGGTGGCTGGGTCTGGCGTCTCAGCTTGGGAGGGAACGAGAGGAGACGTGCCAGGGTCTGGCGTCTCAGCTTGGGGGGAACGAGAGGAGACGTGCCAGGGTCTGGCGTCTCAGTGTGGGAGACTAGAGGAGACACGGTGGGGTCTGACGTCTCAGCGTGGGAAATCTGGGGGGGACACGGTGGGGTCTGTCGTCTCAGCGTGGGAGACTAGAGGAGACACGGTGGGGTCTGACATCTCAACGTGGGAGACTAGAGGAGACACGGTGGGGTCTGGCATTTCAGCGTGGGAGACTAGAGGAGACACGGTGGGGTCTGGCGTCTCAGCGTGGGACACTAGAGGAGACACGGTGGGGTCTGGCGTCTCAGCGTGGGAGACTAGAGGAAACACGGTGGGGTCTGACGTCTCAGTGTGGGAGACTAGAGGACACAGAGATACCCAACCAAGAGGAAGAGAACAAAATGCTCTCCAACAACAACAAGGGATTTGGAGTCCCTTTCTCGCATGGTAAATTCCCCACCTGATTATTCCAAGGTAGGATACGAAGAGAAAATAATATCTGAATTCATTATGGAAATAGATGCACCCCAAATGGCACCCTTTTCTCTATACAGTGCACTACTTTTGATCAGGTCCCATAGGACTCTAGTCAAAGTTAGTGCACTATTTTGGGAATAAGGTGCCATTTAGGGTGCATCCTATTTCCATGTTGGAATTCAGATATGATTTTCTCTTTTTATCCTGCCTTGGAATAATCAAGTGGGGAATTTACCATGTCTGGTGATGTCAGCGTATGCTCTACTGGTGTTGAAGTCAGGTGTAGGAGAGCAGAGAGTTGTGATCTACTGGTGTTGAAATCAGGTGCAGGAGAGCAGAGAGTTGTGCTCTACTGGTGTTGAAGTCAGGTGTAGGAGAGCAGAGAGTTGTGCTCTACTGGTGTTGAAGTCAGGTGCAGGAGAGCAGAGAGTTGTGCTCTACTGGTGTTGAAGTCAGGTGTAGGAGAGCAGAGAGTTGTGCTCTACTGGTGTTGAAGTCAGGTGCAGGAGAGCAGAGAGTTGTGCTCTACTGGTGTTGAGGAGTGGTGTTGAAGTCAGGTGCAGGAGAGCAGAGAGTTGTGCTCTACTGGTGTTGAAGTCAGGTGCAGGAGAGCAGAGAGTTGTGCTCTACTGGTGTTGAAGTCAGGTGCAGGAGAGCAGAGAGTTGTGCTCTACTGGTGTTGAAGTCAGGTGCAGGAGAGCAGAGTGTTGTGCTCTACTGGTGTTGAAGTCAGGTGCAGGAGAGCAGAGAGTTGTGCTCTACTGGTGTTGAAGTCAGGTGCAGGAGAGCAGAGGTGTGCTCTACTGGTGTTGAAGTCAGGTGCAGGAGAGCAGAGAGTTGTGCTCTACTGGTGTTGAAGTCAGGTGCAGGAGAGCAGAGAGTTGTGCTCTACTGGTGTTGAAGTCAGGTGTAGGAGAGCAGAGAGTTGTGCTCTACTGGTGTTGAAGTCAGGTGCAGGAGAGCAGAGAGTTGTGCTCTACTGGTGTTGAAGTCAGGTGCAGGAGAGCAGAGAGTTGTGCTCTACTGGTGTTGAAGTCAGGTGCAGGAGAGCAGAGAGTTGTGCTCTACTGGTGTTGAAGTCAGGTGTAGGAGAGCAGAGAGTTGTGCTCTACTGGTGTTGAAGTCAGGTGCAGGAGAGCAGAGTGTTGTGCTCTACTGGTGTTGAAGTCAGGTGCAGGAGAGGCGATAGTTGTGCTCTACTGGTGTTGAAGTCAGGTGCAGGAGAGCAGAGAGTTGTGCTCTACTGGTGTTGAAGTCAGGTGCAGGAGAGCAGAGAGTTGTGCTCTACTGGTGTTGAAGTCAGGTGCAGGAGAGCAGAGGTGTGCTCTACTGGTGTTGAAGTCAGGTGCAGGAGAGCAGAGAGTTGTGCTCTACTGGTGTTGAAGTCAGGTGCAGGAGAGCAGAGTGTTGTGCTCTACTGGTGTTGAAGTCAGGTGCAGGAGAGGAGATAGTTGTGCTCTACTGGTGTTGAAGTCAGGTGCAGGAGAGCAGAGAGTTGTGCTCTACTGGTGTTGAAGTCAGGTGCAGGAGAGCAGAGAGTTGTGCTCTACTGGTGTTGAAGTCAGGTGTAGGAGAGCAGAGAGGTGTGATCAGGCGCACATTTTATTCAGCAGAAGAAACAACAGACGAACGCAACAGTGTCCAACAAACCTCCAGCCAAAGGCAAAAGTGCAAAGCGCGACAAAGTCACAAATAAGCAAAAATGTTAATTAAACATACTCCTGGTTGAAACATAGTACCCGGGGGAAAAACCAGCTAGGCGTGTCAATACAAAACACGTAACAAAACAATCCCACACAAAGACATGGGGGGAACAGAGGAATATATATATGCAGTTGATTAGGGAATGTAAACCAGGTGTGCGGGGAACAAGACAAAACAAACGGAACAATGAAAAATGGAGCGGCGATGGCTAGAAGGCCGGTGATGTCGACCGCCGAACGCCGCCTAAACAAGGAGGGGAGCCGACTTCGGCGGAAGTCGTGACAGGTGATCCCTCAATAAGATCTGCTGTGTGGGGTTGTGCATCAATACAATCCTTATGACTGAGTAAATGGGTTTCAATAAACAGGTTAAACGGTACGTTCCTGCAAGAGTAAAGTTTGATTATTTCCCCCCATTGTGTATTAATAAATACAGAGACAAATGAATATGAACCTGCTCCATCTTGAGCAGGAGTCTCTTTGCATACTGCTTCATTTTCCTCTCCACTTTCAAGTTGAACACTATCATTTAATGATTCAGTTTCATGGGTTGGGGCTTTCCTATATACGATGTTGTAAAACAGCTATTTGAAATCCAACATCATTGTTACTGACTTACTATGGTATAGCGGTGCTATAAAGAACCAACAGACCTTGAAATTGTCCTTTAGTGTAATAGACGCTGCATAGTTGCGGAGGCTCTTAGAAAAGCAAAAGCTTGGCCTATCAGGATGATAACAACCAGATTCTACTGATGAGAAGAACTGTCCTTTTCAGAGGACAACTGGGATCTGATGTGCCCAGACATTAACTGTATCTCCAATGGCACCCTATTCCCTTCATAGTGCACTACTTTTGACCAAAGCCCTATTGGCCCTGGTCGAAAGTAGTGCACTATATATGGAATATACAGCCTTTGTGTTGTATAATGGGTGTCAGAAGCATTACTGTATGACGGTTGATGAATGAGAGAGCAGGAATATACATGAAGTCAATCTCACGATACATCGTTTCCATCACATACTCACAATGCAAATCCTCTGAAACTTGAAATGTGTATTTTTTCCGGACAGACGACTAGATTTTAAAGTATGCCTAAACCATTTAGGGGGGTAATTTGGGTACAAAATAATACAGTGGGGATTGTGATGTTGAGGTATTTTAAAACTTTTAAATCCAGTTTCTTCTGCTCCCTTTAAAACACACACACACACACACACACACACACACACACACACACACACACACACACACACACACACACACACACACACACACACACAGACACACACGCACACACACACACACACACACACACACACACACACACACACACACACACACACACACACACACACACACACACACACACACACACACACACACACACACAGAGACAGGAAGGAAAGAAAGAACAGACACAACAGGGAATCTTTTAGGAATATATTTCTGATTGAAATAGCTTTTAAACAAACAGCTGGTCACTTTGTGCATTTTACAAAACACTGTTTTTGTTTTCTTTGAAATAACGCCACACAAAGCACTTCAGAGGTCGAGAGCCAAACACAAGCGGAACAAAATAACCAAAAACTGCGGTTGAAACATTTCACATCTATTACACACACAAACTCTGCTGTCATGTTGACATGGGCACAGGACAACATGACCATGAGCATACTAAATATACAGAAATGATAATATTCCTCCAAATTAAAATAAAAACCTTTAACATGTTATTCATATCCAGAACAAATAAACCTCAAAAAAAGAACCTTTTTTAAATCCACTTCACAGTGGTTAAATCCTTCTCTGGAATCAAACAGACGCAATTATCTGTTAGAGACCTCATCAAATGGCCTTCTTCTAACTTTTCAAACTGATTGTCACCGTGTCAAATCTTCCATGCTGGCCCGACATCAGCAAAGACATTGGAAGCAGTATTAACATTGGCGTAAGTGTAAAGATTTACTTTATCTTGGCCTAATAGAATTTGAAGATGTCAAATAAATTAGATTGGCACAATTAACTGTATTGTCCCCAAAAGAAAATGTGTCTTCGGCATTCAGGTCCAGACTAGTCTGCAATGAGTCTGGGCACTTGGGGCCTCTGTATGCACTGTATGCACAATTTAGGATTACATCTGTGCGTACAAATCTTTATATAAATGAGGCCCCTGGTTGTCATCGGTACTGAAGTACCTGTACCTGTCTACAGTAACATACTGCTACGTTATATCCAGATCAGGGCTGCTCCAGAGCCGCTCTTCCTTTCTGAGAGCCACTGGACTTAAATCATAGCAGATGTCTATCTTTAAAAAGCATGTGAAGATGGGATTAATCTGGACATCAGAAGGCCCCAAGGCTCATGGATAACTATCTGCATTTTACACACTGATAAACACACACACACACGCACACACACGCACGCGCGCACATGCACGAGCGCACACACGCACACACATATCTCTTTTAACTCAATACAAAGCAGTGTGCTGAGCCATTTCGTTCAATTTCAATGGTTTTCAGTGTCCATTCTGGAAATCAATTTTGGTTGTGCAATTTACAAAGGAACACATTTGAAGGTTAAAATGTACATTTCTATGAAACAGAAGGGGCTTGTTGAGGAGACCACCTGCAAGCAGTGACGGTAAACAAGAGATTGCGTTTCTATTCCTGACTCCTAAAGACAGCCTTTGTGACACAAAACCAAAATCACACTCCTAGAAATTAGCCTGCGCTACCAGATTAGCTAAGAGCAAAGGATTCTACATGCCACTTTCTGAAATGCCTCAAAGACTTTAATTCAGGATCCAAGAGCATTATAATTTAAGGCCATGATATATTACAGATGTAGGATCTTAATTGGATTTTTAACTTTCCTGGGGTTTAAAATGAAATCAAATTGCATTTGTCACAATGCTTCTGAAGTTTGTAATTTCAACTTCGAAATTTCAGACTTGATTTATCCTTGCAAAAAATGTATCAACCCTGACAAAAAAAATTATTTTCATTATAATCTATGTAAACATTTACATTTCCTGTTGCTGCAGGATTATTTTCCTGTTGTAGCAAACTGGCTCAAATTAAGATCCTACATCTGTAGGTGAATGAAAATACATATTCTGTAGTATTCACCACAAGAGAGTTGTTTGAAATAGCCCTCAGTTAGAACGATTTAACAGATTCTGTACAATGGAAGGAAAATGCTTCTTCGAGGTAATCATGTTTTCAATTTAGATAATTGTATTGAAAATTATAATTGTTGATATAGCAACACTGTGCAGGTAGCCTTAATGTATTTACTAATTTTCTCTCCTTATTCCCTATATTTCGATTCATAAACGATTTGAAAAAGAAAATAAATTTGAACATTCAAATGGCCTTAATTTAAGCACAAAACATAACGATTCTTCGGTAGCCATACAAGCTTCACTTTAGACCTTTTGGCAAATGGACACGGTAAACAACAGACTATTTCACTGAAATAGTCTCCCCTCTAGAGCCATGTGGTACTCAAAATGGCTTCTAAATGCGTTACCTATGTCATTCCATATCTTGCTTTTTATTTTAAGTTAATCAATCCTTTTTACTCTCTCTTTTGAGTCCATATCAAGGCGTTCTGTATCTTCTGCACTCTTTAAATCCAGGCCTTGTGACAGAAACACCACAAGAACAGTCAGCAGCTGTACGAACAGCAAAGCAGTCTGGCGGAGCTAACTAGCTTCACAGGACAGATAGCAGGTATTTATAGAGCAAGTCGTTGACAAGAACAAAAACATTTAGTCCGAAAAATAGAATCTTCTAAAACACCCTTTGACACTTTTAAAGTGAAACTGGTGAAACAAATATGTACAGGATTCCAGAGCTTAGGTACAGGGAGCCGTTGTCAACCTTTGAGCTCATGTGTCATGGACACTGTCGGTCGCTTCAGTGTTGGATTCAGTTCACGCAGTGCATGCCTATGGCAGCCGAACCCACACATCCTTTGGTATAGATGAAGCAACAATACAGTTTCATCATCATCAACATCATCCTCAACGTCCCCATGATGTGTAGGAAGAGCTCCACAAATAGCAGCCACAAATAGCAGCTTTAGGACGTGCCACATTTCAAACTCGACTCCCGTTTCATGTATATCTTACAATGTTTTTAAAATCAGCCACAGCAGCAGCAATGTCATGTAAAGAAGCATCAGCCATCGTTGGCCAAGTCATGGGAGAGATACTGTATCACTGTATCACTGTCCAGACACACACGGTCTTCTCCTTCACAGTCTAGGGCTTACCCCCTCGTTCTGTCTCTGAGATGTGGAAACGCGGCGGGACCGCTGGGTTGTTTCGTGTTAGATAGTAGAGAAACGTCTCCATCTTGATTCCTCTACTAACTCTTTTCTCCTCCCACACTCAGACTGCCTCCCGCTTGTCAGGCGTACATCTCCCCTGTCTTAAGAGCCACCAGCTCAGAGTCCTCAGAGGTGTGTCTGCCATTTAAGTGTTCGCTGTTGCAGTCGTGGTGGTACATGAAGGCGGGCACCTCAGTGATTGATGTGGCGGTGTAGGAGGTAGAGCGCATGGAGCAGTGGTCCCTCCGTCGCTGACCCCACTGGGCCTTGTACTGAATCCATTGTCGCTTCAGAGCCGCCTGCACCTGAGAAAAAGGAATATTCATATTATAAACTGTATTCTCTAATGGGTGAGTACACACACCAACGGATAAACACACACAGAGTGAGAGTGAGAGAGAGTGAGAGAGTGAGAGAGAGTGAGAGAGAGTGAGAGAGAGAGTGAGAGAGAGTGAGAGTGAGTGAGAGAGTGAGAGAACAACCATATTAAGCCACTCTTGGAGGACAATGGATGTACATAAAACTTCTTTATTATTACAATCGCTGCATTTCAGCTGTTGCCTTCATCAGGGTTTTACAGACACACAGAGAGACTCATTAGGCACGGACAGGTGAACAGCAAAAAGACACATGGTCTGTTTATACCTCACTGTCACCTCACAGCAATTTAGTCCCTCAATGTCATCTCACAGCATTTTAGTGCACAGCCACACATTTTCATCAATATGCATGATCATTAAATCAATGTAATGTGACTAAGCTCAGGAAATGTGGATTCATATGATAAATGTTAATGGCAGTTTTTAGACATGAAGAAACAGAATTGAATCACAATTTCCTGTGATTAATTGAAGGACGATAGCTTCTCCTTACTGAGTTTAGTGCAGGTAGAGTAGATTGATGAATTTACACTCGCTTATCTGCTGTTCCTCTTTTGAAAATCACCAAGTTAGTAAATTATACATTATGAGAGTATGAAATTATTCAGCACAGCACAAATCTGATTAAGAAAAAAATGAAAACCAGAGAATTATCTTGTCTGATAACTTTATACTACATGAATGAGCGTGCACTCTAAAAATGGAAAGCAAAGCAGTGTTTGACATAGTTCTCTCAGAAGAATGGCCTGAGCCAGCACAGGGAACATCTAATTCCTGAACAATGCCACACTAATTATTGAGTGAAAATGAGGACAGGACACACTGCACTCTCCCATGATCTAATGATGCAGAGCATGTCAACAACTAGCATTGAAAATCGAGTAAAAATGACATTCGCCTGTCTTTTTTTCAGTCTGACGTTTTTAATCATACTTTTGAATACTAGTTGTTCCTGCCAAAATCAGCACCAGGACCTAGAGACACACTGCTGTGCACAGGATTTCACTTTTCTTTTTAAAAACGACTTGTACTCTGGTCCAAAGTAGTGCACTAAATAGGGAATAGGGTGCAATTTCAGACGCAACCTAGAAAACATAACAATAAGTACTACTTTTTTCCTCATTGGCGTAACTTGACAAAGAGTTATTCAACAGACTGTGTAGCTAGTGCCGAGTCCCAAATGACACAGCTATTCCCTTTATATTGCACTACTTTTGACCATGACCCTTAGGGGAAAAGGTGCCCATAGAGAATGTATGGAATATGGTGTCAATTGGGACACAGCCTAGGTCTAGGCAGTTTGGCCCCAGAATCAAATTGTGCAATGAACTCATTTCCAAAAATGAATGGCCCAAATTAGGAGACAGTAAAAGCCATTATGCTGCAAAGCAAACAAACATTCCCTTACTGTGTCAATGCATCTTTTATCCCCCCCGACACAGCTGAATCGGTTCTTCGGACACGTCAAACTTTGTTTACGAGAGCCGATGGAGATGCTGATGGGGCCTGGTTGCTCACGCATGAGCTAATAATTGACCTGTTTTCCCGGCCCAGAAATCTTTTCCTACGTATAAAATATTACTAAACACTGCGCCTGATGGTGAACGAACACTATGTTAATTCGCTGTGTTTATGTCAATGCCAGATTCGACCTCATGCTGTGTATTCAAATAAGGTCTCTGTTTTTCTGGGTGTGTGCATTGTTTTTCTTTCTACTTTCTCAAGCGAAGAAAATGCTCAGTCACTCTTTCTCCTGGTCTGGGCTCAGACTGGCCAAGCAGTACCTGATGCATCTCCTGACCTGTTAAATGTATTCTCTCAATGTATTTTATTAACTGACTGGGTGGGTGGGCCTATGTTAAAACCTCTGGCCGTTCTGGATCACAGCATCTACAATATGACCTAAAAACAAATCTGAATGGTCTCTTTAAAAAAAAAAAACAGTAATGTCCTTAAAAATTTAAAAGTTCAAGTTTGTGTTGGTGACTCTAGATTATGGACATCCGCTGCCCCTGAACAAGGCCCACTGTTTCCCAGTAGGCTGTCATTGTGAATAATAATTTGTTCTTAACTGACTTGACTAGTCAAATAAAAACTTTAAAAAACAAAAATCTATGTTGTCATCAGGTGCACAAGATGGCTGTCTGTTGACCTGGAAATGGTGTGCATGACGGGACAGCTGAAATGGTGTGCATGACGGGACAGCTGAAATGGTGTGCATGACGGAACAGCTGAAATGGTGTGCATGACGGGACAGACGAGTCCTGACAGCTGAAATGGTGTGCATGACGGGACAGCTGAAATGGTGTGCATGACGGGACAGCTGAAATGGTGTGCATGACGGAACAGCTGAAATGGTGTGCATGACGGGACAGACGAGTCCTGACAGCTGAAATGGTGTGCATGACGGGACAGCTGAAATGGTGTGCATGACGGGACAGCTGAAATGGTGTGCATGACGGAACAGCTGAAATGGTGTGCATGACGGGACAGACGAGTCCTGACAGCTGAAATGGTGTGCATGACGGGACAGCTGAAATGGTGTGCATGACGGGACAGCTGAAATGGTGTGCATGACGGAACAGCTGAAATGGTGTGCATGACGGGACAGACGAGTCCTGACAGCTGAAATGGTGTGCATGACGGGACAGCTGAAATGGTGTGCATGACGGGACAGCTGAAATGGTGTTCATGACGGGACAGCTGAAATGGTGTGCATGACGGGACAGACGAGTCCTGACAGCTGAAATGGTGTGCATGAGGGGACAGATGAGTCCTGACAGCTGAAATGGTGTGCATGATGGGACAGACGAGTCCTGACAGCTGAAATGCCACCAGGCAGCAATGAGCTGTTTCATTGGGGTCTGACTCATCATTCCCTCAACATGGTCAATTAAAACTATACTTTGCCAGAGATTCAATTAAAGCTGTACTTTACCAAAAGGTAAGGGTTCTTCAGAGGTTCAATTAAAGCTGTACTTTAAAGAGATAAGAGATTCTATTAAAACTGTACTTTACCAAAGGGTTCTTTTAGAGATTCTATTAAAACTGTACTTTACCAAAAGGTTCTTTTAAAGATTCTATTAAAACTGTACTTTACCAAAAGGTAAGGGTTCTTCAGAATTTCAATTAAAACTGTACTATACCAAAAAACAATGTACCAAAGTATAAGGGTTCTTCAGAGGTTCAATTAAAACTGTAATATACAAAAAAAAACGTTACTTTACCAAAGGGTAAGGGTTCTTCAAAGGTTCAGTTAAAACGGTACCATACCAATAGTAAGGGTTCTTCAAAGGTTCAGTTAAAACGGTACCATACCAAAGGGTAAGGGTTCTTCAGAGGTTCAGTTAAAACGGTACCATACCTAAGGGTAAGGGTTCTTCAGAGGTTCAGCTAAAACGGTACCATACCTAAGGGTAAGGGTTCTTCAAAGGTTCAGTTAAAACGGTACCATACCTAAGGGTAAGGGTTCTTCAGAGGTTCAGTTAAAACGGTACCATACCAAAGGGTAAGGGTTCTTCAGAGGTTCAGTTAAAACGGTACCATACCTAAGGGTAAGGGTTCTTCAGAGGTTCAGTTAAAACGGTACCATACCAAAGGGTAAGGGTTCTTCAGAGGTTCAGTTAAAACGGTACCATACCTAAGGGTAAGGGTTCTTCAGAGGTTCAGTTAAAACGGTACCATACCAATAGTAAGGGTTCTTCAAAGGTTCAGTTAAAACGGTACCGTACCTAAGGGTAAGGGTTCTTCAGAGGTTCAGTTAAAACGGTACCATACCAAAGGGTAAGGGTTCTTCAAAGGTTCAGTTAAAACGGTACCATACCTAAGGGTAAGGGTTCTTCAGAGGTTCAGTTAAAACGGTACCATACCTAAGGGTAAGGGTTCTTCAGAGGTTCAGTTAAAACGGTACCATACCTAAGGGTAAGGGTTCTTCAGAGGTTCAGTTAAACGGTACCATACCAAAGGGTAAGGTTCTTCAAAGGTTCAGTTAAACGGTACCATACCAAAGGGTAAGGGTTCTTCAGAGGTTCAGTTAAAACGGTACCATACCTAAGGGTAAGGGTTCTTCAGAGGTTCAGTTAAAACGGTACCATACCAAAGGGTAAGGGTTCTTCAGAGGTTCAGTTAAAACGGTACCATACCTAAGGGTAAGGGTTCTTCAGAGGTTCAGTTAAAACGGTACCATACCAATAGTAAGGGTTCTTCAAAGGTTCAGTTAAAACGGTACCGTACCTAAGGGTAAGGGTTCTTCAGAGGTTCAGTTAAAACGGTACCATACCAAAGGGTAAGGGTTCTTCAAAGGTTCAGTTAAAACGGTACCATACCTAAGGGTAAGGGTTCTTCAGAGGTTCAGTTAAAACGGTACCATACCTAAGGGTAAGGGTTCTTCAGAGGTTCAGTTAAAACGGTACCATACCTAAGGGTAAGGGTTCTTCAGAGGTTCAGTTAAAACGGTACCATACCAAAGGGTAAGGGTTCTTCAAAGGTTCAGTTAAAACGGTACCATACCAAAGGGTAAGGGTTCTTCAAAGGTTCAGTTAAAACGGTACCATACCTAAGGGTAAGGGTTCTTCAGAGGTTCAGTTAAAACGGTACCACACCAAAGGGTATGGGTTCTTCAGAGGTTCAGTTAAAATGGTACCATACCAATAGTAAGGGTTCTTCAAAGGTTCAGTTAAAACGGTACCATACCAATAGTAAGGGTTCTTCAGAGGTTCAGTTAAAACGGTACCATACCAATAGTAAGGGTTCTTCAAAGGTTCAGTTAAAACGGTACCATACCAAAGGGTAAGGGTTCTTCAGAGGTTCAGTTAAAACGGTACCATACCTAAGGGTAAGGGTTCTTCAGAGGTTCAGTTAAAACGGTACCATACCAATAGTAAGGGTTCTTCAGAGGTTCAGTTAAAACGGTACCATACCAATAGTAAGGGTTCTTCAGAGGTTCAGTTAAAACGGTACCATACCAAAGGGTAAGGGTTCTTCAGAGGTTCAGTTAAAACGGTACCATACCAATAGTAAGGGTTCTTCAAAGGTTCAGTTAAAACGGTACCATACCAAAGGGTATGGGTTCTTCAGAGGTTCAGTTAAAACGGTACCATACCTAAGGGTAAGGATTCTTCAAAGGTTCAGTTAAAACGGTACCATACCTAAGGGTATGTGTTCTCCAGAGGTTCAGTTTTAACGGTACCATACCTAAGGGTAAGGGTTCTTCAGAGGTTCAGTTAAAACGGTACCATACCAAAGAGTATGGGTTCTTCAGAGGTTCAGTTAAAATGGTACCATACCAAAGGGTAAGGGTTCTTCAAAGGTTCAGTTAAAACGGTACCATACCAATAGTAAGGGTTCTTCAGAGGTTCAAGCTTAAACTGTTACTGTATACTGTCTACTGTACCTCAACAAACAAATGATATAAGAGTACAACTGAATGGGAAGTTGCTGGTTTCCACAGAGTGAAGAAAGATATTCTGTGTGTTGTGTGTTGTGTTAGTACAGTAAGACTTACCTCGCCATTGAAAAAGCAGAATATCGTTGCCACTAGTAATCCCTGGAGGGAAAACAAAACAATCACACACTCTTAGAAAAGAAAGTTGCTATCTAGAGCCTAAAAGGGTTCTTCGGCTGTCCCCATAAAATAACCTTTTTTGGTTCTATGTAGAACCCTGTAAAGAGAGTTCTACCTGGAACCAAAAATGATTTGACCTGGAACCAAAAAGGGTTATTTTATGGGGACAGCCGAAGAACCCTTTTGGAACACTTTTTTCTAAGAGTATACCTTATGTCAGATCAGAACTTTGGTAAAGACTGTTCTGCTAGCATACAATCAATTGCCTTACATACCTGGTAATGCATTAATATATGCATGACGTAGTCATTACCTTGTAAAGCATTAATAAAGGCATTACCTGGTAATGCATTAATACAATCATTATCTGGTAATATATTAATATAAATATGACCTGGTAATGCATTAATATATGCATGATGTAGTCATTACCTGCTAATGCATTAATAATGTCAATATCTGGTGATACAGTAATATAGATTTGACCTGGTAATGCATTAATATATGCATGATGTAGTCATGACCTGGTAATGCATTAATACAGTCATTACCTTGTAATGCATTAATAAAGTAATGTTCTGATAATACATTAATATAGATATAAGCTAGTAATGCATTAATATATGCATGATGTAGTCATTATCTGGTAATACATTAATATAGATATTACCTGGTAATGCATTAATATAAGCATGATGTAGTCATAGTGATTACCTGGTAATGCATTAATATAAGCATGATGTAGTTGTAGTGATCAGTTTCATTACCTGGTAATGCATTAGTATATGCATGATGTAGTCATAGCTATTACCTGGTAATGCATTAGTATATGCATGATGTAGTCATAGCGATTAACTGGTAATGCATTAGTATATGCATGATGTAGTCATAGCGATTACCTGGTAATGCATTAGTATATGCATGATATAGTCATAGCGATTACCTGGTAATGCATTAGTATATGCATGATGTAGTCATAGCGATTACCTGGTAATGCATTAGTATATGCATGATGTAGTCATAGCGATTACCTGGTAATGCATTAGTATATGCATGATGTAGTCATAGCGATTACCTGGTAATGCATTAGTATATGCATGATGTAGTCATAGCGATTACCTGGTAATGCATTAGTATATGCATGATGTAGTCATAGCGATTACCTGGTAATGCATTAGTGTATGCATGATGTAGTCATAGCGATTACCTGGTAATGCATTAGTATGTGCATGATGTAGTCATAGCGATTACCTGGTAATGCATTAGTATATGCATGATGTAGTCATAGCGATTACCTGGTAATGCATTAGTATATGCATGGTGTAGTCATAGCGATTACCTGGTAATGCATTAGTATATGCATGATGTAGTCATAGCGATTACCTGGTAATGCATTATTATATGCATGATGTAGTCATAGCGATTACCTGGTAATGCATTAGTATATGCATGATGTAGTCATAGCGATTACCTGGTAATGCATTAGTATATGCATGATGTAGTCATAGCGATTACCTGGTAATGCATTAGTATATGCATGATGTAGTCATAGCGATTACCTGGTAATGCATTAGTATATGCATGAAGTAGTCATAGCGATTACCTGGTAATGCATTAGTATATGCATGATGTAGTCGTAGACCTCCCCCGCCAGACGGTTCTCTGGCCTCCAGGGGAAGATGACAAACTGGATGCCCAGGAGAGGGACCAGGATCAGGGTAGCTCTCACTGCCTTCATGTACATGTTAGACTCTGCCCGGTGGGTGTCCCTCAGCTTAGTAACCAGCACCCTCACGATGTTCAGCAAGAAGAACAGATTCACCTGGGAAAGAAAGAAGGGATTTTATAAACGTCTGAACATGGTTGCTGTGTCTGAAAGGGTTGCAACCTAATCTGATTATAATGATTTTGTCTAAACAATGGAAGTCTAAACACCAGCATAGGACACAATTAGCTTTGATTGATGTGTTGCACATTCAACAGTATAACAATACATGATTTTTGGTCCAATGATGGCTACCTACGTATTAAGTTTTGATCTAGAAGAACATCCAAGTACCATTATGTTCTACCTGGAACCAAAAGGGTTCTACCTGCCACCAAAAAGAGTTCTTCAAAGGATTCTGCTATGGGGACAGCCAAATAACTTTCTAAGGTTCTAGAGTGTAGGATGTAGCTTACGAGCAGTGCTGCCATGATGGGCCCGTGGACCACGTAGAGCAGGTGGGTCTCGACACTCATCCAGCAGCTACAGGAAGGAGAAACATTCTCCGTCACACAAGTCTACAAACAGACAATGAATTCTTCTTCTTCTCCTTCTAGATCTGTTCACTGCAGCCCACCACACAGCTGCTCTGTTTATTTACAATACTAGTGCAGAGGACCATCACTCACTTGTCATCAAAATACTTCTTCCTTGCCACGGCATGAATGGATGCAGGCACTAAGGGAAACCCTGGAAACCAGAAGAAAGACTCTGTAAGGACATCTGCAAAATGTCAATTAATCAATTCATGAATCAATGAATGAATGATGTTATGTGTATTATGACAGAAACATCTACAATGTGGTTATTACAGTAATTAGCATGTAATTCCTCAGTTATAAGAGTAACTTCTTGTATATCTTCTGTATTTTCGATAGAAGAGGATAAAGGGGAAGTTCACTGAAAATACAACTGAACATGAACACAGACAAGGTAAGTGGAGAAATCATGTTAATTTGTATTTTGAGTCAACTATCCCTTTAAGGCTGTTAAGCATAATTTAAGGTGAAGATACCTGGCAGAGCAGACAGCCAATGGAAGCCCTTCCTAAATTCAAAACAAGCTTATACTATCCTACAGGTGTAGGATCTTAATTTGACCTATATTGTCACAACAAAAATCATCCTGGAGCAACAGGATTTGAACGTTTAGTCCATAATGTTGCTTGATCGGTGGTTAGGCTATTAGCTGGCCAACAGTAGGAGACATGAAAAGTACAATACTGTTACAGTAATATAACCATGTGTTAGTGTGGGTTTTCAGTGAATTTATGTAAATCACGAAGCTCATCTGCAATACCTGTGGTGTAAGAAATTTGTTGGCAATAAATGTGATCAAATTAAGATCATCCTCATCATGCTGTCCGCTACAAGCTGAACAAGAATAAACCCACACTGAGCAATTTCCTCTAATAATCCAGTCTTGTTAAATCCTTCTCCATTAACAACACAACCATACCAGTGTTTATTGGGGGTTTCATTTTAGCTGGGCCATAAACAGATGAAACAGATGAATCCGAGCTGCGGGTCCGTTTAGAAGTGATTTATCAAAGCTCTACGGCCATATTGGCTACAGATGGACTAGCTGGATGTCCTCCATCCATTCCTCGGGGTGGCTGTGTGAAAGACACTGTAGCTTCTGCCCCAAGGTTATATCACGGCATCTTTAATAATGGCCGACCATTCACAGTTATCGTATCACTTATCGGACAGGCAGGGCTCATACACATCCCTCCTCCATTAAAGAGGGGGGAGAACAGAACAGACAGCACGTTAACAGCAGCTATCCAATAGGAAGAGCTACTAAAGCTGTCAATCTGATACAGGGTTTGGTGGGGTTGACACACAGGGAGTGTCGCAGTTAACAGTGACCTCAGGGTTGTCTCTGATCCTGTGTCCCGACACAGATTGTGTCCCATTGTGTTGTGTGACACACAAGCTGATCTATGTGTGATTCACCGATGGCGGGAGCTGTTTACAATGTTATTTTATTTCTACAGTGAGTACAGGGTGATGAAATATGAAGATCGGCTATGAATCATGATATAGGAGCGCAGAGGCCTCCGAGGCGAGGTGAGTTTGTGGTTTTGAACACACTATAACATGCAACAGGTTGCTATGAAGACTTATTGCTGTATCATGTTACCTCAGACGTCATTAGAATAGATAGAATAGATAGTGAAATACATGACCCAAAAACAGATGGGCAAGTTGACAAGGATATGAGTTCAATTCCAGCAAGGACAACATGAAACCATTTTAGCTAAACAACTGCAGAATACACATAATGTAACGTGTTCAACTGCAGAATACACATAATGTAACATGTTCAACTGCAGAATACACATAATGTAACATGTTCAACTGCAGAATACACATAATGTAACATGTTCAAACGTAAAATAAAGCGCTAACAAAGGGGAATAATTATCACTGACTATCATGACTGACCATCAAGTGAATCATTTAATTACTGTCTGAGAATGCTGTTTTGGTGACTTGTTTTCATAAAAGCAGATGGGGAGAAGAGGAAGTATGTACACTACCGGTCAAAAGTCCAGGTGACTACCTCATGAAGCTGGTTGAGAGAATGCCAAGAGTGTGCAAAGCTGTCATCAAGTGGCTATTTGACGAATCTCAAATATAAAATAGATTTTAGTAGCGCTTCCCTTCCTCTTCTTTCTAAGATACACAATAGTACATTTTGGTAGACAGAAGGTGCTCTTTGGTAAAAGGGGTGAATTGGTCATCAAAAAGATAAAAGAAAAAAGAAAGGAGGACCAAGGCACTCTTAATGTAATTAATTAAAATGCCTTTATTTGTATGGCATGTTCAATAGAAACAAGGTTTTAAAAATCTGACGCGTTTCGGCTGCATGGCCTTCGTCAGGGAGTACAAAGAAATAATACAATGTCCTCTTTTGAACAGCTTTTCCAATCAGCCCTAATTTGAAGAGGGAGTGGTTACAAAATTGACCATGATAGTTTGTTGGTGATGTGGACACCAAGGAACATGAAGCTCTCAACCTGCTCCACTACAGCCCTGTCGATGAGAATGTGGACATGCTTGGCACTGTAGTCCACTGTAGTCCCTGTAGTCCACGATCATCTCCTTTGTCTCCTAATTTGGGTAAATAAAAAACCCTATTACCTATTCCTGCGCATGTCTCCCGGTCCCTTTATACTAATGTGACACATGGGCTTTGAGCACACTATTATATTGAACGCTGAGTTGTAGTCAATGAACAGCATTCTCACGTAGGTGTTCCTTTTGTCCAGGTGGGAAAGGGCAGTGTTGAGTGCAATAGAGATTGCGTCATCTGTGGGTCTGTTGGGGTAGTATGCAAATTGGAGTGGGTCTAGGGTTTCCGTGACGATAGTGTTGATGTGAGCCATGACCAGCCTTTCAAAGCACTTCATGGCTATAGATGTAGTCATTTAGGTAGGTTACCTTGGTGTTCTTCGGCACAGGGACTATGGTTGTCTGCTTGAAACATGTTGGTATTACAGACTGGGTCAGGGACAGGTTGAAGATGTCAGTGAAGACACTTTCCAGTTGGTCAGCGCATGCTCGGAGTACATGCCCTGGTAATCCATCTGGCCCTGCGGCCTTATGAATGTTGACCTGTTTAAAGGTCTTGCTCACATCGGCTATGGTGAGCGTGATCACACAGTTGTCCGGAACAGCCCTTATGCATGCTTCATGTGTTTCTTGCCTCGAAGTGCACATAGAAGTCGTTTAGCTCGTCCGGTAGGCTTGTGTCACTGGGCAGCTTGCGGCTGGGCTTCCCGTTGTAGTCCGTAATAGTTTGTAAGCCCTGCCACATCCGACGATTGTCGGAGCCGATGTAGTAGGATTCAATCTTAGTCCTGTATTTTATGCTTTGCCTGTTTGATGGTTCGTCTGATGGCATAGCGGGATTTCTTATTAGCGTCTGGGTTAGAGTCCTGCTCTTTGAAAGCGACAGATCTCACCTTTAGCTCAGTGTGGATGTTGCCTGTAATCCATGGCTTCTGGTTGGAGTATGTATGCACGGTTACTGTGGGGACAACGTCATTGATGCACTTATTGATGAAGCTGGTGACTGAGGTAGTATACTCCTAAATGCCATCGGATACGTCCCTGAACATATTCCAGTCTGTGCTAGCAAAAGAGTCCTGTAGCTTAGCATCTGACCACTTCCAAATTGAGCGAGTCACTGGTACTCCCTGCTTTAGTTTTTGCTTGTGTGCAGGAATCAGGAGGGTAGAATTATGGTCAGTTTTGTACCTGCCTCTGTGTGTGGAGTAAAGTTGGTCTAGAGTTATATTTTTCTCTCTGTGGTTGCACATGTAATTTGCTGGTAGAAATTAGGTCAAATGGTTTTAAGTTTCTCTGCACTAAAGTCCCCGGCCACTAGGAGCGCCGATTTTGATGGGAGTGGACCCTCTCACTTCTACTATTCCACTCTGTAATTAACCTTTTGCATTGCTTTCAATTGCTGGCTATAACTAATACAGCCTTATTGCATACAATTTAGGTTTTTGGTTTTTAGTTTAAAGGGAGTCAGATGAACTTGCGGATACCATTTTTATGTCTCTGCGTCCAGTATGAAGGGAGTTAGAGGTCATTTCGTGAGCCAACGCTAACTATCGTTAGTGCAACGATTATAAGTCTACCGGAACAGCTAGCATAAGTAGAAAAATAACTTAATTGCCCAAATCTCACACTATCTCTTTAAGCTAATGGGATCCCTGTGGTTAAGGCGGGTAGTAAGACTCACCCCAGCCTAGGAGGTAGTACCAGTGTAGGTGCTGCTCCTCGGCGAACACAGCCACCACAATGAGCGTGTGCAGATAGATCCCCTCACACAGCATCCAGAAGTAGTTACAGCCCAGCATGTACATGTGGAAGAAGTGCAACACCTTACAGCCAACCTGCAGGGGATTAGGATCACAGAGAGTCACACAGAGACAATAACAACACCAAATAACAATAACAACAACACAAAGCCCAATGCTCAACCAGCCCTGACACAAAATTGTTAGTGGGGGTATTATGATTTTGCAATAGGAGGACGTTCATCCTTTTACCCCCCTACTGCCGGAGCGTATCCCTTGTTCCACCTTTCTCTAGGTTATTATAACTGCAGCACATTGTATTTCTTTTACAAGAAAAATGTACTGCAAAGTAGCCTAAATCCTGTTCAATAATATCCACACATTTTTGTCAGTCAACACTATGCTATCATGTCTCTTTCTGTCAAATAGCACACTATTGCCTACATATGGGCCCTGGTCAAAAGTGGTGCACTATATACAGTAGATGGGTTAGCTGACAATGTCATGAAAACGATACGCACGCTTCAATGTGGCAGATATCTGTGTGTTGTTGTGAGTCTGGATGACCAGATAGTTACCAACAATGACAAGAAACTGCCATGTGGGGAATTGTAAGTGACTCGTTTCATCTTGATCTTGATAAAATGTCTTGTTTTGAGGTGTTTTGACTGATCAATGCTAATATGGCTCAAATTCACTAGCTAGCTAACCCAACAACTGTAACGATGTATTTGAGACAACAAGATGAAAAAATATATAGTTTACATGTTGTCAACAATCTAAGCCAACCAGTCTGTTTTGCCCCATAGTTGCACACGCATCGGATTTGTTGCTAAATAATCAACCCGTCTATAGGGAATATGGTTCCATTTGGGACGGGCCCATGGAGATTCATTGACTCCTCTAGGTGTTGAGATTTGTTGTTCTCAGCACTCTGTCTCGGAACATGTGTGCTGATCTGATTAGACGATTCTGGAATTGGTAGCAGCTACATTACATTTACATACAAGTACAGCACCAGTTAAAAGTTTGGACACACCTCCTCATTCAAGGGTTTTTCTTTATTCGTTCTATTTTCTACATTGTAGAATAATAGTAAAGACATCAAAACTTTGAAATAACACATATGGTATGTAGTAACCAAAAAAGTGTTAAAACAAACCAAAATCTATTTTAGATTCTTCAAACTAGCCACCCTTTGCCTTGATGACAGCTTTGCACACTCTTGGCATTCTCTCAACCAGCTTCACCTGGAATGTTTTTCCAACAGTCTTGAAAGAGTTCCCACGTATGCTGAGCACTTGTTGGTTGCTTTTCCTTCACTCTGCGGCGAACTCATCCCAAACCATCTCAATTTGGGTTGAGGTCAGGTGATTGTGGAGGCCAGGTCATCTGATACAGCACTCCATCACACTCCTTCTTGGTCAAATAGCCCTTAAATAACCTGGAGGTGTGTTGGGTCATTGTACTGTTAAAAAACAAATGATAGTCCCACCAGGTGGGATGGCGTATCGTTGCAGAATGTTGTGGTAGCCATGCTGGTTAAGTGTGCCTTCAATTCTAAATAAATCACTGACAGTGTCAGCAGCAAAGCACCTCCACACCATCACACCTCCTCCTCCATTCTTCACGGTGGGAACTACACATGCGGAGATCATCCGTTCACCTACTCTGCGTCTCACAAAGACATGGCGGTTGGAACCAAAGATATCAAACTTGGACTCATCAGACCAAAGGACAGATTTCCACCAGTGTAATGTCTAATGTCCATTGCTTGTGTTTCTTGGCCCAAGCAAGTCTCTTACTCTTATTAGGAAGGCCTGATTGACACAGTCTCCTCTGAACAGTTGATGTTGAGATGTGTCTGTTACTTGGACTCTTTGAAGCATTTATTTGGGCTGCAATTTATGAGGCTGGTAACTCTGCGTCCTCATGAGAGACAGTTTCATCACAGCTTAACCCATGGTTTTCGCGACTGCACTTGAAGAAACTTTCAAAGTTCTTGAAATGTTCCGGATTAATTGACCTTCTTGTCTTAAAGTAATAATGGACTGTTGTTTCTCTTTGCTTATTTGAGCTGTTCTTGCTATAATATGGACTTGGTCTTTCACCAAATAGGGCTATCTTCTGTATACCAGCCCTACCTTGTCACAACACAACTGATTGGCTCAAACGCATTAATAAGGAAAGAAATTCCACAAATGAACTTTTAACAAGGCACACCTGTTAATTGGAATGCATTCCAGGTGACTACCTCATGAAGCTTGTTGAGAGAGTCTGCAAAGCTGTCATCAGGGCAAAGGGTGGCTACTTCAAAAAATCAAATATAAAATATATTTTGATTTGTTTGACACTTCTTTGGTTACTACGATTCCATCTGTGTTATTTCATTGTTTTGATGTCTTCACTATTATTCTACAATGTAGAAAATAGTCAAAATAAAGAAAAACCCTGGAATGAGTAGGTGTGTCCAAACTTTTGACTGGTACTGTATGTCTTCTCGACTCTTGTCCCCGAGGTCCGTATACGCAGCCTTCAGAACCTCTTAGCCATACAGTGGCCACTGTTTTCTTCAGGGCCTTCAATGTTGCAGAAATTCTTTGCTCCAGAGCACTCAGGACATCAGACTGGGGTGAAGGTTCAGCTTCCAACATAACAATGACCCTAAGCACATAGCCAAGACAATGCAGGAGTGGCTTTGGGACAAGTCTCTGAATGTCCTTGAGTGGCCCAGCCAGAGCCCGGACTTGGACCCAATCAAACATCTCTGGAGAGATCTGAAAATAGCTTTACAGTGAAGCTCCACATCCAACCTGACAGAGCTTGAGAGGATCTGCAGAGAAGAATGGGAGAAACTCCCCAAATACAGGTGTGCCAAGCTTGAAGTATCATACCCAAGAAGCCTCAAGGTTGTAATCCAATGGTGCTTCAACAAAGTACTGAGTAAATGGTCTGAATACTTAAGTAAATAAAATACTCTTTAAAACCTGTTTTCACTTTGCCATTATGTGGTTTTGTGTGTAGATTGATGAGGACACATTTTTATTTCATACACTTTATATATATAATAACGCTGTAACGTAACAATGTAGAAAAAGTGAAGGGGTCTGAAAACTTTCCCAATGCACTGTATGTCTCCTCCTCCTCTACGTCTTTTACCCTCCTCCTCCTCTACCCTGATCTACCCTCCTCCTTCTTTACCCTCCTCCTCCTCTACCCTCAGCTACCCTCCTCCTCTACCCTGTATGTGTACTCTCATGCCCAGAGAGAGAGGCCTGTTCCCGGATAGGGAGTTAGGGCCTAACTGCCTGTATATGTACTCTCATGCCCTGAGAGAGAGGCCTGTTCCCGGATAGGGAGTTAGGGCCTAACTGCTTGTATGTGTACTCTCATGCCCTGAGAGAGAGGCCTGTTCCTGGATAGGGAGTGAAGGCCTTTAGGCTCATCTACCCTCCTCCTTCTTTACCCTCATCTACCCTCCTTCTTCTTTACCCTCCTGCTTTACCCTCCTCCTTCTCTACCCTCATCTACCCTCCTCCTACTTTACCCTCCTCCTCTACGTCTTTTACCCTCCTCCTCCTCTACCCTCATCTACCTTCCTCCTCTACCCTCATCTACCCTCCTCCTTCTTTACCCTCATCCTCTACCCTCATCTACCCTCCTCCTCTACCCTCATCTACCCTCCTTCTTTACCCTCATCTACCCTCCTCCTTCTTTACCCTCCTCCTCCTCTACCCTCATCTACCCTCCTCCTCTACTACCCTCCTCATTCTTTACCCTCCTCCTCTAACCCCCTCCTCTACCCTCATCTACCCTCCTCCTTCTTTACCCTCCTCCTCTACCCTCATCTACCCTCCTCCTTATTTACCCTCATCTACCCTCCTCCTTCTTTACCCTCCTCCTCCTCTACCCTCATCTACCCTCCTCCTCCTCTACCCTCATCTACCCTCCGTCTTTACCCTCCTCCTCCTCTACCCTCATCTACCCTCCTCCTCTACCCCCTCTACCCTCCTTCTTTACCCTCCTCCTCCTCTACCCTCCTCCTCTACCCTCCTCTACCCATCTCCTCTACGCTCATCTACCCTCCTCTACCCTCCTTCTTTACCCTCCTTCTTTACCCTCCTCCTCTACCCTCATCTACCCTCCTCCTTCTTTACCCTCCTCCTCTACGTCTTTTACCCTCCTCCTCTACCCTCATCTACCCTCCTCCTCTATTCTCATCTACCCTCCTCCTCTACCCTCATCTACCCTTCTCCTTCTTTACCCTCCTCCTCTACCCTCATCTACCCTCCTCCTCCTTTACCCTCTTCTTCCACCCTCATCTACCCTCCTCCTCTACCCTCATCTAACCTCCTCATTCTTTACCCTCCTCCTCTAAACTCTTCCTCTACCCTCATCTACCCTCCTCCTCCTCTACCCTCCTCTTCCACCCTCATCTACCCTCCTCCTCTACCCTCATCTACCCCCTCCTCCTCTACCCTCCTCTTCCACCCTCATCTACCCTCCTCCTCTACCCTCATCTACCCTCCTCCTCCTCTACCCTCATCTACCCTCCTCCTTCTTTACCCTCCTCCTCTACCCTCATCTACCCTCCTCCTCCTCTACCCTCATCTACCCTCCTCCTTCTTTACCCTCCTCCTCCTCTACCCTCATCTACCCTCCTCCTCCTCTACCCTCATCTACCCTCCTTCTTTACCCTCATCTACCCTCATCCACCCTCCTTCTTTACCCTCCTCCTCCTCTACCCTCCTCCTCTACCCTCATCTATCCTCCTCCTCTACCCTCATCTAACCTCCTCATTCTTTACCCTCCTCCTCTAACCTCCTCCTCTACCCTCATCTACCCTTCTCCTTCTTTACCCTCCTCCTCTACCCTCATCTACCCTCCTCCTCTACCCTCATCTACCCTCCTCCTCTACCCTCATCTACCCTTCTCCTTCTTTACCCTCCTCTTCCACCCTCATCTACCCTCCTCTTCTACCCTCATATACCCTCCTCCTTCTTTACCCTCATCCTCTATCCTCATCTACCCTCCTCCTCTACCCTCATCTACCCTCCTTCTTTACCCTCATCTACCCTCCTCCTTCTTTACCATCCTCCTCCTCTACCCTCATCTACCCTCCTCCTCTACCCTCATCTACCCTCCTCCTTCTTTACCCTCCTCCTCTACCCTCATCTACCCTCCTCCTCCTCTACCCTCATCTACCCTCCTCCTTCTTTACCCTCCTCCTCTAACCTCATCTACCCTCCTCCTTCTTTACCCTCATCCTCCTCTACCCTCATATACCCTCCTCCTCCTCTACCCTCATCTACCCTCCTTCTTTACCCTCCTCCTCCTCTACCCTCATCTACCCTCCTCCTTTACCCTCCTCCTCCTCTACCCCCTCTATCCTCCTTCTTTACCCTCCTTCCTCCTCTACCCTCCTCCTCTACCCTCATCTAACCTCCTCATTCTTTACCCTCCTCCTCTAACCTCCTCCTCTACCCTCATCTACCCTTCCCCTTCTTTACCCTCCTCCTCTACCCTCATCTACCCTCCTCCTCCTCTACCCTCCTCTTCCACCCTCATCTATCCTCCTCCTCTACCCTCATCTAACCTCCTTCTTTTCCTTCTTCACCTCCCTCCCCCCATCCCTCCATCCCTTCATGTCTCCTGGCCCTTACATGGAATCCAGATGTGCCATTACAAGTATGCTGAAATACAGTTCACTCATCACTAAGGTCTGTTGGTGTGATCTAAACACTTCATTTTTCCCACCAATTCATAACCACATTTACCTCAACTTGAATGCCCAACTGAGGCGTCCAGCCTAATGTAACGGGACAGTCGGTGTGTTTAAGTTACTAATGTCTGACAAAGTGTGTGTCTCATGTCTTGGGCCTAGTCCTTCGTTTGGCCTGAGCACTAGAGACTCACTCCTCCCGCTTCTGGCAGACTTGGAGTCTCTACTGTGATCCGCCAGAGAGAAAGAACGCTTGTTCCTTTTTGTTCAGAGAGCACCTAGTCTATTCTCCCAACAGAGTACCACATCCCTAAATCACACCGACCCAGTCTAAATTTGGCGCTCCAGAATTTCAACATGTGCAGTATGTGCAACCAACTGTGATGGGATTTTTTTTGTTGTTCCACCCCTCGATATCAAGACCATGTTGTCTGAGGTGTGAAAGACAAACTGCAATTTAGTTCTCCCGCTTCTCAAAGCAAGCAGATTATAATAGATTTAGGACAGATTTGGAAAGATGGTTCTGAGCCAATGCTGCTAGAACATAGCTATTCATATTGTAAGGTCGGGTTAAATAATGATAATTCATGGACACTGCGACTTCAGATATGACTCAAGGTTTAATCAGAGCAACCAAACATCTTCAGTGGACAAATAAAAGGAGAAATCATATGAACAGAGAGCTGGCACCTGCTATGGCACCAGACCCTAAACTGAGGAGATATCCCAGCAACACCTGCTCTATAAACCAGAGCCCCAGCATTCGGTATCAAATTAAGCGTTTTCCAATTACATTCCCACAATATTTATTGTGAAAGCTGTCATTCCTTCCTCCCTGTCAGTTGGATCACCAGGGTCAGCTGGTATATCTGAGGAAACAAAAAAACCTTCCACTGTGAATATGCCAGATGGATTAGGCTTGAAGTCTGTTTTTCCAGTGAGAACATGATGGTACGGGGAGAAGAGAAGAAGAGAGGCTAGAAATCAAACCCAGACGGGAGTTATTTTCTTTGACTGGATAAACTGAAGGACATCTCTAAAGTGATGATCCAATCGAGAGCATGATAACAGGACCTTACTGTGTACGTTCAACCAGGAGTTTTTACTAACCATGTGACCTAACCAGGAAAAAACAAATGTATCTACTCAAAGGTTACCCAAGTGTATCCATTTCTCTGGATCAAGATCTCTGACATTTTCTAGCTTGTTTTTGAATGACTATTAACACTTTTTGGGGGAACAGACTCAGCAACTCTGTCTTGCACAATACCATAATCAAATAATTTCCTCAAAAGGTGGACAATAAAAATGACTCATAAAATACAATACTTAAAGCACCAGAAAGGGATGATCCCAGATACAGAAACGTTACATTCCATAGAGGCAGATTTACCATGTTCACCTTAACAGGCCTCAGGATTCAAAGAATTCAGCTCCGACTTAAACTCAACAAGTGGCAACTGTTCAAAAGTCTGACAGAGGACAGAAGTATTTGAGTGCTAATAGAAGGATAACTCTGGGCTGTTTGTGCACACAACAAGATATGCAAAAAATACTCATATCCTAACGAAAACTCTTAAAAAACCCATCTGCACTCAGGTTGATTGAAACTGATAGTAAACTCATTTGAATGAAGTAAAACCGAGCTCGAGGGCTGTGTTATGTTTTAAGAATTAAAAAATATATATATTTTGAAAATATCAAGCAGTGAAACCCTGAGACCTATCTATCCTCTTCCCCTTAAATTGTTTTCATTTTATAGATGAAATGTGTGAGACTCACTGGAACTTATAGATAATGTGTGAGACTTACTGGATTTTATAGATGAAATGTGTGAGACTTACTGGAATTTATAGATAATGTGTGAGACTTACTGGAATTTATAGATGAAATGTGTGAGACTTACTGGAATTTATAGATGAAATGTGTGAGACTTACTGGAATTTATAGATGAAATGTGTGAGACTTACTGGAATTTATAGATAATGTGTGAGACTTACTGGAATTTATAGATGAAATATGTGAGACTTACTGGATTTTATAGATGAAATGTGTGAGACTTACTGGAATTTATAGATGAAATGTGTGAGACTTACTGGAATTTATAGATGAAATGTGTGAGACTTACTGGAATTTATAGATGAAATGTGTGAGACTTACTGGAATTTATAGATGAAATGTGTGAGACTTACTGGAATTTATAGATAATGTGTGAGACTTACTGGAATTTATAGATGAAATATGTGAGACTTACTGGATTTTATAGATGAAATGTGTGAGACTTACTGGAATTTATAGATGAAATGTGTGAGACTTACTGGAATATATAGATGAAATGTGTGAGACTTACTGGAATTTATAGATAATGTGTGAGACTTACTGGAATTTATAGATGAAATGTGTGAGATTTACTGGAATTTATAGATGAAATGTGTGAGATTTACTGGAATTTATAGATGAAATGTGTGAGACTTACTGGAATATATAGATGAAATGTGTGAGACTTACTGGAATTTATAGATAATGTGTGAGACTTACTGGAATTTATAGATGAAATGTGTGAGACTTACTGGAATTTATAGATAATGTGTGAGACTTACTGGAATTTATAGATAATGTGTGAGACTTACTGGAATTTATAGATAATGTGTGAGACTTACTGGATTTTATAGATGAAATGTGTGAGACTTACTGGAATTTATAGATGAAATGTGTGAGACTTACTGGATTTCTCTCCACTACATCTGTGTTGTTGACCACTGCTATGAGGTAGATGAGGGTAAGGGCGGAGTTGAGGACATAGGAAACGAAGAGGTTCTTATGAAGCGTGATCCTTTGGCAGCTCAGGTTCCTGAGTGAAGACAAACATACAGCATAAATAATCATGTTAACATATGATATGTGTCTGGCTGTGGTTACCCAAGCAGACATTCACAGAGAGGACTACAATAAACATTTACACAATTATTGTTATTTATTTTATTAGGATACCTATTAGCTTTTGCAAAAGCAGCAGCGACTCTTCCTGGGGTCCACACAGAACATAAAACATGGCATAATACAGAACAATAATAGACAAGAAAAGCTCAAGGACAGAACTACAGTCGAAGTTGGAAGTTTACATACACTTAGGTTGGAGTCATTTAAACTTGTTTTTAAACCACTCCCCAAATTTCTTGTTAACACACTATAGTTTTGGCAAGTCAGTTAGGACATCCACTTTGTGCATGACACAAGTAATTTTTCCAACAACTGTTTACAGACAGATTATTTCACTTATAATTCACTGTATCACAATTCCAGTGGGTCTGAAGTTTACATACACTAAGGTGACTGTGCCTTTAAACTTATGTCATGGCTTTAGAAGCTTCTGATAGGCTAATTCACATAATTTGCGTCAGTTGGAGGTGTACCTGTGGATGTATTTCAAAAACTCAGTGCCTCTGCTTGACATCATGGGAAAATCATAAGAAATCAGCCAAGACCTCAATAATTGTAGACCTCCATAAGTCTGGTTCATCAATTTCCAAATGCCTGAAGGTACCATGTTCATCTGTACAAACAATAGTGCGCAAGTATAAACGCCATGGGACCACGCAGCCGTCATACCGCTCAGGAAGGAGATGCATTCTGTCTCCTAGAGATGAACGTACTTTGGTGCGAAAAGTGCTAATCAATCCCAGAACATCAGCAAAGGATCTTGTGAAGATGCTGGAGGAAACAGGTACAAAAGTATCTATATCCACAGTTAAATGAGTCCTGTATCGACATAACCTGAAAGGCCCCTCAGCAAGGAAGAAGCTACTGCTCCAAAACCGCCACAGAAAAGCCAGACTACGGTTTGCAACTGCACATGGGGACAAAGATCGTACTTTTTGGAGAAATGTTCTCTGTTCTGATGAAACAAAAACAGAACGGTTTGGTCATCATGACCATCGTTATGTTTGGAGGAAAAGGAGGAGGCTTGTAAGCCGAAGAACACCATCCCAACTGTGAAGCAAGGGGGTGGCAGCATCATGTTGTGGGGGTGCTTTGCTGCAGGAGGGATTGGTGCAATTCACAAAATAGATGGCATCATGAGGTAGGAAAATTATGTGGTTATATTGAAGCAACATCTCAAGACATCAGTCAGGAAGTTAAAGCTTGGTCATAAATGGGTCTTCCAAATGGACAATGATCCCAAGTATACTTCCAAAGTTGTGTCAAAATGGCTTAAGGACAACAAAGTCAAGGTGTTGGAGTGGCCATCACAAAGCCCTGACCTCAATCCTGTAGAAAATTTGTGGGCAGAACTGAAAAAGCGTGTGCGAGCAAGGAGGCCTAGAAACCTGACTCAGTTACACCAGCTCTTTCAGGAGGAATGGGCCAAAATTCACCCAATTTATTGTGGGAAGCTTGTGGAAGGCAACCCGAAAAGTTTGAACCAAGTTAAACAATTAATAACAAATAATAATAATTGAGTGTATGTAAACTTCTGACCCACGGGGAATGTGATGAAAGAAATAAAAGCTGAAATAAATAATTCTCTCTTCTATTATTCTGACATTTCACATTCTTAAAATAAAGTGGTGATCCTAACTGACCAAAGACAGGGATTTTTTTTGCTTTACTCGGATTAAATGTCAGGAATTGTGAAAAACTGAGTTTAAATGTATTTGTCTAAGGTGTATGTAAACTTCCAACTTCAACTGTATATACACTTACAATAAGAGCATCAAAATGAAAAAGGTCCTGTAGTGAAACAACACTAAGAAAACATACAGAACCATAATATAGGCATTGAAGCCAAAAGATGAAACTGGTTATCATATTTTCTAGTGTGAAAATATTAATGGAAAATACACTGCGGAGTACATAGGCTAAATCATTTTGATAGTGTACAAAACATTAAGAACACCTTCCTAATATTGATTTGCACCCTCTTTTGCCCTCAGAACAGCCTCAATTCATTGGGGCATGGACTCTACAAATGTCAAGCGTTCCATCGGGATGCTGGCCCATGTTGACTCTAATCCTTCCCACAGTTGGCTGGATGTCCTTTGGGTGATGGACTATTCTTGATACACACAGGAAACTGTTGAGCATGGAAAAAGCCAGCAACAGTTCTTAACACAAACTGGTGCGCCTGGCACTTACAACCATATTTTGTTCAAAGGCACTCTTTTGTATTTCACATTCTCCGCATGTCTCAATTGTCTCAAGGCTTGCAAATCTGTCTTTAACCAGTCTCCTCCCCTTCAGCTACACAGGGACTTTAGCTTTCACCTGGTCGGTCAGTCTATGTCATGGAAAGAGCAGGTGTTCCTAATGTTTTGTGCACTCATTATAAATCGTTAGTATATGAAATATGAAAAATCCGTTCACAGTTGATATTTACAGATTACAGTATCTTCTACAAAGCTGGAGGTCTATTATTATTACAATTAGCCATAATAAAACGTGTTTTCATCCATTCTGCATGTTCCCATAAAAACTGTAAAATGAACATATTTCATCCTAACAAAAATATTCCGACCTTTGATGTAGTAAACAGGACAATAAATAACATAAACCATTGGAACAACTAACTCTGGCCCATAATGACTTAGTCAGATGTTGCAGTCGTCTGTGAAATAGGTTCAAACAGAGAGTCATTAGAATGAAATGTCTGAACCAAGGAACCTCATATACTAAATCAAGATTGCCATTGTAGTCAGAGCATGCTGTAAACTGATATAACAATGGACAACAATTCATAACTTTCTCTCAAGCAACACAAAAGGGGCTGAAATCATTTGCTTTGGTTCACCCATGTTAAATACTAGCACACACGACTTCCAACAACAAGTGGAATCACACCCTATTGAGAATCACACCCTTTTGAGAATCACACCCTGTTGAGAATCACACCCTATTGAGAATCACACCCTATTGAGAATCACACCCTTTTGAGAATCACACCCTATTGAGAATCACACCCTGTTGGGAATCACACCCTATTGAGAATCACACCCTATTGAGAATCACACCCTGTTGGGAATCACACCCTGTTGGGAATCACACCCTATTGAGAATCACACCCTATTGAGAATCACACCCTATTGAGAATCACACCCTATTGAGAATCACACCCTATTGAGAATCACACCCTATTGGGAATCACACCCTTTTGAGAATCACACCCTATTGAGAATCACACCCTATTGAGAATCACACCCTATTGAGAATCACACCCTGTTGAGAATCACACCCTATTGAGAATCACACCCTATTGAGAATCACACCCTATTGAGAATCACACCCTATTGAGAATCACACCCTATTGAGAATCACACCCTTTTGAGAATCACACCCTGTTGAGAATCACACCCTATTGAGAATCACACCCTATTGAGAATCACACCCTTTTGAGAATCACACCCTGTTGAGAATCACACCCTATTGAGAATCACACCCTATTGAGAATCACACCCTATTGAGAATCACACCCTTTTGAGAATCACACCCTGTTGAGAATCACACCCTATTGAGAATCACACCCTATTGAGAATCACACCCTTTTGAGAATCACACCCTATTGAGAATCACACCCTTTTGAGAATCACACCCTATTGAGAATCACACCCTATTGGGAATCACACCCTAAACAGATTATTAACAACTCTATTTGAGGCCCCTGTGGAGCTTCCTGATCATCACGGATCAGCAGTCATCAAAGCCTCAAAACATCAAGCCTCAAAACATCAAATTATTCTCTTTTCTATCAAAGGTTAGGAAAGTAATGTTTCCAATGTTTCATCAACCAGGCTTTCTAAAACAAGCAATTGATAACATTTGACTGCAGTGGGCTAAATCAGGGTCACACAGTCTTTCTTGGTAGTCTTAAACAAATCTACTTGAAACAAAAGTATTCACCTCACACATGGTTATGGGCTTAAAAAATAAGACACCTGTACCAAGTCAGATTTAGAGTTGAAATGTATTCCAGTCTGCATCCCAATATTACACTTTATATACATCAGAGAAGACTGAAATATAACAAAACTGTTTGACATAGAAACACTGGATTTTTTGGCAGTTTTTTTGTAATTATGTTTATTAATTATGAAATTATGAAAAATATTTACATTCCACCCATGAGGTCACTAGAGGGCGTTTTGGTCATTTGACTGCAGGAAATGGTGTTTACTGGAGTGAAATAGTGAAAACACTTTGTGTCTAACGTGTGTACACTTCAGCAACAATGTCCTGTTATCTGTCTCCAGTCATTAGCTAATGTTGCAGTCTTAATGTGTTGTTTCTAGAAGAAGGAGAAGGAGATCTCAGTATGGCAGCATTAGTAAGGGTTCTGGGTCAGTAGTGTGTTGGAGAACAAGGCTACCATTAAATGACCTGTTATCTGTCTCCAGTCATTAGCTAATGTTGCAGTCTTAATGTGTTGTTTCTAGAAGAAGGAGAAGGAGATCTCAGTATGGCAGCATTAGTAAGGGTTCTGGGTCAGTAGTGTGTTGGAGAACAAGGCTACCATTAAATGACCCAATACAAGGAAAAAGACAAAGGAAGTGTTTTAACAGAATATCTTCAAACTAGGATGAGTAGAAAATAGGACAGAATCACTTTCTTTACCCCAAGGTGTTATATTGGTGTATATGGATGTTCTCTGGCCACACCTAAACAAGCAACAACATTTAACTTCCTGCCATTTAACTTCCTGGCATGAGGAAAACAGGTTTTTAGGCTAAAATGTCCTGGTACTCTGTAAAGTTCATGATTGTCAGATGACATGAAACTAGAGGTCTTTGACCATGCACACCAATGGCAGTTTTGTCCTTCACAAGAACAATGCATATGCAGAAAATACCTCAGCCCTACTGTACAATATGGTGGTGCATCTTAGATGCTATGCAGCTATTTTTCTTTCACTGGACCTGGGGCTCTTGTTGTGGTCAACGCAACGACATCATGAACTCTGTCAAGTACCAGGTCATGTTTGCAAAAAAAATGGTTTTCTCTGCCAGGAGACTAAAACGTGTCCGCAAGTGACTGTTTCAGGAAGACAATAACCCGAAACACACATCAAATTCCACAAACAAATGGTTAATTGACCAAAAAATCAACATCTTGAACCCCATTGAAAACCTGTGGTTTGAATTGAAGAGGGCCGTCCATAAGCACAAACTAAGGATATCAAGGATCTGGAAAGATTCTGTATGGAGGAATGGTTTAAGATCCCTCCCAATGTGTTCTCCAACTCATTAAACATTTCAGAAAAAGTCTCTGTGCCATTATCCTCACAGGGGAAGGGTGCTTGAGTATTGAAAACAGGGGATCCAATCAATTTGATCCATATCTTTGTTTTTGTATTACTTTAAAAAAAATCATGATTAGTATTAGTATAAAATAATATTATTTATTTTAAAAAATGAGCATTGAATAGCTCAGTATTTGTATGATTTATTTTATACAGGCTTTTTTATTAATCTTTATCTAGGGATCGAATAATTCTGGACAAAACACACAACCATTTTTGACAACTGCATCATGTAGGACAGGCTCAGATAACCAAGTGATGCAGTATTTTTAAAGCTAACCCAACTGTATTTTTCCACGGCTAGTCAGAGTATTTTTATTGGCGAGCCCTGGCAGTGCTGAAGTGGAGGCCATAAATAAGAAGACCGTGCAGCTGTACCGCATCAAATACCACTGTAAACTGCACATCTGGAAAGTCTAATGCAACATTAGGACTTTAACGTTGAAAGAGAACAGCCTTTAATAAACACATTGCCATGCTTATAAAAGTGATGCTCCCTTAAAATCAATGCTTTGCTTACTACCTATAAAACTTCATAGAGATAATAATTAGCTGATCGTGTTGGTCTTCCGTTAGAGCTTTACAATGCCAAGAAAGGATGTATTCTATTCTCTTCTTGTCAAGACACAGATACAGAGTAGTTTGATCGTTTTACATTTTGCTATTACAATGTGCACCTGCACTCTGTCTTACAGGGTTGGTGTCAATTCGGAACTTCTACATTTAGCCCAGTTCAATTAAACCCATGAATTGAAATTTGAATTGGCCATACCAAACAGGAAGCAGAATTTCAATTGAATTAAAGGAAGCAGAATGTCATTTAAACCAATTCAAAGAAATTCAACTGAGACATTAAACATATTTTGTCTCCTTCCTTTGACAAATATTTAGCTAAAATCTTCTGCATCTTCTTACTAAAGAATACAGATACCATTTCAAATATGATTTGAATTATAACTCAAATATGTACAGTACTTTGTTTGTAATTTGGTTATGAGATGTTAGGTTGTACTTTCCATCCTAGAGTGAAAGTGGATTATGAATTGTTAACCTACAAAATGATCCTAGAATATTTCCAGACCACTGTAATTATTTCAAACATTTTTTCTGAGGTTGAGTTTTAGAAATGCAATGTGTCAAGGACATGTTAAACATAGTGTTGGCAACCATACATGATGTCAAAATAAATTCAAATTCTGCTTTTTCTGGGGGGTGGCCAATTCATGAATTGAATTGGAATGAATTGGCAATACTACTCGTTACATTTGGAATGCTCAGGCAGGACAGCAACATGGTCCGATTCAGACACCTACCAATATAATGTGTTGACACCACTACTGCCTCTGATCTGACCAACCCACTAAACACAAATACTGTGTTTGTAAATGATATCTGGGTGTTGGAGTGTGCCCCTAGCTGTCTGTATTTGATATGTTTTTAAGAACAAATGCCGGCTGGTTGGCTTAATATCAGGAATTTTATGTATAGCTTTTACTTTTACTCAAGTATGACAATTAAGCACTTTTTCCACCACTGACTGAGCCAACTTTTCCAAGTCAGTAGTAGCCAATGTAATGCATAAATGTTGTTTTGGTTCCTGCAGTTATATCCCCCATAAGGTGTCTTTAAGGATAATGGCCTGAATTAGAAAAGCATGTCAAAAAAATGTGATGGTCATACTGCAGGATCATTGCTACGGCGAAAGATTGGGCTATAGGGACATATTCATACATATGGAACGTTCCTTCACAATCTGCTTTGGATCATTTGATTGTCATACAGCAGTGTTTCTCTTCTTCTTTTTCTGAGTATTGACATACTGTTGACTTCTCAAACTTTTCTTTACAATCTGTTTTTGAAGAACTGATTTTTTTTAATGACTAATCAGCATTTGACATTATCATGGTAGAGTCAATTGCTTGCACATATCTATTGCTCTGAGGTGATTTCAGACCTTCTCAGTCATCATAACTCTCTCCTTAGGTTTGATTTAACCACCTTTACTGACCCCTACTCCATTAAAATTCACCAGGAGTTTTCCTTAATATGCAGTTCTTCCGTAAGTGTGTACTCGCAACCTATATTTAGTAAGATACATCAGTAGGGATTACCATTAAGGTTGCCCTACACTTAAATAAGAGCACAGCCAACTCATTATTTAAACTGTCCTGAATTCATGCTTCTTTGGTCATGAACTCTTAAATGTACAGGAAATGAATCTGCTTTAAGTAGTTACACAGAAATAAGCCAGCATGAAATTAAAAGGACATGAGTATCAGAATGAGTAAAACATTCAGAGACACTATGAGTTTCACTAGGGTAGCGTGGAGGTCAAGGTCCATAATCCAATGCAGCTACAGTAACAAACCAAGCTTATTTGCGGACGTTCATCTTCTAAAAATCTTAACTTGAAATGGTGTATGATAATCATAATGTCAAATATTCTAAGGCAGAAAACTCATTACAAGATGTAAATAATTTAATCATTTTAAAATAGTCACTGTGAAATGTAATTGTTGTAACATTTTCCATCACTATTGAAAAATATGTGATCTATCCATTTACAATATAATAGGAAATCCCGAAGAGGGGAAAAATTATATTATCCAATCAAAATGTCTTCCCTTTAAATGCTACCCAACTCAATCACAGAAAATGACAAATTGGAAACCAGAGTGTTGTGTGGAAATGACAAACACAATCTGTTGAATAGATTTCCCTAAATGTGTGGAAAACGCATTTAGGCTTAATGTGAAGATGACAATTTCACAGGTCTGCACTGCCAGTGTTATCTCAGAGGAAACACACAGCCATCTTTACAATTCAGTTATCTCAGAGGAAACACACAGCCATCTTTACAATTCAGTTATCTCAGAGGAAACACACAGCCATCTTTACAGTTCAGTTATCTCAGAGGAAACACACAGCCATCTGTACAGTTCAGTTATCTCAGAGGAAACACTCAGCCATCTGTACAGTTCAGTTATCTCAGAGGAAACACACAGCCATCTTTACAATTCAGTTATCTCAGAGGAAGCACACAGCCATTTTTACAATTCAGTTATCTCAGAGGAAACACACAGCCATCTTTACAGTTCAGTTATCTCAGAGGAAACACACAGCCATCTGTACAGTTCAGTTATCTCAGAGGAAACACTCAGCCATCTGTACAGTTCAGTTATCTCAGAGGAAACACACAGCCATCTTTACAATTCAGTTATCTCAGAGGAAGCACACAGCCATCTTTACAATTCAGTTATCTCAGAGGAAACACACAGCCATCTTTACAGTTCAGTTATCTCAGAGGAAACACACAGCCATCTGTACAGTTCAGTTATCTCAGAGGAAACACTCAGCCATCTGTACAGTTCAGTTATCTCAGAGGAAACACACAGCCATCTTTACAATTCAGTTATCTCAGAGGAAACACTCAGCCATCTGTACAGTTCAGTTATCTCAGAGGAAACACACAGCCATCTGTACAGTTCAGTTATCTCAGAGGAAGCACACAGCCATCTGTACAGTTCAGTTATCTCAGAGGAAGCACACAGCAATCTTTACAATTCAGTTATCTCAGAGGAAACACACAGCCATCTGTACAGTTCAGTTATCTCAGAGGAAACACACGGCCATCTGTACAGGTCAGTTATCTCAGAGGAAACACACGGCCATCTGTACAGTTCAGTTATCTCAGAGGAAGCACACAGCCATCTTTACAATTCAGTTATCTCAGAGGAAACACACAGCCATCTTTACAATTCAGTTATCTCAGAGGAAACACACAGCCATCTTTACAATTCAGTTATCTCAGAGGAAACACACAGCCATCTTTACAATTCAGTTATCTCAGAGGAAACACACAGCCATCTGTACAGTTCAGTTATCTCAGAGGAAACACACAGCCATCTGTACAGTTCAGTTATCTCAGAGGAAACACACAGCCATCTGTACAGTTCAGTTATCTCAGAGGAAACACACAGCCATCTTTACAATTCAGTTATCTCAGAGGAAACACACAGCCATCTTTACAATTCAGTTATCTCAGAGGAAACACACAGCCATCTGTACAGTTCAGTTATCTCAGAGGAAACACACGGCCATCTTTACAATTCAGTTATCTCAGAGGAAACACACAGCCATCTTTACAATTCAGTTATCTCAGAGGAAACACACAGCCATCTTTACAATTCAGTTATCTCAGAGGAAACACATGGCCATCTTTACAATTCAGTTATCTCAGAGGAAACACACAGCCATCTTTACAATTCAGTTATCTCAGAGGAAACACACAGCCATCTGTACAGTTCAGTTATCTCAGAGGAAACACACAGCCATCTTTACAATTCAGTTATCTCAGAGGAAACACACAGCCATCTGTACAGTTCAGTTATCTCAGAGGAAACACACGGCCATCTTTACAATTCAGTTATCTCAGAGGAAACACATGGCCATCTTTACAGTTCAGTTATCTCAAAGGAAACACACAGCAATCTTTACAATTCAGTCATCTCAGAGGAAACACACAGCCTTCTGTACAGTTCAGTTATCTCAAAGGAAACACAAAGCCATCTTTACAATTCAGTTATCTCAGAGGAAACACACAGCCATCTGTACAGTTCAGTTATCTCAGAGGAAACACAAAGCCATCTTTACAATTCAGTTATCTCAGAGGAAACACACAGCCATCTTTACAATTCAGTTATCTCAGAGGAAACACACAGCCATCTGTACAGTTCAGTTATCTCAGAGGAAACACACGTCCATCTTTACAATTCAGTTATCTCAGAGGAAACACACAGCCATCTTTACAATTCAGTTATCTCAGAGGAAACACACAGCCATCTTTACAATTCAGTTATCTCAGAGGAAACACATGGCCATCTTTACAATTCAGTTATCTCAGAGGAAACACACAGCCATCTTTACAATTCAGTTATCTCAGAGGAAACACACAGCCATCTGTACAGTTCAGTTATCTCAGAGGAAACACACAGCCATCTTTACAATTCAGTTATCTCAGAGGAAACACACAGCCATCTGTACAGTTCAGTTATCTCAGAGGAAACACATGGCCATCTTTACAATTCAGTTATCTCAGAGGAAACACACAGCCATCTTTACAATTCAGTTATCTCAGAGGAAACACACAGCCATCTTTACAATTCAGTTATCTTAGAGGAAACACTCAGCCATCTGTACAGTTCAGTTATCTCAGAGGAAACACACAGCCATCTTTACAGTTCAGTTATCTCAGAGGAAACACAAAGCCATCTGTACAATTCGGTTATCTCAAAGGAAACACAAGGCCATCTTTACAATTCAGTTATCTCAGAGGAAACACACAGCCATCTGTACAGTTCAGTTATCTCAAAGGAAACACAAAGCCATCTTTACAATTCAGTTATCTCAGAGGAAACACACAGCCATCTTTACAATTCGGTTATCTTAGAGGAAACACTCAGCCATCTGTACAGTTCAGTTATCTCAGAGGAAACACACAGCCATCTGTACAGTTCAGTTATCTCAGAGGAAACACAAAGCCATCTTTACAATTCAGTTATCTCAGAGGAAACACACAGCCATCTTTACAATTCAGGTATCTCAGAGGAAACACACAGCCATCTGTACAGTTCAGTTATCTCAGAGGAAACACACAGCCATCTGTACAATTCAGTTATCTCAGAGGAAACACACAGCCATCTTTACAATTCGGTTATCTCAGAGGAAACACACAGCCATCTGTACAATTCAGTTATCTCAGAGGAAACACACAACCAAGGAGAAATATATAATGCCGTCTGAACTGTAGCAACCACAGTCATCACCGCCATCGTTTTCATCATATTTATCACCACTATCATCATCCTAATTTTCCTCAGGATTAGGTGCGTCATCATCTTCTTCATCATCGTCGTCGTCACCATTATCATCTTCATCACTTGTTCAAGTGGCAAAAAAGTGTTAAGTGTCCCAAGACAGACTACTCTCCCTAATCAAACCAGTAGTTTATTTCATAAAGAAAGCAACCCAAGACAGATTACGCTCCCTGATCAAACCAGTAGTTTGTTTCATAAAGAAAGCAACAGCAGCATCTATATTTACCTGAAGTAGAAGAATATAGCCAGAGAGATCAGGAGGGAGGCTATGGATAAGGCATGACCCACAATCGCCATGTAGTACAGGATATAGGCCATCTGGAAAATACAGATACACCCTATATTCAAACAAATAAGACTATACAGTAGTGCATCAAGGACATTCATGAACCGTTAACCCTGACTTCTTTGCTACCTTGATGTAAACAAAATATGAAAGAGGGGAGACTAGGACATGGCTTTAAGGTCTGCAGCACAGATGGTTTTAATCCATCGTCTAATCAAGGTGCGTCTGAGCCACGCTTGAATAACGAATAGTCATAGCATTCTTTGTGTCTTCACAAAGGTCTTTTTAAGAAACCGGCGCTAGATGCAACGATCAGTGTTCTTTATTGGTCTGTTCCAATAAAGAGGAACACATATTTATCTGTCTGTGTCACATTGATAGAGTCAGACATTTTAGTATGCATTACTAGAGTCAGATGTTTTACTATGCATTGATAGAGTCAGACGTTTTACTATGCATTGATAGAGTCAGACGTTTTACTATGCATTGATAGAGTCAGACGTTTTACTATGCATTACTAGAGTCAGACGTTTTACTATGCATTGATAGAGTCAGACGTTTTACTATGCATTGATAGAGTCAGACGTTTTACTATGCATTACTAGAGTCAGATGTTTTACTATGCATTGATAGAGTCAGATGTTTTACTATGCATTGATAGAGTCAGACGTTTTACTATGCATTGATAGAGTCAGACGTTGTACTATGTATTGATAGAGTCAGACGTTTTACTATGCATTGATAGAGTCAGACGTTTTTTTCTATGCATTACTAGAGTCAGATGTTTTACTATGCATTGATAGAGTCAGACGTTTTACTATGCATTACTAGAGTCAGACGTTTTACTATGCATTGATAGAGTCAGATGTTTTACTATGCATTACTAGAGTCAGATGTTTTACTATGCATTGATAGAGTCAGATGTTTTACTATGCATTGATAGAGCCAGATGTTTTACTATGCATTACTAGAGTCAGACGTTTTACTATGCATTGATAGGGTCAGACGTTTTACTATGCATTGATAGAGTCAGATGTTTTACTATGCATTACTAGAGTCAGATGTTTTACTATGCATTGATAGGGTCAGACGTTTTACTATGCATTACTAGAGTCAGACGTTTTACTATGCATTGATAGGGTCAGACGTTTTACTATGCATTACTAGAGTCAGACGTTTTACTATGCATTGATAGAGTCAGACGTTTTACTATGCATTGATAGAGTCAGACGTTTTACTATGCATTGATAGAGTCAGACGTTTTACTATGCATTACTAGAGTCAGACGTTTTACTATGCATTGATAGAGTCAGACGTTTTACTATGCATTGATAGAGTCAGACGTTTTACTATGCATTGATAGAGTCAGATGTTTTACTATGCATTGATAGAGTCAGATGTTTTACTATGCATTGATAGAGTCAGACGTTTTACTATGCATTGATAGAGTCAGCATTGATAGAGTCAGACGTTTTACTATGCATTGATAGAGTCAGATGTTTTACTATGCATTGATAGAGTCAGATGTTTTACTATGCATTGATAGAGTCAGACGTTTTACTATGCATTGATAGAGTCAGACGTTTTACTATGCATTGATAGAGTCAGACGTTTTACTATGCATTGATAGAGTCAGACGTTTTACTATGCATTACTAGAGTCAGATGTTTTACTATGCATTGATAGAGTCAGATGTTTTACTATGCATTGATAGAGTCAGACGTTTTACTATGCATTGATAGAGTCAGACGTTTTACTATGCATTGATAGAGTCAGACGTTGTACTATGTATTGATAGAGTCAGACGTTTTACTATGCATTGATAGAGTCAGACGTTTTTTTCTATGCATTACTAGAGTCAGATGTTTTACTATGCATTGATAGAGTCAGACGTTTTACTATGCATTGAGAGAGTCAGACGTTTTACTATGCATTGATAGAGTCAGACGTTTTACTATGCATTGATAGAGTCAGACGTTTTACTATGCATTGATAGAGTCAGACGTTTTACTATGCATTGAGAGAGTCAGACGTTTTACTATGCATTGATAGAGTCAGACGTTTTACTATGCATTACAAGAGTCAGACGTTTTATTATGCATTACTAGAGTCAGACGTTTTACTATGCATTACTAGAGTCAGACGTTTTACTATGCATTGATAGAGTCAGACGTTTTACTATGCATTGATAGAGTCAGACGTTTTACTATGCATTACTAGAGTCAGATGTTTTACTATGCATTGATAGAGTCAGATGTTTTACTATGCATTGATAGAGTCAGACGTTTTACTATGCATTGATAGAGTCAGACGTTTTACTATGCATTGATAGAGTCAGACGTTTTACTATGCATTGATAGATAGAGTCAGAGTCGTTTTACTATGCATTGATAGAGTCAGATGTTTTACTATGCATTGATAGAGTCAGATGTTTTACTATGCATTGATAGAGTCAGACGTTTTACTATGCATTGATAGAGTCAGACGTTTTACTATGCATTGATAGAGTCAGACGTTTTACTATGCATTGATAGAGTCAGACGTTGTACTATGTATTGATAGAGTCAGACGTTTTACTATGCATTGATAGAGTCAGACGTTTTTTTCTATGCATTTTTACTATGAGATAGAGTCAGATGTTTTACTATGCATTGATAGAGTCAGACGTTTTACTATGCATTGAGAGAGTCAGACGTTTTACTATGCATTGATAGAGTCAGATGTTTTACTATGCATTGATAGAGTCAGACGTTTTACTATGCATTGATAGAGTCAGACGTTTTACTATGCATTGATAGAGTCAGACGTTTTACTATGCATTGATAGAGTCAGACGTTTTACTATGCATTACTAGAGTCAGACGTTTTACTATGCATTGATAGAGTCAGACGTTTTACTATGCATTGATAGAGTCAGATGTTTTACTATGCATTACTAGAGTCAGATGTTTTACTATGCATTGATAGAGTCAGATGTTTTACTATGCATTGATAGAGTCAGACGTTTTACTATGCATTGATAGAGTCAGATGTTTTACTATGCATTGATAGAGTCAGACGTTTTACTATGCATTGATAGAGTCAGACGTTTTACTATGCATTGATAGAGTCAGATGTTTTACTATGCATTACTAGAGTCAGATGTTTTACTATGCATTGATAGAGTCAGATGTTTTACTATGCATTGATAGAGTCAGACGTTTTACTATGCATTGATAGAGTCAGACGTTTTACTATGCATTGATAGAGTCAGACGTTGTACTATGTATTGATAGAGTCAGACGTTTTACTATGCATTGATAGAGTCAGACGTTTTTTTCTATGCATTACTAGAGTCAGATGTTTTACTATGCATTGATAGAGTCAGACGTTTTACTATGCATTGAGAGAGTCAGACGTTTTACTATGCATTGATAGAGTCAGACGTTTTACTATGCATTGAGAGAGTCAGACGTTTTACTATGCATTGATAGAGTCAGACGTTTTACTATGCATTACTAGAGTCAGACGTTTTATTATGCATTACTAGAGTCAGACGTTTTACTATGCATTACAAGAGTTTTACAGCATTGATAGAGTCAGACGTTTTATTATGCATTACTAGAGTCAGACGTTTTACTATGCATTACTAGAGTCAGACGTTTTACTATGCATTGATAGAGTCAGACGTTTTACTATGCATTGATAGAGTCAGACGTTTTACTATGCATTACTAGAGTCAGATGTTTTACTATGCATTGATAGAGTCAGATGTTTTACTATGCATTGATAGAGTCAGGCGTTTTACTATGCATTGATAGAGTCAGACGTTTTACTATGCATTGATAGAGTCAGACGTTTTACTATGCATTGATAGAGTCAGACGTTTTACTATGCATTACTAGAGTCAGATGTTTTACTATGCATTGATAGAGTCAGATGTTTTACTATGCATTGATAGAGTCAGACGTTTTACTATGCATTGATAGAGTCAGACGTTTTACTATGCATTGATAGAGTCAGACGTTGTACTATGTATTGATAGAGTCAGACGTTTTACTATGCATTGATAGAGTCAGACGTTTTACTATGCATTACTAGAGTCAGATGTTTTACTATGCATTGATAGAGTCAGACGTTTTACTATGCATTGAGAGAGTCAGACGTTTTACTATGCATTGATAGAGTCAGACGTTTTACTATGCATTGAGAGAGTCAGACGTTTTACTATGCATTGATAGAGTCAGACGTTTTACTATGCATTACTAGAGTCAGACGTTTTATTATGCATTACTAGAGTCAGACGTTTTACTATGCATTACTAGAGTCAGACGTTTTACTATGCATTGATAGATAGAGTCAGACGTTTTACTATGCATTGATAGAGTCAGACGTTTTACTATGCATTATAGAGTCAGATGTTTTACTATGCATTGATAGAGTCAGATGTTTTACTATGCATTGATAGAGTCAGATGTTTTACTATGCATTGATAGAGTCAGATAGAGTCAGACGTTTTACTATGCATTGATAGAGTCAGACGTTTTACTATGCATTGATAGAGTCAGACGTTTTACTATGCATTACTAGAGTCAGATGTTTTACTATGCATTGATAGAGTCAGATGTTTTACTATGCATTGATAGAGTCAGACGTTTTACTATGCATTGATAGAGTCAGATGTTTTACTATGCATTGATAGAGTCAGACGTTTTACTATGCATTGATAGAGTCAGACGTTTTACTATGCATTGATAGAGTCAGACGTTTTTTTCTATGCATTACTAGAGTCAGATGTTTTACTATGCATTGATAGAGTCAGACGTTTTACTATGCATTGAGAGAGTCAGACGTTTTACTATGCATTGATAGAGTCAGATGTTTTACTATGCATTGATAGAGTCAGACGTTTTACTATGCATTGATAGAGTCAGACGTTTTACTATGCATTGATAGAGTCAGACGTTTTACTATGCATTGATAGAGTCAGATGTTTTACTATGCATTGATAGAGTCAGATGTTTTACTATGCATTACTAGAGTCAGACGTTTTACTATGCATTGATAGGGTCAGACGTTTTACTATTGATAGAGTCAGACGTTTTACTATGCATTGATAGAGTCAGACGTTTTACTATGCATTGATAGAGTCAGACGTTTTACTATGCATTGATAGAGTCAGACGTTTTACTATGCATTGATAGAGTCAGACGTTTTACTATGCATTGATAGAGTCAGACGTTTTACTATGCATTGATAGAGTCAGACTATGCATTGTTCAGACGTTTTACTATGCATTACTAGAGTCAGATGTTTTACTATGCATTGATAGAGTCAGATGTTTTACTATGCATTGATAGAGTCAGACGTTTTACTATGCATTGATAGAGTCAGATGTTTTACTATGCATTCAGATGAGTCAGACGTTTTTACTATGCATTGATAGAGTCAGACGTTTTACTATGCATTACTAGAGTCAGATGTTTTACTATGCATTGATAGATGCATTGACTATGCATTGATAGAGTCAGACGTTTTACTATGCATTGATAGAGTCAGACGTTTTACTATGCATTGATAGAGTCAGATGTTTTACTATGCATTGATAGAGTCAGACGTTTTATTATAGAGTCATTTTACTATGCATTGATAGAGTCAGAGTCAGACGTTTTACTATGCATTGATAGAGTCAGATGTTTTACTATGCATTGATAGAGTCAGACGTTTTACTATGCATTGATAGAGTCAGACGTTTTACTATGCATTGACTAGAGTCAGATGTTTTACTATGCATTGATAGAGTCAGATGTTTTACTATGCATTGATAGAGTCAGATTTTACTATGCATTGACTAGAGTCAGATGTTTTACTATGCATTACTAGAGTCAGACGTTTTACTATGCATTGATAGAGTCAGATTGATAGAGTCGTTTTACTATGCATTGATAGAGTCAGACGTTTTACTATGCATTACTAGAGTCAGATGTTTTACTATGCATTGATAGAGTCAGATGTTTTACTATGCATTGATAGAGTCAGGCGTTTTACTATGCATTGATAGAGTCAGACGTTTTACTGCATTGATAGAGTCAGACGTTTTACTATGCATTGATAGAGTCAGACGTTTTACTATGCATTGACTAGAGTCAGATGTTTTACTATGCATTGATAGAGTCAGATGTTTTACTATGCATTGATAGAGTCAGATGTTTTACTATGCATTGATAGAGTCAGACGTTTTACTATGCATTGATAGAGTCAGACGTTTTACTATGCATTGATAGAGTCAGACGTTTTACTATGCATTGATAGAGTCAGACGTTTTACTATGCATTGACTAGAGTCAGATGTTTTTTACTATGCATTGATAGAGTCAGACGTTTTACTATGCATTGAGAGAGTCAGACGTTTTACTATGCATTGATAGAGTCAGACGTTTTACTATGCATTGATAGAGTCAGACGTTTTACTATGCATTGATAGAGTCAGACGTTTTACTATGCATTACTAGAGTCAGACGTTTTACTATGCATTACTAGAGTCAGATGTTTTACTATGCATTGATAGAGTCAGACGTTTTACTATGCATTGATAGAGTCAGACGTTTTACTATGCATTACTAGAGTCAGACGTTTTACTATGCATTGATAGAGTCAGACGTTTTACTATGCATTGATAGAGTCAGACGTTTTACTATGCATTACTAGAGTCAGATGTTTTACTATGCATTGATAGAGTCAGATGTTTTACTATGCATTGATAGAGTCAGACTATGCGTTTTTTACTATGCATTGATAGAGTCAGTCAGACGTTTTACTATGCATTGATAGAGTCAGACGTTTTACTATGCATTGATAGAGTCAGACGTTTTTGATATGCATTTTTACTAGAGTCAGATGTTTTACTATGCATTGATAGAGTCAGATGTTTTACTATGCATTGATAGAGTCAGACGTTTTACTATGCATTGATAGAGTCAGACGTTTTACTATGCATTGATAGAGTCAGATGTTTTACTATGCATTGATAGAGTCAGATGTTTTACTATGCATTGATAGAGTCAGACGTTTTTTCTATGCATTAGAGTCAGATGTTTTACTATGCATTGATAGAGTCAGACGTTTTACTATGCATTGACTAGAGTCAGACGTTTTACTATGCATTGATAGAGTCAGACGTTTTACTATGCATTGAGAGAGTCAGACGTTTTACTATGCATTGATAGAGTCAGATTGATAGAGTTTTACTATGCATTACTAGAGTCAGACGTTTTACTATGCATTATAGAGAGTCAGACGTTTTACTATGCATTACTAGAGTCAGACGTTTTACTATGCATTGATAGAGTCAGACGTTTTACTATGCATTGATAGAGTCAGACGTTTTACTATGCATTACTATGCATAGAGTCAGATGTTTTACTATGCATTGATGTTTTACTATGCATTGATAGAGTCAGATGTTTTACTATGCATTGATAGAGTCAGACGTTTTACTATGCATTGATAGAGTCAGACGTTTTACTATGCATTGATAGAGTCAGACGTTTTACTATGCATTGATAGAGTCAGATGTTTTACTATGCATTGATAGAGTCAGATGTTTTACTATGCATTGATAGAGTCAGATGTTTTACTATGCATTGATAGAGTCAGATGTTTTACTATGCATTGATAGAGTCAGACGTTTTACTATGCATTGATAGAGTCAGACGTTTTACTATGCATTGATAGAGTCAGACGTTTTACTATGCATTGATAGAGTCAGACGTTTTACTATGCATTGATAGAGTCAGACGTTTTACTATGCATTGATAGAGTCAGACGTTTTACTATGCATTGATAGAGTCAGATGTTTTACTATGCATTACTAGAGTCAGATGTTTTACTATGCATTGATAGAGTCAGATGTTTTACTATGCATTACTAGAGTCAGATGTTTTACTATGCATTGATAGAGTCAGATGTTTTACTATGCATTGATAGAGTCAGATGTTTTACTATGCATTGATAGAGTCAGACGTTTTACTATGCATTGATAGAGTCAGACGTTTTTTTCTATGCATTACTAGAGTCAGATGTTTTACTATGCATTGATAGAGTCAGACGTTTTACTATGCATTGAGAGAGTCAGACGTTTTACTATGCATTGATAGAGTCAGACGTTTTACTATGCATTGATAGAGTCAGACGTTTTACTATGCATTGAGAGAGTCAGACGTTTTACTATGCATTGATAGAGTCAGACGTTTTACTATGCATTACTAGAGTCAGACGTTTTACTATGCATTGATAGAGTCAGATGTTTTACTATGCATTACAAGAGTCAGATTACTAGTTTTACTATGCATTACTAGAGTCAGACGTTTTACTATGCATTACTAGAGTCAGACGTTTTACTATGCATTGATAGAGTCAGATGTTTTACTATGCATTGATAGAGTCAGACGTTTTACTATGCATTACTAGAGTCAGATGTTTTACTATGCATTGATAGAGTCAGATGTTTTACTATGCATTGATAGAGTCAGACGTTTTACTATGCATTGATAGAGTCAGACGTTTTACTATGCATTGATAGAGTCAGATAGAGTCAGTTTTTACTATGCATTGATAGAGTCAGACGTTTTACTATGCATTGACTAGAGTCAGATGTTTTACTATGCATTGATAGAGTCAGATGTTTTACTATGCATTGATAGAGTCAGATGTTTTACTATGCATTGATAGAGTCAGACGTTTTACTATGCATTGATAGAGTCAGACGTTTTATGCTTGATAGTCATTTTACTATGATAGAGTCAGACGTTTTACTATGCATTGATAGAGTCAGGCGTTTTTGACTATATGCATTACTAGAGTCAGATGTTTTACTATGCATTGATAGAGTCAGCATTGATAGAGTCGTTTTACTATGCATTGAGAGAGTCAGACGTTTTACTATGCATTGATAGAGTCAGACGTTTTACTATGCTATGCATTGAGAGTCAGACGTTTTACTATGCATTGATAGAGTCAGACGTTTTACTATGCATTACTAGAGTCAGACGTTTTACTATGCATTGATAGAGTCAGACGTTTTACTATGCATTACTAGAGTCAGACGTTTTACTATGCATTGATAGAGTCAGACGTTTTACTATGCATTGATAGAGTCAGACGTTTTACTATGCATTACTAGAGTCAGATGTTTTACTATGCATTGATAGAGTCAGATGTTTTACTATGCATTGATAGAGTCAGACGTTTTACTATGCATTGATAGAGTCAGACGTTTTACTATGCATTGATAGAGTCAGACGTTTTACTATGCATTGATAGAGTCAGACGTTTTACTATGCATTACTAGAGTCAGATGTTTTACTATGCATTGATAGAGTCAGATGTTTTACTATGCATTGATAGAGTCAGACGTTTTACTATGCATTGATAGAGTCAGACGTTTTACTATGCATTGATAGAGTCAGACCTTTTACTTATGCATTGATTTACTATGCATTGATAGAGTCAGACGTTTTACTATGCATTGATAGAGTCAGACGTTTTACTATGCATTGATAGAGTCAGACGTTTTACTATGCATTGATAGAGTCAGACGTTTTACTATGCATTGATAGAGTTACAGATGTTTTACTATGCATTGATAGAGTCAGATTTTACTATTTTACTATGCATTACTAGAGTCAGATGTTTTACTATGCATTGACTAGAGTCAGATGTTTTACTATGCATTGATAGAGTCAGATGTTTTACTATGCATTGATAGAGTCAGATGTTTTACTATGCATTGATAGAGTCAGACGTTTTACTATGCATTGATAGAGTCAGACGTTTTACTATGCATTGATAGAGTCAGACGTTTTACTATGCATTGATAGAGTCAGACGTTTTACTATGCATTGATAGAGTCAGACGTTTTACAGGCGTTTTACTATGCATTGATAGAGTCAGACGTTTTACTATGCATTGATAGAGTCAGACTATGTTTAGAGTCAGACTATATGCATTGATAGAGTCAGACGTTTTACTATGCATTACTAGAGTCAGACGTTTTACTATGCATTGATAGAGTCAGACGTTTTACTATGCATTACTAGAGTCAGACGTTTTACTATGCATTACTAGAGTCAGACGTTTTACTATGCATTACTAGAGTCAGACGTTTTACTATGCATTGATAGAGTCAGACGTTTTACTATGCATTACTAGAGTCAGACGTTTTACTATGCATTGATAGAGTCAGACGTTTTACTATGCATTACTAGAGTCAGACGTTTTACTATGCATTGATAGAGTCAGACGTTTTACTATGCATTACTAGAGTCAGACGTTTTACTATGCATTACTAGAGTCAGACGTTTTACTATGCATTGATAGAGTCAGAGGTTTTACTATGCATTGATAGAGTCAGACGTTTTACTATGCATTGATAGAGTCAGACGTTTTACTATGCATTGATAGAGTCAGACGTTTTACTATGCATTGATAGAGTCAGACGTTTTACTATGCATTGATAGAGTCAGACGTTTTACTATGCATTGATAGAGTCATACGTTTTACTATGCATTGCTCAGAAATAGAAACCTGTTCCTCTATGACTTCCTACATATCATGATTGTGTGTAAGCATATTTCCCATATCTAGCTCAATTTGACCAATTGTTCCCCCCTTGGTCTCCTCTGCATTGAATATAACTGTATTATCGCCTTTTGAAAATGTCCCCTTATTGTGATTTGTAAAATAGGATAGAGTGTATGCTATAAATAGCACATGTATGGGATTGATGGATCACTCAGTGACAAACCTTACCTTCAGCTTGCCAGTAGTGTGGAAGTTACACAGCGTGTAGTTGGACCACGTCCTATTGGAATCTGGGTGGCGGAACCACTGTCCTGATTCGCTACAGGTCTTTGTAGCTTTTTCTGATGAAACAATCAAGTAGGATTAATAATACACACTTTGAATATGTTTAACACTTAGCCACTTAAACAGAAACACTTAAACTGTACATGGCCATAAAGCTTTGCAACCACTTGACACCATGAATAATGAATTAAACGCTATGAATACTTCAAGTTCCACAGCGATGCATTTATCACAAAGAGTTAACAAGTCAGCATGGGAGAATCAGACATACCAGGACTTTATTGATTCTTGCTTGCAGTTTAACAAACGCCTCTTATAGCCAGGCCTTACCTGTGGAGTCGAAGTCACGGAAATAGTTTGGGCAGTTCTGCCAGGTGACTGTCCCAGCAGGTGTATCATCCCAGCACAGCCAGCCATCCCAGGTCCGGTTACAGTACAGCCCTGCGCCGCCAGCAACACACAACCAGACACAACACACTAATGAAGACTCATTGTAAATACACTATGTTGCTGGGTGAAAACAACTGTACATGAACCATTTGGCCATACTGTCGTCTGTCTACTGGTATAGTATGTTTATATCCGAATTCTGAACAGTGTCATTGTTTGTCTCTGTGACTTGTGATCATACCTGTCTTTATGGGTTCTTCTAATTGTGTGCTGTAACCCTGAAATGACTGAAAGTATTTTATTATATTCAAATTATATTTAAGCAATAAGGCCAGAGGATGTGTGGTATATGGCCAATATACCACGACTAAGGGCTGTTCTTATCTCCACAAAATAACTCTGGAGCTCTGTCAGTGACCATTGTGTTCTTTGTCACCTCCCTGACCAAGGCCCTTCTCCCCCGATTGCTCAGTTTGGCTGGGCGGCCAGCTCTAGGAAGAGTCTTGGTGGTTCCAAACCTTTTTTATTTAATAATGCTGGATGCCACTGTGTTCTTGGGTAACTTTAATTCTGCAGAAATCTTTTGGTACCCTTCCCCTGATCTGTGCCTCAACACAATCCTGTCTTTGAGCTCTACATACAATACCTTTGACCTCATGGTTTTGTGTTTGCTCTGACATGCATTGTCAACTGTGAGACCTTATATAGACAGATGTTTGCCTTTTCAAGTAATGTCCAATCAATTAAATTTACCATAGGTGGACTCCAATCAAGTTGTAGAAACATCTCAAGAATGATCAATGAAAGCAGGGTGCACCTGAGCTTTTTTTAAAAGAAACTGTTTTCGCTTTGCCATTATGGGTTGTTGTGTGTAAATTGATGGGAAAAAAATATTGAATCCATTTTAGAAAAAGGCTGTTTCGTAACCAAATGTGGAAAAGGTCAAGTGGTCTGAATATTTTCCAAATGCACTCTATCACAAACCCCCAAGGAGCCTGATTGCTATTATAAACTGGTTAACAACATAATTAGAGCAGTAAAAATAAATGTTTTGTCATATCCGTGGTATACGGCCTGATATACCATGACTTTCAGCCAATCAGCATTCAGGGCTCAATCCACCCAGTTTATAATCTGGAATAATCCCACACACTGAGTATTAAAGTAGTGCACATCATCACTACCTGATTTGTTATACGGCTGGTCTCTGTTCATCTTCTCAAAGCATTTGTATTGACCGTCGATGATCTTCTTCCTCTCCTCCTCCTCCTGACTGACCCTGGGGCTGACTGGAGTCTCCACAGTGGGCTCCACAGACCCTGGCTCTAGCAGACCATGGGGAGTCACATTCTGGCTGAATGGAGTCTCCACAGTGGGCTCCACAGACCCTGGCTCTAGCAGACCGTGGAGAGTCACATTCTGGCTGAATGGAGTCTCCACAGTGGGCTCCACAGACCCTGGCTCTAGCAGACCATGGAGAGTCATCTTCTGTCTGACTGGAGTCTCCACAGTGGGCTCCACAGACCCTGGCTCTAGCAGACCATGGAGAGTCACATTCTGGGGAAGAACAACATGTAACGGGACAGACACCATAAAGAAACACACAGAATACAGCTTGAGGATTTCTATTTGTCAACAGGGAACAGTATCAGTGACTATATAAACAAAGATGGGTAGAATACAGTGTGAGGATCAGTGACTATATAAACAAAGACAGTTTTTTTATTTTTTTATACATTTGCAAAAAATTCTAAAAACCTGTTTTCACTTTGCCATTATGGGTTATTGTGTGAAGATTGATGAGAAAACATAATTATTTAATCCATTTTAGAATAAGGCTCTGTGGCAGTGACTAGAATACAGCGTGAGGATTTCTATTTGTCAACAGCGAACAGTATCAGTGACTATAAAACTTAGATAAATAAGTAATGGAAGAAAAACAAGCAAAACACAATACAGACAAGATACAGAATAGGTAGGTGGGCCCAGAGTTGTTCCGGATCTAGAGACTAAACAAGGAAAAACTCCTGGCTCTAATTATGGCGTTAAACTATCAAAGGAATAATAACAGGGAAACACAACAGACAACACAAGAACAGTCCTGCCTGCACACCCAGACTGCGTTCCAAATGTCACCCTATTCATTAAATAGTGCACTACTTTTGACCAGGGCCCATAGGGTTCTGGTCCAAAGTAGTGCACGTCATAGGGAATAGGGTGCCATATGGGACTTATTCCCAGTCCCAGACAGACCTGTACTTTTTGGACCATTAATCAACAGAGAACGAATCAATCTCCAATTACCTTTAATTTGTCCTTGGAGAGCGTCAGACATTTGGACCAGGTCCTATTAATGGAGGGACTTTGGACCCAATTACCAGATTCATCACAATATTTTGACACTTTTCCTGCAAAAAAAATGTAATGGTAATTGTTAGCGGTGTAATTTGAGCTATGAGTAATGGTAACTGTTAGCGGTGTAATTTGAGCTATGAGTAATGGTAATTGTTAGCGGTGTAATTTGAGCTATGAGTAATGGTAATTGTTAGCGGTGTAATTTGAGCTATGAGTAATGGTAACTGTTAGCGGTGTAATTTGAGCTATGAGTAATGGTAACTGTTAGCGGTGTAATTTGAGCTATGAGTAATGGTAATTGTTAGCGGTGTAATTTGAGCTATGAGTAATGGTAACTGTTAGCGGTGTAATTTGAGCTATGAGTAATGGTAATTGTTAGCGGTGTAATTTGAGCTATGAGTAATGGTAATTGTTAGCGGTGTAATTTGAGCTATGAGTAATGGTAATTGTTAGCGGTGTAATTTGAGCTATGAGTAATGGTAACTGTTAGCGGTGTAATTTGAGCTATGAGTAATGGTAACTTGGCAGCGGTGTAATTTGAGCTATGAGTAATGGTAATTGTTAGCGGTGTAATTTGAGCTATGAGTAATGGTAATTGTTAGCGGTGTAATTTGAGCTATGAGTAATGGTAACTGTTAGCGGTGTAATTTGAGCTATGAGTAATGGTAACTTGGCAGCGGTGTAATTTGAGCTATGAGTAATGGTAATTGTTAGCGGTGTAATTTGAGCTATGAGTAATGGTAATTGTTAGCGGTGTAATTTGAGCTATGAGTAATGGTAACTGTTAGCGGTGTAATTTGAGCTATGAGTAATGGTAACTTGGCAGCGGTGTAATTTGAGCTATGAGTAATGGTAACTGTTAGCGGTGTAATTTGAGCTATGAGTAATGGTAACTTGGCAGCGGTGTAATTTGAGCTATGAGTAATGGTAATTATTAGCGGTGTAATTTGAGCTATGAGTAATGGTAACTGTTAGCGGTGTAATTTGAGCTATGAGTAATGGTAACTTGGCAGCGGTGTAATTTGAGCTATCAGTAATGGTAACTGTTAGCGGTGTAATTTGAGCTATGAGTAATGGTAACTTGGCAGCGGTGTAATTTGAGCTATGAGTAATGGTAATTGTTAGCGGTGTAATTTGAGCTATGAGTAATGGTAACTTGGCAGCGGTGTAATTTGAGCTATGAGTAATGGTAACTGTTAGCGGTGTAATTTGAGCTATGAGTAATGGTAACTGTTAGCGGTGTAATTTGAGCTATGAGTAATGGTAACTGTTAGCGGTGTAATTTGAGCTATGAGTAATGGTAACTTGGCAGCGGTGTAATTTGAGCTATGAGTAATGGTAACTTGGCAGCTGCTGAATCCATCAGTGTGATAGGGGCAAGACATGAAGCCGCTGCTATAGCTCTGCTGACTGGACTGTAATATCAACTGTCGAGTCAATAGTTAGGCTTTTAGTGTTATCTCATTTTGCTGTCAGAAACCTTTTATTTATTTATTTAGAAATACAATACCGTTCAAAAGTTTGGGGTCACTTAGAAATGTCCTTATTTTTTAAAGAAAAGCAAAACAATTGTTCATTAAAATAACATCAAATTGATCAGAAATACAGTGTAGACATTGTTAATGTTGTAATGACTATTGTAGCTGGAAACGGCAAACGGCAGATTTTTTATGGAATATCTACATAGGCGTACAGAGGCCCATTATCAGCAACCATCACTCCTGTGTTCCAAGTTTATCATGTTAAAGGCTAAGTGATCATTAGAAACCCCTTTTGCAATTATGTTAGCACAGCTGAAAACTGTTGTTCTAATTAAAGAAGCAATAAAACTGGCCTATAGACTAGTTGAGTATCTGGAGCATCAGCATTTGCGGGTTCGATTACAGGCTCAAAATGGCCAGAAACAAATAATTTTCTTCTGAAGCTCGTCAGTCTATTCTTGTTCTGGGAAATGAAGGCTATTCCATGTGAGAAATTGCCAAGAACCTGAAGATCTTGTACAACGCTGTGTAATAATCCCTTCACAGAACAGAGCAAACTGGCACTAACCAGAATAGAAAGAGGAGAGGGAAGCCCCGGTGCACAAATGAGCAAGAGGACAAGTACATTAGAGTGGAAAGGAAAGAAATTTCACAAATTAACTTTTAACAAGGCACACCTATTAATTGAAATGCCTTCCAGGTGACTATCTCATGAAGCTGGTTGAGAGAATGCCAAGTCTGTCCAAAGCTGTCATCAAGGCAAAGGGTGGCTACATTGAAGAATCTCAAAAACAACACTTTTTCGGTTTAGTACAGGATTCCATATGTGTTATTTCATTGTTTTGATGTCTTCACTATTATTCTACAATGTAGAAAATAGTATGAGTAGGTGTGTCCAAACTTTTCACTGGTACTGTATGGTAGACCGCTGCACCACTCTGGAGGCCCATATGTTGTCATTTCACTAACATATATGCTTTCATATTGTAGTATCATATCAAATGTTTGGTTTACCAAAACAGTGGTGGGGTGGCGGCTTTGCTGTTGTTTGCACTGCAGATTGCCCTTTTAAATGTTATTTTGTTTCCCCTCACTACTCAATTGAGCATCACTGCATTCCATAACACTGAGAGCCAGCTCCTAGCCATTCCATAACACTGAGAGCCAGCTCCTAGCCATTCCATAACACTGAGAGCCAGCTCCTAGCCATTCCATAACACTGAGAGCCAGCTCCTAGCCATTCCATAACACTGAGAGCCAGCTCCTAGCCATTCCATAACACCGAGAGCCAGCTCCTAGCCATTCCATAACACTGAGAGCCAGCTACTTGCCATTCCATAACACTGAGAGCCAGCTCCTTGCCATTCCATAACACTGAGAGCCAACTCCTAGCCATTCCATAACACTGAGAGCCAGCTCCTTGCCATTCCATATCACTGAGAGCCAACTCCTAGCCATTCCATAACACTGAGAGCCAGCTCCTTGCCATTCCATATCACTGAGAGCCAACTCCTAGCCATTCCATAACACTAAGAGCCAGCTCCTAGCCATTCCATAACACTAAGAGCCAGCTCCTTGCCATTCCATAACACTGAGAGCCAGCTCCTAGCCATTCCATAACACTAAGAGCCAGCTCCTTGCCATTCCATAACATTGAGAGCCAGCTCCTTGCCATTCCATAACACTGAGAGCCAGCTCCTTGCCATTCCATAACCCTGAGAGCCAACTCCTAGCCATTCCATAACACTAAGAGCCAGCTCCTTGCCATTCCATAACACTGACAGCCAGCTCCTTGCCATTCCATAACACTGAGAGCCAACTCCTAGCCATTCCATAACACTAAGAGCCAACTCCTAGCCATTCCATAACACTAAGAGCCAGCTCCTTGCCATTCCATTACACTGAGAGCCAGCTCCTTGCCATTCCATAACCCTGAGAGCCAACTCCTAGCCATTCCATAACACTGAGAGCCAGCTCCTTGCCATTCCATAACACTGACAGCCAGCTCCTTGCCATTCCATAACACTGAGAGCCAACTCCTAGCCATTCCATAACACTAAGAGCCAACTCCTAGCCATTCCATAACACTAAGAGCCAGCTCCTTGCCATTCCATAACACTGAGAGCCAGTGGTGCCAGTGGTACTTAAGTAAAAGTACTTTTTGGGTATTTGTACTACGTTACTATTTCAATTTATGGCAACTTTTACATTTACTTCACTACATTCCTAAAGAAAGTAATGTACTTTTTACTCCATACATTTCTCCTGACACCCAAAAGTATTTGTTACATTTTGACAGGAAAATGGTCCAATTAACACACTTATCAAGAGAACATCCCTGGTCATCCCTACGGCCTCTGATCTGGCGGACTCACTAAACAATCATTCTTAATTTGTCAATTATTTCTGAGTGTTGTCGCGTGCCCCAGGCTATCTGAAAAAAAATTACATTGTCATGTCTGGTTTGCTTAATATAAGGAAGTTAAAATGATTTAGACTTGTACTTTCGATACTTAAGTACATTTTAGCAATTACATGTACTTTTGATACCAAATACTTTTAGACTTTTACTCAAGTAGTATTTTACTGGGTGACTTTCACTTTTACTTCAGTCATTTTCCATTAAGATATCTTAACTTTTACTCAAGTATGACAATTGAGTACTTTTTCCACCAGTGCTGAGAGCCAGCTCCTTGTCATTCAACAAATTCACCACCAAAGCTAAAAACACTTCAGATTTAAGTCATGGGCATCACATACGTTTTTATTATACCAGACTTATTAAGGGGAACTCTTTTCTGCTGTAATCCTTAAAGTGTGAGTTGAATCTCCTGTTGATTAATGCCAAAGATCACGATGTTCCCTCTCTGGGAGTACGCTAACCCAACAACCTGTCCTACCCCAGCAGCTAATCAACGGTTACATAAAACCCAGCAGAGCTTTCACAGACATCTGGCTTCAACCGAGCCGATGAAGGATGACCTCATTAAGAAGCTTGCTGCATCACCAGCCATAATAATCTAATTGCAGTTGTAAAGTGTCACTGGTCAGATCAGGGCCCATTTGCAAAAAAAACATCTCAGAGTAGGAGTACTGATCTACGATTAGTTTTGCCTTTTAGATCACACTGATTTAAATGACATGCACATAAATGACAAAACCTGATCCTAGATTGATGTGTTTGATACATACGGCCACTGGGCTGCAGATCTAGAACCAGGTCCCCCCTGTCCAGATGTTCATATTCATTATGATCTAAAAGGTCAAATTGATCCAAGATCAAAACTCAGGTGAACCCAGGTGCAGAGAGGATAAGGGAAAGGGAAAGTAAAGGGGGATACCTAGTCAGTTGCACAACTGAATGGCTTCAAACGCATTTAACCCAACCCATCATTCCGTATCATCTCCATAATCTGGTCTCTAGGCCTCTAGATATAGTCTCTAGACACCCTTATCATATTTATAATATAGTCTCTAGCTAGACACCCTTATCATCTCTATAATATAGTCTCTAGACACCCTTATCATATCTATAATATAGTCTCTAGACACCCTTATCATCTCTATAATATAGTCTCTAGACACCCTTATCATCTCTATAATCTAGTCTCTAGTCACCCCTATCATCTCTATAATCTAGTCTCTAGTCACCCCATCATCTCTATAATATAGTCTCTAGACACCCTTATCATCTCTATAATCTAGTCTCTAGACACCCTTATCATCTCTATAATCTAGTCTCTAGACACCCTTATCATCTCTATAATATAGTCTTTAGATACCCATATCATCTCTATAATATAGTCTCTAGACACCCTTATCATCTCTATAAACTAGTCTCTAGACACCCTTATCATCTCTATAATCTAGTCTCTAGACACCCTTATCATCTCTATAATCTAGTCTCTAGTCACCCCTATCATCTCTATAATCTAGTCTCTAGTCACCCCATCATCTCTATAATATAATCTATAGTTACCCTTATCATCTCTATAATATAATCTATAGTTACCCTTATCATCTCTATAATCTAGTCTCTAGTCACCCCTACCATCTCTATAATCTAGTCTCTAGTCACCCCATCATCTCTATAATATAATCTATAGTCACCCCATCATCTCTATAATCTAGTCTCTAGTCACCCTATCATCTCTATAATCTAGTCTCTGGTCACCCCATCATCTCTATAATCTAGTCTCTGGTCACCCCATCATCTCTATAATATAATCTATAGTCACCCCATCATCTCTATAATCTAGTCACCCCATCATCTCTATAATCTAGTCTCTGGTCACCCCATCATCTCTATAATATAATCTATTGTCACCCCATCATCTCTATAATCTAGTCACCCCATCATCTCTATAATCTAGTCTCTGGTCACCCCATCATCTCTATAATATAATCTATAGTCACCCCATCATCTCTATAATCTAGTCTCTAGTCACCCCTACCATCTCTATAATCTAGTCTCTGGTCACCCCTACCATCTCTATAATCTAGTCTCTAGTCACCCCTACCATCTCTATAATCTAGTCTCTGGTCACCCCATCATCTCTATAATCTAGTCTCTGGTCACCCCATCATCTCTATAATATAATCTATAGTCACCCCATCATCTCTATAATCTAGTCTCTGGTCACCCCTACCATCTCTATAATCTAGTCTCTAGTCACCCCTACCATCTCTATAATCTAGTCTCTAGTCACCCTATCATCTCTATAATCTAGTCTCTGGTCACCCCATCATCTCTATAATCTAGTCTCTAGTCACCCCATCATCTCTATAATCTAGTCTCTGGTCACCCCATCATCTCTATAATATAATCTATAGTCACCCCATCATCTCTATAATCTAGTCTCTAGTCACCCCTACCATCTCTATAATCTAGTCTCTGGTCACCCCATCATCTCTATAATATAATCTATAGTCACCCCATCATCTCTATAATCTAGTCTCTGGTCACCCCATCATCTCTATAATATAATCTATAGTCACCCCATCATCTCTATAATATAATCTATAGTCACCCCATCATCTCTATAATATAATCTATAGTCACCCCATCATCTCTATAATCTAGTCTCTGGTCACCCCATCATCTCTATAATATAATCTATAGTCACCCCATCATCTCTATAATCTAGTCACCCCATCATCTCTATAATCTAGTCTCTGGTCACCCCATCATCTCTATAATATAATCTATAGTCACCCCATCATCTCTATAATCTAGTCTCTAGTCACCCCTACCATCTCTATAATCTAGTCTCTGGTCACCCCTACCATCTCTATAATCTAGTCTTTAGTCACCCCTACCATCTCTATAATCTAGTCTCTGGTCACCCCTACCATCTCTATAATCTAGTCTCTAGTCACCCCTACCATCTCTATAATCTAGTCTCTAGTCACCCCTACCATCTCTATAATCTAGTCTCTGGTCACCCCTACCATCTCTATAATCTAGTCTCTAGTCACCCCTACCATCTCTATAATCTAGTCTCTGGTCACCCCATCATCTCTATAATCTAGTCTCTGGTCACCCCATCATCTCTATAATATAATCTATAGTCACCCCATCATCTCTATAATCTAGTCACCCTGTGAAGCAGAAACCGAGGCGGCGGATCAGACAGTGAGGAGACAGACAGGATGTTCTGGTGCTCACTTCTCTTAGAACTTTTATTGACAATAGGTGCAGGACGAATTGACCAATAAACTTTGTACAGAAGGTAACAAAAAGGACGTTGACAAAGACTTGAATAAATCAAAGATATTCTCAGTTTAAACTATTCAGGCAACAACTCTTTGCTTATAACCAAACTCAGGTATAACTCTACTCTAGCCAACATGTTGCCTGCCCAGCCTGCCGTCCACCAGGCAAAGGTCAACTGAGGACCTAGGAACTTTTTACAGGAACTCCCTTCCGCTAGGAATGTTCCATCACACATTTCTACCATGAATGTGTCATTTCCCATGGACATACAGTATATCATAAACAACAGTTTTACATAAACACACACAACAATAACTTCTTCTTTAAGTCTGACAATACACATTCATGAAGTAATTCACCCCCGGGATAATTCATCACTTTGTTTATTCCCACCAACCAATAAATGTTACTTGATGACTCGTAGACTAATTTGCGCTTTGTGTAATGCACACCGGTACTTCAACAAGGAAACAAACACATCAGGTAGGAGACATACGATTAGTCTCTACCAACAATTGGATTGTTATTCCTCTAATATATTTCACATTGCTAGAGCATGTACATTTTAAATTGGAAGCTTTATACACTGTAGAAACACAGTTCACAAGTTCTATTGCTTTAGTAACTGGCGTGCATAACAAACACTCGACTTACGTCAAAGTATTGTTGGGAAACGGAATGCGGTACTCTATCCAACATATTCTATTTTGTTTCAGGATTCTTGGCTAAACCTTGAAGAGATACAATAACGAGTCTTTCTCCAACCAATCATTTGTTTCATTTTCTATAAATCACGGACATGCGCTCCATGACACACCCCTATCATCTCTATAATCTAGTCTCGAATCACCCCTATCATCTCTATAATCTAGTCTCGAATCACCCCTATCATCTCTATAATCTAGTCTCGAATCACCCCTATCATCTCTATAATCTAGTCTCGAATCACCCCTATCATCTCTATCATCTAGTCTCGAATCAGCCCTATCATCTCTATAATCTAGTCTCTAGTCACCCCTATCATCTCTATCATCTAGTCTCGAATCAGCCCTATCATCTCTATAATCTAGTCTCGAATCACCCCTATCATCTCTATAATCTAGTCTCTAGTCACCCCTATCATCTCTATAATCTAGTCTCGAATCACCCCATCATCTCTATCATCTAGTCTCTAGTCACCCCTATCATCTCTATAATCTAGTCTCAAATCACCACTGGCATCTATGTAATTTAACCTCAAGTCACCCCTAACATCTCTGTAATCTTGTCACACCTATCATCTCTATAATATAGTCTCTAGTCACGCCTATCATCTCTATAATATAGTCTCTATACACCCTTATCATCTCTATAATATAGTCTCTAGTCACCCCTATCATATCTATAATCTAGTCTCTAGTCACTCCTATCATCTCTATAATCTAGTCTCTAGTCACCCGTATCATCTCTATAATCTAGTCTCTCGTCACCCCTATCATCTCTATAATCTAGTCTCTAGTCACTCCTATCATCTCTATAATATAGTCTCTAGTCACCCCTATCATCTCTATAATCTAGTCTCTAGTCACGCCTATCATCTCTATAATCTAGTCTCTAACGTCTAGTCACCCCATCATCTCTATAATCTAGTCGATAGTTACCCCTATCATCTCTATAATCAAGTCTATAATCACCTCTATCATCTCTATAAACTACCCTATCACCTGTGGCCTGGCCAATTCCCTCTGCAGAGATTGTATCATTTATCAGTGTTTAGTCTTACCAGAGATGTCCAGGCCAGGGTAGTCTGGGCAGTTCTGTGTGGCGTAGGTCCCCACCGGAGTCTGATCCCAACACAGCAAGCCATCCCACATACGGCTACAGAACACACCTGCATAAGTGAGAATGACTTTAATGTCTATGCCTATATATTTACAAAACTTTAGGCTACCTCCCTATTGCTAAACCATGCGTTAACAATTCATGTCGAAACCTTTTATTTACATTTGAGTCATTCAGCTCATTTAGCTCAGTGCCTCTAACACTTTCCATACGCCTAATAGCTGAGGTGCATATGCATTTAGCATTTAGCATTTGCTATGGTACTTTTACAGTCCTATATCACTGCACTTGGGTCCTGGTAACAACATCTCTATCTCTACCTATAGCATCAATGAAGCACTGATTACACATCCATCCACTAAGCATTACGCAATCAAGGTCATAGCATCAACACAAGTGCTTTCTCAAAGAGCCCTAGTAATCAGATCCCAGTCTCCTAGTAACTATTGTGATTAGATTAAAGGGGTAATCTGGTATTGGTACATCCGTTTTTGGACTTTGAAATGATTGATTTGTGCTTTACCTGTTCTGTTGTGCTGCTGATCTCGGCTGAACAGTTCAAGACATTTGTATTGACCCTCGGTCATGGTCTGCCTCTCGTCCTCCATTATGGTCAGGACAGGCCTGAGAGATGTGTCTGGGCTAGCAGGCTCAGAGCTGGTCTCCCTGGCAAAGGTTCCGCTCTGCAAAGACATAACAACCACTTCATCTTACCAGAATAGAGCTATCGAACACCAAAGTGACTGGCAAGTGATGTACTGTACGTGTAGGTTGCACTTAGGCTGTGCTGCCCTGAAACGAATTGCCCTGAGCTTAATCAAGTTGTGTTGTGACTATTGGCATGCTTGTCTTTAAACAGGCAATGTGTAAGGGTCTGGTACTAGAATGAGTAATTCTATTGCTATGGTTTAGTATTGGTATTGTGAGAGTGATTTATTGACAGTATACTCCCACATGCGTTGCTGATTCATGCTAAAAGCAATAGACAAATAGTCTCATCTTGTGCTTTTCTCAAGTGAGTGTCACAATGCTGTACTTGAAATGTGTGTTGGCGTGGTTACAGATGACTAGCATACAAGAACCCTTATATGAATAGAATGAGAGCCTCTCTCTGATCCTGTCTGTTCTCCTATTGTGTGGTTTGGAAAAGAGGCTTGAAAACCATGGGAGCTCATCTCGTCTCCAAAGCTGATATACTGTAGATAACGCTTCTCTGCACAAAGACGAGAAGGAAATCAAGATTCAAATAGCAGCTGTGTCCAACAACGTGTCGTTGGGAGTGTGACTCATCTCTCCTAATATTTTGACAAAGAATAAATCCACTCAAAGTGCCAGGGTTTGTCCTCTCTCTCTCTCTCTCTCTCTCTCATTTTCACCATTTTTTCCTCTCTCTTTCTATGATCAGTGAGCAGAAGATGTGTACATGAACGGGTATTACTCCTTCATATAAATTAACTAAGCCATCATGAAATCCAGCCATGTGCTATACTCATTTTGAGTATATTGTATGTTCATTTGGGCCTTTGGAAATATGTTTCTCTCTCTCTTTCTCTCTCTCTCTCTCTCTCTCTGTTTCTCTCTTTCTCTTTCTTTCTTGCTCTCTCTCTCTGTGTTTCTCTCTTTCTCTTTCTTTCTTGCTCTCTCTCTCTCTGTTTCTCTCTTTCTCTTTCTTTCTTGCTCTCTCTCTCTCTGTTTCTCTCTTTCTCTTTCTTTCTTGCTCTCTCTCTCTCTCTGTTTCTCTCTTTCTCTTTCTTTCTTGCTCTCTCTCTCTGTGTTTCTCTCTCTCTCTTTCTTGCTCTCTCTCTCTGTGTTTCTCTTTCTTTCTCTTTCTTCTCTTGTTTTCTCTCTCTCTCTCTGTTTCTCTCTCTTCTCTTGTTTCTCTCTCTCTTTCTCTCTCTTCTCTGTTTCTCTCTTTCTTTCTCTCTCTCTCTGTTTCTCTTTCTCTTTCTTTATTGCTCTCTCTCTCTTCTGTTTCTCTTTTCTCTTTCTTTCTTGCTCTCTCTCTCTCTCTTTCTCTTTCTTTCTTGCTCTCTTCTCTCTTTTTCTCTCTTCTCTTTCTTTCTTGCTCTCTCTCTCTCTGTTTTCTCTCTTTCTCTTTCTTTCTTGCTCTCTCTCTCTCTGTTTCTCTCTTTCTCTTTCTTTCTTGCTCTCTCTCTCTCTCTGTTTCTCTCTTTCTCTTTCTTTCTTGCTCTTGCTCTCTCTCTGTTTCTCTCTTTCTCTTTCTTTCTTGCTCTCTCTCTCTCTGTTTCTCTCTTTCTCTTTCTTTCTTGCTCTCTCTCTCTCTCTGTTTCTCTCTTTCTCTTTCTTTCTTGCTCTCTCTCTCTCTGTTTCTCTCTTTCTCTTTCTTTCTTGCTCTCTCTCTCTCTCTGTTTCTCTCTTTCTCTTTCTTTCTTGCTCTCTCTCTCTCTCTGTTTCTCTCTTTCTCTTTCTTTCTTGCTCTCTCTCTCTCTGTTTCTCTTTCTTTATTGCTCTCTCTCTCTCTCTGTTTCTCTCTTTCTCTTTCTTTATTGCTCTCTCTCTCTCTCTGTTTCTCTCTTTCTCTTTCTTTCTTGCTCTCTCTCTCTCTGTTTCTCTTTTCTCTTTCTTTCTTGCTCTTCTCTCTCTCTGTTTCTCTCTTTCTCTTTCTTTCTCTGCTCTCTCTCTCTGTTTCTCTCTTTCTCTTTCTTTCTTGCTCTCTCTCTCTCTGTTTCTCTCTTTCTCTTTCTTTCTTGCTCTCTCTCTCTCTCTGTTTCTCTCTTTCTCTTTCTTTCTTGCTCTCTCTCTCTCTGTTTCTCTCTTTCTCTTTCTTTCTTGCTCTCTCTCTCTCTGTTTCTCTCTTTCTCTTTCTTTCTTGCTCTCTCTCTCTGTTTCTCTCTTTCTCTTTCTTTATTGCTCTCTCTCTCTCTCTGTTTCTCTCTTTCTCTTTCTTTCTTGCTCTCTCTCTCTCTCTGTTTCTCTCTTTCTCTTTCTTTCTTGCTCTCTCTCTCTCTGTTTCTCTCTTTCTCTTTCTTTCTTGCTCTCTCTCTCTCTGTTTCTCTCTTTCTCTTTCTTTCTTGCTCTCTCTCTCTCTCTGTTTCTCTCTTTCTCTTTCTTTCTTGCTCTCTCTCTCTCTGTTTCTCTCTTTCTCTTTCTTTCTTGCTCTCTCTCTCTCTCTGTGTCTCTCTCTTTCTCTTTCTTTCTTGCTCTCTCTCTCTCTGTTTCTCTCTTTCTTTTCTTTCTTGCTTTCTCTCTCTCTGTGTTTCTTCTTTCTCTTTCTTTCTTGCTCTCTCTCTCTCTGTTTCTCTCTTTCTCTTTCTTTCTTGCTCTCTCTCTCTCTCTGTTTCTCTCTTTCTCTTTCTTTCTTGCTCTCTGTTTCTCTCTCTTTCTTTCTTGCTTCTCTCTGTGTTTCTCTCTTTCTTTTCTTTATTGCTCTCTCTCTCTCTCTGTTTTCTCTCTTTGCTCTTTCTTTCTTGCTCTCTCTCTCTCTCTCTTTTCTCTCTTTCTCTTTCTTTCTTGCTCTCTCTCTCTCTCTCTGTTTTCTCTCTTTCTCTTTCTTTCTTGCTCTCTCTCTCTCTCTGTGTTTCTCTCTTTCTCTTTCTTTCTTGCTCTCTCTCTCTCTGTTTCTCTCTTTCTCTTTCTTTCTTGCTCTCTCTCTCTCTCTTGTTTTCTCTCTTTCTCTTTCTTTTCTTGCTTGCTCTCTCTCTCTCTGTTTCTCTCTTTCTCTTTCTTTCTTGCTCTCTCTCTCTCTGTTTCTCTCTTTCTCTTTCTTTCTTGCTCTCTCTCTGTTTCTCTCTTTCTCTTTCTTTCTTGCTCTCTCTCTCTCTGTTTCTCTCTTTCTCTTTCTTTCTTGCTCTCTCTCTCTGTGTTTCTCTCTCTTTCTTTCTTGCTCTCTCTCTCTCTCTGTTTCTCTCTTTCTCTTTCTTTCTTGCTCTCTCTCTCTCTGTGTTTCTCTCTTTCTCTTTCTTTCTTGCTCTCTCTCTCTCTCTGTTTCTCTCTTTCTCTTTCTTTATTGCTCTCTCTCTCTCTGTTTCTCTCTTTCTCTTTCTTTCTTGCTCTCTCTCTCTCTGTTTCTCTCTTTCTCTTTCTTTCTTGCTTCTCTTTCTCTGTTTCTCTCTTTCTCTTTCTTTGCTTGTTTCTCTCTCTGTTTCTCTCTTTCTTTTTCTTGCTCTCTCTCTCTCTCTGTTTCTCTCTTTCTCTTTCTTTATTGCTCTCTCTCTCTCTCTGTGTTTCTCTCTTCTCTTTCTTTCTTGCTCTCTCTCTTCTGTTTCTCTCTTTCTCTTTCTTTCTCTCTCTCTCTCTCTCTCTCTGTTTCTCTCTTTCTCTTTCTTTCTTTTCTCTCTCTCTCTCTGTTTCTCTCTTTCTCTTTCTTTCTTGCTCTCTCTCTCTCTCTGTTTCTCTCTTTCTCTTTCTTTCTTGCTCTCTCTCTCTCTCTTTCTTTCTTGTTTCTCTCTTTCTCTTTCTTTCTTGCTCTCTCTCTCTCTGTGTTTCTCTCTTTCTCTTTCTTTCTTGCTCTCTCTCTCTCTCTGTGTTTCTCTCTTTCTCTTTCTTTATTGCTCTCTCTCTTCTCTGTTTCTCTCTTTCTCTTTCTTTATTGCTCTCTCTCTCTGTGTTTCTCTCTTTCTCTTTCTTTCTTGCTCTCTCTCTCTCTCTGTTTCTCTCTTTCTCTTTCTTTCTTGCTCTCTCTCTCTCTCTGTTTCTCTCTTCTCTTTCTTTCTTGCTCTCTCTCTCTCTGTTTCTCTCTTTCTCTTTCTTTCTTGCTCTCTCTCTCTCTCTCTCTGTTTCTCTCTTTCTCTTTCTTTCTTGCTCTCTCTCTCTCTGTTTCTCTCTTTCTCTTTCTTTCTGTGCTCTCTCTCTCTCTGTTTCTCTCTTTCTCTTTCTTTCTTGCTCTCTCTCTCTCTCTGTTTCTCTCTTTCTCTTTCTTTCTTGCTCTCTCTCTCTCTGTTTCTCTCTTTCTCTTTCTTTCTTGCTCTCTCTCTCTCTCTGTTTCTCTCTTTCTCTTTCTTTCTTGCTCTCTCTCTCTCTCTGTTTCTCTCTTTCTCTTTCTTTCTTGCTCTCTCTCTCTCTGTGTTTCTCTCTTTCTTTCTTTCTTGCTCTCTCTCTCTCTCTGTTTCTCTCTTTCTCTTTCTTTATTGCTCTCTCTCTCTCTGTTTCTCTCTTTCTCTTTCTTTTTGCTCTCTCTCTCTCTCTGTTTCTTTCTCTTTCTTTCTTTCTTTCTCTCTCTCTGTTTCTCTCTTTCTCTTTCTTTCTTGCTCTTCTCTCTCTTTCTCTTTCTTTCTTGCTCTCTCTCTCTCTGTTTCTCTCTTTCTCTTTCTTTCTTGCTCTCTCTCTCTCTCTGTGTTTCTCTCTTTCTCTTTCTTTCTTGCTCTCTCTCTCTCTCTGTTTCTCTCTTTCTCTTTCTTTCTTGCTCTCTCTCTCTCTGTTTCTCTCTTTCTCTTTCTTTCTTGCTCTCTCTCTCTCTGTTTCTCTCTTTCTCTTTCTTTCTTGCTCTCTCTCTCTCTGTGTTTCTCTCTTTCTCTTTCTTTCTTGCTCTCTCTCTCTCTGTTTCTCTCTTTCTCTTTCTTTCTTGCTCTCTCTCTCTCTGTTTCTCTCTTTCTCTTTCTTTCTTGCTCTCTCTCTCTCTGTGTTTCTCTTTCTCTTTCTGTTTCTCTCTCTCTGTTTCTCTCTTTCTCTTTCTTTCTTGCTCTCTCTCTCTCTGTTTTCTCTCTTTCTCTTTCTTTCTTGCTCTCTCTCTCTCTGTTTCTCTCTTTCTCTTTCTTTCTTGCTCTCTCTCTCTCTTTTCTCTCTTTCTCTTTCTTTCTTGCTCTTCTCTCTCTGTTTCTCTTTCTCTTTCTTTCTTGCTCTCTCTCTCTCTCTGTTTCTCTCTCTCTTTCTTTCTTGCTCTCTTTCTTCTCTGTTTCTCTCTCTCTTTCTTTCTTGCTCTCTCTCTCTCTGTGTTTCTCTCTTTCTCTTCTCTTTGCTTGCTCTCTCTCTCTCTGTTTCTCTCTTTCTCTTTCTTTCTTGCTCTCTCTCTCTCTCTGTTTCTCTCTTTCTCTTTCTTTCTTGCTCTCTCTCTCTCTCTCTGTTTCTCTCTTTCTCTTTCTTTCTTGCTCTCTCTCTCTCTCTGTTTCTCTCTTTCTCTTTCTTTCTTGCTCTCTCTCTCTCTGTGTTTCTCTCTTTCTCTTTCTTTTTGCTCTCTCTCTCTCTCTGTTTCTCTCTTTCTCTTTCTTTCTTGCTCTCTCTCTCTCTGTTTTCTCTCTTTCTCTTTCTTTCTTGCTCTCTCTCTCTCTCTGTTTCTCTCTTTCTCTTTCTTTCTCTCTCTCTCTCTCTGTTTCTCTCTTTCTCTTTCTTTCTTGCTCTCTCTCTCTCTGTTTCTCTCTTTCTCTTTCTTTATTGCTCTCTCTCTCTCTGTGTTTCTCTCTTTCTCTTTCTTTCTTGCTCTCTCTCTCTCTCTGTTTCTCTTTCTCTTTTCTTTCTTTCTTGCTCTCTCTCTCTCTCTGTTTCTCTCTTTCTCTTTCTTTCTTGCTCTCTCTCTCTCTGTTTCTCTCTTTCTCTTTCTTCTTTATTGCTCTCTCTCTGTTTCTCTCTTTCTTTCTTTCTTCTCTCTGCTCTCTTTCTTTCTTGCTCTCTCTCTCTGTTTCTCTCTTTCTCTTTCTTTATTGCTCTCTCTCTCTCTCTGTTTCTCTCTTTCTCTTTCTTTATTTGCTCTCTCTCTCTCTGTTTCTCTCTTTCTCTTTCTTTCTTGCTCTCTCTCTCTCTGTTTCTCTCTTTCTCTTTCTTTCTTGCTCTCTCTCTCTCTGTTTCTCTCTTTCTCTTTCTTTCTTGCTCTCTCTCTCTCTGTTTTCTCTTTCTCTTTCTTTATTGCTCTCTCTCTCTCTCTCTCTCTGTTTCTTGCTCTCTTTCTCTTTCTTTTCTTTCTCTCTCTCTCTGTGTTTCTGTTTCTCTTTCTTTCTCTTCTTTCTTGTTTCTCTCTTTCTCTTTCTTGTTTCTCTCTTTCTCTTTTCTTTTCTTGCTCTCTCTCTCTCTCTGTTTCTCTCTTTCTCTTTCTTTCTTGCTCTCTCTCTCTCTCTGTTTCTCTCTTTCTCTTTCTTTCTTGCTCTCTCTCTCTCTCTCTCTCTTTCTCTTTCTTTCTTGCTCTCTCTCTCTCTGTTTTCTCTTTTCTCTTTCTTTCTTGCTCTCTCTCTCTCTCTCTGTGTTTCTCTCTTTTTCTCTTTCTTTTCTTTCTTCTCTCTCTCTCTGTTTCTCTCTTTCTCTTTCTCTTTCTTTCTTGCTCTCTCTCTCTCTGTTTCTCTCTTTCTCTTTCTTTCTTGCTCTCTCTCTCTCTCTGTTTCTCTTTTCTTTTCTTTCTTGCTCTCTCTCTCTCTGTTTCTCTCTTTCTCTTTCTTTCTTGCTCTCTCTCTCTCTGTGTTTCTCTCTTTCTCTTTCTTTCTTGCTCTCTCTCTCTCTCTGTGTTTCTCTCTTTCTCTTTCTTTCTTGCTCTCTCTCTCTCTCTGTGTTTCTCTCTTTCTCTTTCTTTCTTGCTCTCTCTCTCTCTGTTTCTCTCTTTCTCTTTCTTTATTGCTCTCTCTCTCTCTGTGTTTCTCTCTTTCTCTTTCTTTCTTGCTCTCTCTCTCTCTGTGTTTCTCTCTTTCTCTTTCTTTCTTGCTCTCTCTCTCTCTGTTTCTCTCTTTCTCTTTCTTTATTGCTCTCTCTCTCTGTGTTTCTCTCTCTTTCTTTCTTGCTCTCTCGCATACTTTAATTAATTTACATGAATATTAACACAATAGCTTGGAAAGACTCGCTCGCAAACAGCTCCCACCCGCCCCACCCTCCTCCCTCCTCCTCCATCTCTCCTTTCTCTTTGTTATTACTTTCATCTCTTCTCGTTTAACTTTCAGAGCGTTCTTTTCCTTTTCCAGGAAAATGTACATCAGTCTTACCTGACAATTCAAAGCATACTGAGCTACAGACACTAAAACAAAATGGAGGATGGGGAGATTTAGATTTTCGTCTGAGAGTTTTCGGAATATTGATGATGTCCCATGTAGCAGTTTAGCAGCCGTACATATGATGTCACTCCAAACATTGAAGTAAATGACGTCATACATACGACCACCAGGCCACCACCAATGTCAGCTTTAAAGCTAAAAAAAAATCAAAAATCCCTTTCAGACAGTGAGTAAACCTCACTTGTCCGTAAAGGTCATTCCTCTTTCATTTCTTCCACGTATCCTGCTGAAATAAGAGAGTTACTGAAATAAGAGTGTTACTGAAATAGAGCTTTACTGAAATAGAGCTTTACTGAAATAGAGCTTTACTGAAAAAGAGTGTTACTGAAATAGAGCTTTACTGAAATAGAGCTTTACTGAAAAAGAGTGTTACTAAAATAGAGCTTTACTGAAATAGAGCTTTACTGAAATAGAGCTTTACTGAAAAAGAGTGTTACTGAAATAGAGCTTTACTGAAATAGAGTGTTACTGAGAGCTTTTCTGGAAACAAAGAAAACAAACACAAGTGCATGAACATCTGAGAGATTAAAGAGATCCGTATGAATTTACCTTCTTACACTCAGCCAGACAGACACATTTAATTTAATATAATTACATGGTACGAACACTTATCGACAGCCAATTTATCATAATTTACAGATGAATAGAAGACTAAAGGTACAAAGGTATTATTATCAGTAAAAAGGTTTCTAGTTGATCCAACCTGTTGCTGTACCGATCAAGAAGTTTGCCAATACAAGTAAAGGCGAACATGTGAAACAAAACATCTAGAACCCAATTTGTTGACATATAAAACTCATTTCTACATGCCTTACCTGGGCATGTTCAATAACAGACTGTAACTACATGAACGCTCTAATAAATTACCATCACCATCATATCACTTTGCATCTCATTAATATTTAATTAAGCTGATATCTTCTGACTTGATAACAGTGAGTTTCAATGTCATAAAGAAACAAACAACAAAGACCCGGGCATTTGTGCTGAAGGTCATTTGTTTTCTGTCTATGGCAGCTGACCATTATGGGTTGAAATAAAGTATGATGAGGGTCGGTACACACGTGGGGAAGCATCCACACACACACACACACGCACACACACACACGCACACACGCACACACACACACACGCACACGCACACACGCACACACACACGCACACACGCACACACGCACACACACACACACGCACGCACACACGCACACACCCACACACACACACACACACACACACACGCACACGCACACGCACACACACACAAACCAGCCTCTGCCATTCATAGACAGTACATGCAGAGATTTAGCATCATGGCTGAAAGACCTCCAGGCTTTTAGGTCATCCATCCCACTGGGCACAAACTGGTTGAATCAACGTTGTTTCAATGTAATTTGTCAACGTATTGTGACCTCGAATCTGCGGGGAAAATACATTGGATTTGCAAAAAGTCATAAACGTAAACTTTTGTTTTGAGTGTGAAATTTCAACAATAGGATTATGACATCATGGGAACCAATTTCCAACATAGACAAACTTGCATAAACCTTGCATAAAATATGTTGAATTTTAACTTTTGAAACAATGTCAGATCTTCAACGTTATACAGTATCTACTACCAGAAAAACAATAGGCCGGGTAGCACCTCTTACTGGAGAGTTGATCTGTCTACAGCTGTCCTTTGGTTTCCCATCCAGGGTTTTAAAGGTGCTACACATAGGATTTCTTGTTGTTGAATTTTTGCATTGTAAATTGCGAAGATGTCCATAATATATCTGGAGTAATAGTGGAATGATAGTGTTTCACAATATTACCCACCTGCCAGTGTTGTTATTGGCTGTGATATTCACCTATTGATTTCGCCCGCCAGAGCAAAATCGCTTGTCAAAATGGGAACGCTGTGTTGACTTTACGGCTGTGTTACATTAGCTAGTGGAAATCGGGCCATCAGGCCAATCGGGCCAAGCGCCAATGACGCTCTATAATTTCCTTATTGTTAAAATTCTACACTCTTTGCTCAATTTCAGTTTGTGACAAAACAGGCAATTAATAGCGTAGGGAATCATTGCACTACCATCTAAATCGCTGTGAAATATATTTTCAATAACAAAAAGAGAATGTTTTACAGATGGTGGCCCAAAACCGAAAGTAAAAGGCTCAAGTGCAAGTTTCCACCATGTTAGGGGGACATTGGATGAGGGGGAGGGGAGATTTGTTTTGAATGCAGCCTAGTGCTGTCGCTTCCACATCGGGGAGAAGTTCAGAGAGATTGTAGGTAGGTGTAGTATCTTTAACCAAGCCCTGACTACTACCACTGTGCTGTCGCTTCCACATCGGGGAGAAGTTCAGAGAGATTGTAGGTAGGTGTAGTATCTTTAAAAAGCCCTGACTACTACCACTGTGCTGTCGTGAGAATGATTTACTGAGAGATCTACACTTAATAACTAAATATATTCACTGTTACAATCAAACTCATTCCAAAGAGTAGGTTTAACTGAGCAAAGGGAATGTAACAATACTTTATAAGTCATATCATGAATGATAAATTTAGGCCTATATATACTGTAGCATTTGCCAAGTCATCAACAGCTATTGTTTCAATTCAACCCAGAGTTCAACTAAAAATCAACAATATATAGAGGCCTAGTGTTTCAAGATTTGGTTGATTTCAAATTGAATCTACAAATTACTAATGAATATGTTGGATTCACATCTCTATCTCAGCCAAATATCTAAGTTAAATAATAGGCCTAAATCAAACTTTATTTGAAGATTATTCCAAGTTTGATTTGATGTAGTCCTGTTCTTTAACTTTTTAAACATTGAATCCAACATATTATTAATTTGTGTAACAAACTGGATATTGAATTGTGTTTGGTTGTCAACACAACCAAATATCAACATTTGAAGGAGATAGTCCCATCTGTGCCACTACCTTAGTCTGGCTATGATTCCAGTTTGTGTTCAGGAAGCATGCAAAGGTTGCAGGTCCGTGGAGATCTTCACAATTGCTTTAATAATCTTTGCAGAATCTCGAACAGCATTGATTACTTGGACCATGTATGGTATTTTTATCTTGACTGCACACAGTTCATTTGGTTGTGTTATGAAATAAAGAACAGTAATAACACATTAAGTTGTTGTATTTAACCTGTATTTAACTAGGCAAGTCAGTTAAGAACTAATTCTTATTTTCAATGATGGGTTAACTGCCTTGATCAGAGATTCGATTTTGCAACCTTTTCGGTTACTAGTCCAATGCTCTAACCACTAGGCTACCTGCCGCCCCAGCACGTAGCCTTGTGGTTTTGTATAAATACAAATGATCTGATATTGTATTCTCATTTGAACTTTGTTGTGCTTTTAAATTTGAAAGCACAGTGATAAAACATTTAGATGACAACTAAACCAAAAATCTGATGTTATTTTTTTCATTGGAATTTGGTTGTGCTTTTAGATGGTTAAAAGACAAGACACATTGAGAATTCAACACATTCTGTCTGTTTCTTTGAGTGGGTGAATAAAGGTTGAAATCTCAATGATCAACGTCTCAACAATCAACGTCTCAGCCAGAAATTACCCACATTTCCACGTTGAAATTCTGTAATGTGCCTAGTGAGATGCTCCTAGTTGCCAAACTGAACCAATTAGTGATTGACTTGATGTAGTTCACTAATCTGTTAATCTATCTGATTTTCTCTATTTGTTAAAAACCAGTCGAGTAAAACGTATTGCAGTTTATCTTGGACATTTACCACACAAATCATGTACAATTTGGTTTAAAAAAATGACAGTAATATATAAACTGCATTACAGTAGTGAACACTGCACAAAAGTAATCTACCAACAATTATTTGTGTTAATGAGAAGCTGAAGATGGACTCACCATCAAGAAAGATGTCACAAGCCAGTAGGATCTTTTTAACCCCATACTGTCTGGTCCCAGTCAAGTCTGTGGAGACAGAGAGGAGAATATACTGTTGTTTAAAATGATGTCAACTCAAAAATTGGGTAAACATATGAACAGAACCGGGTCGTTGTTTTGAAATACGATAAGGTCGCCTTGAGTTTGGACTGCAGAACAACATTCATTATGCCTGAATGCAAATATACTGCAACAGTGGTTCCCATAAGTTTTCCTGTGCCGGGTTGCATTCATGGGGAGGGAGGGAGGGAGGGAGAGAGAAAATGATTATACTGTCAACAGCATACTGCAGAGGTGCTTCTTTCTCAAGTTGAGTGGATGGACTGTCATGCCTGGGAGTAATATTTATTCTATTTTAATAGTTTATTTATTTTGTACCTTTATTTAACTTGGCAAGTCAGTTAAGAGCAATTTCTTATTTACAATGACAGTCTACCCCAGGCCAAACTAGGACAACTGTGCACCACCCTATGAGAGTCCCAATCACAGTCAGATGTGTTGCAGCCTGGATTTGAACCAGGGACTGCAGTGAAACCTCTTGAGCTGATATGCAGTGTCTTAGACCACTGCTCCACTGTGCTAATCTAGTCCATGAAAGTTAGATTAGAATTCCCCTCAGGTCTCTACTTTGGACCTGCAGATCCCCATTGTAAGCCCATTATCTGCTGTGTTATGCCAATCAGTGTGTAGCTGTTAGATTTTCACACCTCACTGGGGCTCCACAGCAGGTTCTGCATCAGTGAGCATGTCATTGTGACTGACTTTGGAGGTTGGACTGGGACTGGGGGAGTGTGAGGTCAGTCTAGGTAGGATAACGGTCTAGAGAGGTATAACGTTTCTTTGATTAAGCACTTCATTATTTGAATGTGTTACTTGAAAAACTATAATCCCTTTATGAACATTATTGATGTGCCATCATAAGCAGTGGCTTGCTCTGGTGCCTAAGGAGCAGTGGCTTGCTCTGGTGCCTAAGGAGCAGTGGCTTGCTCTGGTGCCTAATGAGCAGTGGCTTGCTCTGGTGCCTAAGGAGCAGTGGCTTGCTCTGGTGCCTAATGAGCAGTGGCTTGCTCTGGTGCCTAAGGAGCAGTGGCTTGCTCTGGTGCCTAAGGAGCAGTGGCTTGCTCTGGTGCCTAAGGAGCAGTGGCTTGCTCTGGTGCCTAATGAGCAGTGGCTTGCTCTGGTGCCTAAGGAGCAGTGGCTTGCTCTGGTGCCTAAGGAGCAGTGGCTTGCTCTGGTGCCTAAGGAGCAGTGGCTTGCTCTGGGGCCTAATGAGCAGTGGCTTGCTCTGGTGCCTAAGGAGCAGTGGCTTGCTCTGGTGCCTAATGAGCAGTGGCTTGCTCTGGTGCCTAAGGAGCAGTGGCTTGCTCTGGTGCCTAATGAGCAGTGGCTTGGTCTGGTGCCTAAGGAGCAGTGGCTTGCTCTGGTGCCTAATGAGCAGTGGCTTGCTCTGGTGCCTAATGAGCAGTGGCTTGCTCTGGTGCCTAAGGAGCAGTGGCTTGCTCTGGTGCCTAAGGAGCAGTGGCTTGCTCTGGTGCCTAAGGAGCAGTGGCTTGCTCTGGTGCCTAAGGAGCAGTGGCTTGCTCTGGTGCCTAAGGAGCAGTGGCTTGCTCTGGTGCCTAAGGAGCAGTGGCTTGCTCTGGTGCCTAATGAGCAGTGGCTTGCTCTGATGCTTAAGGAGCAGTGGCTTGCTCTGGTGCCTAAGGAGCAGTGGCTTGCTCTGGTGCCTAAGGAGCAGTGGCTTGCTCTGGTGGCTAAGGAGCAGTGGCTTGCTCTGGTGCCTAAGGAGCAGTGGCTTGCTCTGGTGCCTAATGAGCAGTGGCTTGCTCTGGTGCCTAATGAGCAGTGGCTTGCTCTGGTGCTTAAGGAGCAGTGGCTTGCTCTGGTGCCTAATGAGCAGTGGCTTGCTCTGGTGCCTAAGGAGCAGTGGCTTGCTCTGGTGCCAAAGGAGCAGTGGCTTGCTCTGGTGCCTAATGAGCAGTGGCTTGCTCTGGTGCCTAAGGAGCAGTGGCTTGCTCTGGTGCCAAAGGAGCAGTGGCTTGCTCTGGTGCCTAAGGAGCAGTGGCTTGCTCTGGTGCCTAAGGAGCAGTGGCTTGCTCTGGTGCTTAAGGAGCAGTGGCTTGCTCTGGTGCCTAAGGAGCAGTGGCTTGCTCTGGTGCCTAAGGAGCCGTGGCTTGCTCTGGTGGCTAAGGAGCAGTGGCTTGCTCTGGTGCCTAAGGAGCAGTGGCTTGCTCTGGTGGCTAAGGAGCAGTGGCTTGCTCTGGTGCCAAAGGAGCAGTGGCTTGCTCTGGTGCCTAATGAGCAGTGGCTTGCTCTGGTGCCTAAGGAGCAGTGGCTTGCTCTGGTGCCTAATGAGCAGTGGCTTGCTCTGGTGCCTAAGGAGCAGTGGCTTGCTCTGGTGCCTAAGGAGCAGTGGCTTGCTCTGGTGCCTAAGGAGCAGTGGCTTGCTCTGGTGCCAAAGGAGCAGTGGCTTGCTCTGGTGCCTAATGAGCAGTGGCTTGCTCTGGTGCCTAAGGAGCAGTGGCTTGCTCTGGTGCCTAAGGAGCAGTGGCTTGCTCTGGTGCCTAAGGAGCAGTGGCTTGCTCTGGTGCCTAAGGAGCAGTGGCTTGCTCTGGTGCTTAAGGAGCAGTGGCTTGCTCTGGTGCCTAAGGAGCAGTAGGATGGGAAACAGTAAAACTGACCACAGATCAGTGGCTAGGTGGAACTTCATTGAACTCCAGCCGTGCACAGCCAGTAAAACCCCCTTTTCATCTATGCATGCCAGCTCCAGCTCCTAACCCTTCCAGATGGCTGAGGGCTGTGCCACACAGAGAACAAGACTCTCACCCATTGCTGGCATGGCTTACTCACCCGCCTGTGAAATGGTGCTCAGAGAGAAATGGGGAATGGCGGATATTGTAGAAAAATACCCATGTATATTTGTGTGGTATCCAGCCATGGGCAGGAAAGAAGGAGAGAAGGCTGAGGATTGGAGATTGTAATGTAAGTGCCAGTTTTATCTTTTTACCTTGATCTTGTCTTACTACTGTGAGGCAGTGTCCCTCAGGCTATCGTGTCGGGTCTTTCTTTCCAAAAACACAGTGTTAATGACACACTGTTATGAGTTATAAATACAATACAATAACACCTCTGATGCTGCTTATAAGCCTTACAGTTATAATCAAAGTCAAAACACCAACAGTGGGAACAGAGTGATACTCATGAGGTACACTACATGACCAAAAGTATGTGGACACATGCTCGTCGAACATCTCATTCCAAATTCGTGGGCATTAATATGAAGTTCGTCCCCCCTTTGCTGCTATACCAGATTCCACTCTTCTAGGAAGGCATTCCACTAGATGTTGGAATATTGCTGCGAGGACCTGCTTCCATTCAGCCACCAGAGCATTAGTGAGGTCTGGCACTGATGTTGGATGATTAGGCCTGGCTTCCAAACCGATCTCGACAAGCAATTTCTGTATAGACTTCGCTTTGTGCACAGGGGAATTTTCATGCTGAAACAGGTAAGGGCCTTCCCCAAACTGCTGCCACAAAGTTGGAAGCACAGAATCGTCTAGAATGTCATTGTATGATGTAGCGTTAAGATGAAATGAAAATGAAAAACTGGCCCAGACCATTATTCCTCCTCCACCAAACTTTACTGTTGGCACTATGCATTCGGGCAGGTAGCATTCTGCTGGCACCCGCTAAACCCAGATTCGTCTGTCAGACTGTCAGATGGTGAAGTGTGATTCATCACACCAACGAACGCATTTCCATTGCTCCAGAATCCAATGGCAGCCCTAACAACCCAAAGCACACAACCAAGACAACGCAAGAGTGGCTTTTGGACAAGTCTCTGAATGTCCTTGAGTGGCCCAGCCAGAGCCCGGACTTGAACCCGGTCAAACATCTCTAGAGGGACCTGAAAATAGCTGTGCAGTGACGCTCCCCATCCAACCTGACAGAGCTTAACAGGATCTGCAGAGAAGAATGGGAGAAACTCCCCAAATACAGGTGTGCCAAGCTTGTAGTGTCATACCCAAGAAGACTAGAGGCTGTAATCGCTGCCAGCGGTGCTTCAACAAAGTACTGAGTAAAGGGTCTGAATACTTATGTAAATTTGATATTCCAGTTTTTTATTTTGTATACATTTGCAAAAATTTCAGAACCTGTTTTTTCTTCGTCATTATGAGGTATTGTGTGTAGATTGATGAGGAGGGGGGGGGGAATAACAATTGAATACATTTTAGAATAAGGCTGTAACATAACAAAAGGTGGAAAAAGTCAAGAGGTCTGAAAACTTTCCGAAGGCACTGTATATAGGGAATAGGATGCCATTTGGGTTACATCTTCTGTCCCCCTCCCTGCCTCAGACATCCCTCTAAGACAGGGATGGGCAACTGGTGGCCCCCCTTTTGAAAGCCCTCGGATCATTCCCCACCTCAACAAAAAAAAGCTGTTGCAAATTAAAATAGTAGAATACACAATGTGCAATTGTTTGATTTGGCTGTGCATCAACAGTTTTTCTCTTGTTGTGTCAGTCACTGAATTAGCCCCTGTCAGCTGACATGTTTTATTCTAGAGGCCAGCTATCTAAACCTGTAGTAATGAAGGTGGAATTAGAGCCCGGTGGGCCCCTCTTGGATTTGTTAGTCAATCTCACTCAGATATCATATTAAAAACTGTAAGAGCCTCTCCCTGCTATAAGACGTGTGACACAATAGGGAGAGAACGCCTCTCTATCACAGAAGTTGAGTTTCAGCAAGATGAATGACAGCCCATTCAACATCAATACTGATGGCTGTTTACTAAAATGCGACATAAGTGAATTACGAGCTATTATAGTCAACACTGAGGGAGTGTTTAAGCTGCGTCAAAAGGAGAAACAATATAGGCTTTATGGATATCTGTGTTTGACTTGTGACACTTTTCTGTCTCTCTCTCTTTCTCACTCTCTTTTGCTTTCTCTCTCATCAGAATAGTTTTTTCCCAAGCCGAGTTTATACAGTACTATCCACTCTGTCTTAATAAAAAAAAGAATGTGCTTTCCATTCTGCATGAGCCATAACATCTTAGCAACGCATTAGCTAGTTAACCCCAGCCTTGTAGGCTAAACCCCAGACTATAATTGACGCCCTAGGCATGTTTCTCTTCCAACTGGGGGAGTCGCAGCGCGACAGTATCTCTGCTTAACCCATTAGCTCAGTCGCTCAACAACTTCTACACAGAGACGTATGGAGACCGTAACATCAACGGGCCATTATCTGAACCTATGACATGTGGTATGTGGAGTTACAGTACTCTATATGGAGCCACTACGGAGACGGGGCTCTGTGTGTGTAATTCCCATGCAGTGGACAGAGAAAGGCACTCACTAGCTGGAGAGTGCATCTATAATGAGGTGGCACTTTAGAGCAGCAGTAGCAGTGCTTTCCATCGCTGGGGACAGGATGGTAATGTGGATCAAGTGGGGATATAAGGGTTATATTTAGAGGGTGGGGACCTCTCCAATATAACTTTACACAGATTAGCAGAGCCACTTAGGCTACTGGTTGCAGAAAGGTGAGGACTAGATGAGGAGAGAAGAGCACGGCAGTGTAAGAGACCGACGGTAAAGAGAATAAGTTGCCGAAGTTTGATACATCATGAAGAAATGTCAAAACATTTATTTGGTTTGGGAAAAATGAAGCCACGATCCAGAGCAAAGTTTTCCAATAAATGTGTAAAAAATTATGCGATTTTTAAAACTTATATTGCAAATCAATTTATTGTATTTTAAGTGGTTCATAGCTCTTTGCTCTTTTGTCCTACCTCGAAAAATCATTTTAGAATTCAAAGCAGACCCAACATTAATTCATACCGAAGGTCAAGCCGCGAACTCAATGAAAGAATAATAACTCCAGCCCTAAAAGGGCTTTCATTATGGAAGTGAAAAGAGATATCTCAGAGTGACGGAATGCTTGGACACCATGGCCTTTCCATGCTGGGTCTCTCTCTCCTGGCCTCCTGCTCTATCCCTCCCTCCCCCCTCTCTCTACCCCTCTCTGTTCCGTTATCAGTCTGTCTGTCACCTCTCAGTGCAGGGTGATGATATCACCTCTCCGTCTGGGTCTGGTTGGTTCCAGGGTGATTAGTCCCAGCCTGTACGATCTAGTGACAGATCCATGGTAACACATATGTGGCCTGGAAGCCTGGGTGATGGAGGTCCACTTTGGCCCTCACATGACATTGTATCAGACATCATTATTCAGTCTGGTTTGGCAACACGATCCACCCGAATGTTCTGGAGTTCAATCTCGAGCCAGACCTGACTGTATGGAAGTATGCAGAGCCATATATTTAAAATATTATTGAAATGCTATTATAGTTATTTATTATATTGATCTTAAATATATGGTTCTGAAAGTGTGTACGCAGCAGTACTCGTAGGGAGGCGTGTATGGGGCAGATAAAAACACATGTTCTGCATTAGTAACGTGTATGTTTACATAGAACGTGGTTGACATTGGAGTGTATAAATTATGTTTGGTGATAGCGATGTCATGTTCATTCATGGGAGAGAGTATAGGAGTGTTGCATATGTATTGCGGGTTACATGTTTATTGTGTGTAAATAAGACGTCTTGAATGGCGGAGGATACACATTCTCTATAATCCACACAGTACCTGAGAGACCCGTTCATTCCCCACTTAGCTCAGCTCACATGTGTTAGTTGTTTAGGTCAAGTCAGGGGTAATACACCCTTAGTGGAGTTGCCAACAACCGGATGTTTCCAGTTTTCCGGGATACAGCTAATTCAACGTAGTAATTCAACGTAGCTTCATTTTCCGCTGAAAACTGGATGTGGGAACTCCACTCAGGCGCTTTCTTTTATGCCTGCAACGTTAGGTTGGGGGGTAGTCTGGCACAGGAGGAAGGTTAAAGAGGTTAATTACCCCAGTGAAACCTTTATCACTGTCTGGACGACAGTCACTCTCACTCACTGCTCCCATCGATCTTTGGCCTTATTATTCCCAGGTGTGGGATCCCACTGAAGGTAAGGGAGTCTCTTGTCCCCTCCCCTCCACTCCCATCCTGTCCCTAATTACTGAGTGACTCCTCTTCCGATCCCCTGAATCATTATATCCTCTATTCTTCCCCTCTCCTCTCCTCTTCCTCACTTCTCCCCATCTCCTCTCCTCCTCTCCTCCTCACTTCTCCCCCTATCCTCTCCTCCTCACTTCTCCCCCTATCCCTCCTACCCCCCTGCTCCTCTCCTCCTCACTTCTCCCCCTATCCTCTCTTCCTCCTCCTCCTCCTCTCCTCACTTTTCCCCCTCTCCTCTCCTCCTCACTTCTCCCCCTATCATCTCCTCCTCTCCTCCTCACTTCTCTCGCTCTCCTCTCCTCCTCACTTCTCCCCCTATCCTCTCCTCCTCACCCTCTCCTCTCTTTCTCTCCTCCTCATCCCCTGATTTTACGGACCTCTACAGTAACCGTTCCTCTCCTTCGCATACCCTCTCCACTTTTCTTTCCTCTCCTCTTCTATTTCTTCTCCTCTCATGTCCTCTTCTCCTCTCCTCCTCTCCTTCGCTCCACCTGATCTCCTGATTCCTGAACCTCTATATCCAGTCCTCCTCCAAACAGAGTTCCTCTATTGTGACACATCCCATTTCAAGTTTCTCCGCCTCTCCGCCTCATTTCCGCATGTGATCCAGCTGGTGCTATTCCCCCAGAAACAGACAAGATATCTATTTAATGACACAGCCCCCAGAGACTGACCTGATAGTATACAAAAAGATGGAATAATAGCAAAATGAATCGAAGGAAAACAGCAACTGTCAGCAAATAACCACAGAATGGCTTTTTTTTAATATACACTACCATCCAAAGGTTTGGGGTCACTTAGAAATGTCCTTGTTCTTGAAAGAAAAGCACATACTAGTTGAGTATCTGGAGTATCAGCATTTGTGGGTTCGATTACAGGCTCAAAATGGCCAGAAACAAAGAACTTTCTTCTGAAACTCGTCAGTCTATTCTTGTTCTGAGAAATGAAGGCTATTCCATGTGAGAAATTGCCAAGAAACTGAAGATCTCGTACAACGCTGTGTACTCCCTTCACAGAACAGCACAAACTGGCCCTAACCAGAATAGAAAGAGGAGTGGAAGGCCCTGGTGCACAACTGAGCAACAGGACAAGTACATGGGTCTCCCGACCCATTTATACCTACATGACACCGTTTCCAGCTACAATAGTAATTTACAACATTAAACAATGTCTACACTGTATTTCTGATCAATTTGATATTATTTTAATGGACAAAAACAAAGACATTTCTCAGTGACCCCATACTTTTGAATGGTAGTGTAGCTGTGGCTTTATGGGCCTGAAGCCTGTTGGGTGTGATTAACATGGAGGCCTACCAAATGCGTACGGTGTTCTGCCATTTCCCCTGGATGAGAGATCTTTAATCTAAGTCTCTGTCTGGGAGCCGGATACAGTTTTTTTTTACTGTGGTTGTACATTGAAACTCAGCCTGCCTATGCTGTTTCTCTTGCTCATTTACTGGTGTATCATTCAGAATGATAAATTGGATTTGTAAATGTTGGGCCTCGTACAGATATTAAAGCTAGAATCCTTTGTTGCTACATCCATTTTGGGACTTCTAAATGAATTATATATACCAATTGATTCTTGAATAATATACCTTATAAATGCCTCATGAGCTTAGATCAACAGTCATACCCCATCATAACCCAAAATATAAGCTTGTTTGTAAACATTGTTTATGTAAAAAAATACTGTATAGCCTCAAAACATGGTTAAAACTATACATGATGTTATATCATGGATGCTCAGTCCTTGTGTTCATATTTGTAAATATGAATTTGAGAGTGGTTACATTTCTCCAACCATATCCCTTAGCTTTTCAGCTAAACGGGCGGCAAGTAGCTTTGTTACTGTTTCAGTTAAACATTCTAGCTAATACACAGCCATAATCTCCTGCCTGTGTTGGATGTAGACATTTTTATTGTTTAACTGTTTAACTTTTGAGCTGCGGGCTTACACCTGAGTAGATAAATAAAAAAAGTTATTTCAACAATGTTGTTATTGTGAAGACCAGCTTGGATAAAAGAGCTCAGTAACCCCTTATCCTATCAGCAATGGATAAACACATGTATCCAGGCATCCAAAGAGACAGACAGCATTTTTCATCCCATTGGTCAAACCTTGAAATAATACTTATCTTGTCCAATAACGTTTTTAAGCCCATTTTCTTCAATGAAAAATACAAATTCCATATAAAAGCTATTGAGCTGTAACCCAATGTTATTTACCAGTACCTTCTCCTATAGTTATTCTAACAGAGCACAGGAGGTTAATACCTGCATGAGCAGACCAGAGCTGTGTACCAAATGGCACCCTATTCCCTTTATAGTGCCCTACTTTTTACTCTATTCAAAACTTGTACCCTATATAGGGCAGGGTTCCTCAACTGGTGGCCCGCCAGTAAACTGTAAAAACACAGGGAAATCAGCGATTGTGATTTTACTTTAAGAAATCTGTCCCCCCCCTAGTATTCCCATGCATAACAGAGAGACACGTGGTCGTATACATATGTAGGCACGGTTTTATTCAAATATCATATCTGTTTGGGCTTCTTGTGGTCAATTTGCAGTTTACAAATTATATGTAATTATGTTCTGGCCCACCGACCATTCACTCAATAAAAGTTAAAAAACAGTCTGCGGATGAATCTAAATGGGCAACCATTTAGCAGACACTCTTATCCAGAGTATCTAGGGTTAAGTGCCTTGCTCAAGGGCACAGTGGAAAGTTTTTCACCTGGTCAGTACAGGGATTCAAACCCACAACCTTTCGGTTACTGACCCAACGCTCTTAACCACTAGGCTACCTACCACCTAGTGCTCCCTGAAATAGGGAATAGGGTGCCATTTGAGATGCATGCCAGCTCTATCCTCTCCTATTCTGCTCTTGAGAAGGAGCACCCTTCACTGTGAGAGCAGCTTTTATTCTCTACACAATGGAATGGAATACAGGGAGGAAGAGGCAGGCAGCGAAGAGGCAAGTGCTCTGGTGGTGAGCCTCTACAAGGTAAGCCTTCACTATCTGGTGAGCCTCTACAATGTAAGCCTTTACTATCTGGTGAGCCTCTACAATGTAAGCCTTCACTATCTGGTGAGCCTCTACAATGTAAGCCTTTACTATCTGGTGAGCCTCTACAATGTAAGCCTTCACTATCTGGTGAGCCTCTACAATGTAAGCCTTTACTATCTGGTGAGCCTCTACAATGTAAGCCTTTACTATCTGGTGAGCCTCTACAAGGTAAGACTTTACTATCTGGTGAGCCTCTACAATGTAAGCCTTCACTATCTGGTGAGCCTCTACAATGTAAGCCTTCACTATCTGGTGAGCCTCTACAAGGTAAGCCTTCACTATCTGGTGAGCCTCTACAATGTAAGCCTTCACTATCTGGTGAGCCTCTACAATGTAAGCCTTCACTATCTGGTGAGCCTCTACAATGTAAGCCTTTACTATCTGGTGAGCCTCTACAATGTAAGTCTTTACTATCTGGTGAGCCTCTACAATGTAAGCCTTTACTATCTGGTGAGCCTCTACAATGTAAGCCTTCACTATCTGGTGAGCCTCTACAATGTAAGCCTTCACTATCTGGTGAGCCTCTACAATGTAAGCCTTTACTATCTGGTGAGCCTCTACAATGTAAGCCTTTACTATCTGGTGAGCCTCTACAATGTAAGCCTTCACTATCTGGTGAGCCTCTACAATGTAAGCCTTCACTATCTGGTGAGCCTCTACAATGTAAGCCTTCACTATCTGGTGAGCTTCTACAATGTAAGCCTTCACTATCTGGTGAGCCTCTACAATGTAAGCCTTCACTATCTGGTGAGCCTCTACAATGTAAGCCTTCACTATCTGGTGAGCCTCTACAATGTAAGCCTTTACTATCTGGTGAGCCTCTACAATGTAAGCCTTCACTATCTGGTGAGTCTCTACAATGTAAGCCTTTACTATCTGGTGAGCCTCTACAATGTAAGCCTTTACTATCTGGTGAGCCTCTACAATGTAAGCCTTTACTATCTGGTGAGCCTCTACAATGTAAGCCTTTACTATCTGGTGAGCCTCTACAATGTAAGCCTTTACTATCTGGTGAGCCTCTACAATGTAAGCCTTTACTATCTGGTGATCCTCTACAATGTAAGCCTTTACTATCCGGTGAGTCTCTACAATGTAATCCTTTACTATCTGGTGAGCCTCTACAATGTAAGCCTTCACTATCCGGTGAGCCTCTACAATGTAAGCCTTCACTATCTGGTGAGCCTCTACAATGTAAGCCTTTACTATCTGGTGAGCCTCTACAATGTAAGCCTTCACTATCTGGTGAGTCTCTACAATGTAAGCCTTTACTATCTGGTGAGCCTCTACAATGTAAGCCTTTACTATCTGGTGAGCCTCTACAATGTAAGCCTTTACTATCTGGTGAGCCTCTACAATGTAAGCCTTTACTATCTGGTGAGCCTCTACAATGTAAGCCTTTACTATCTGGTGAGCCTCTACAATGTAAGCCTTTACTATCTGGTGATCCTCTACAATGTAAGCCTTTACTATCCGGTGAGTCTCTACAATGTAATCCTTTACTATCTGGTGAGCCTCTACAATGTAAGCCTTCACTATCCGGTGAGCCTCTTCAAAACAAGCCTTCACTATCTGGTGAGCCTCTACAATGTAAGCCTTTACTATCTGGTGAGCCTCTTCAAAACAAGCCTTCACTATCTGGTGAGCCTCTTCAAAACAAGCCTTCACTATCTGGTGAGCCTCTTCAAAACAAGCCTTCACTATCTGGTGAGCCTCTTCAATACAAGCCTTCACTATCTGGTGAGCCTCTTCAATACAAGCCTTCACTATCTGGTGAGCCTCTTCAAAACAAGCCTTCACTATCTGGTGAGCCTCTTCAAAACAAGCCTTCACTATCTGGTGAGCCTCTTCAAAACAAGCCTTCACTATCTGGTGAGCCTCTTCAAAACAAGCCTTCACTATCTGGTGAGCCTCTTCAAAACAAGCCTTCACTATCTGGTGAGCCTCTTCAAAACAAGCCTTCACTATCTGGTGAGCCTCTTCAATACAAGCCTTCACTATCTGGTGAGCCTCTTAAATACAAGCCTTCACTATCTGGTGAGCCTCTTCAAAACAAGCCTTCACTATCTGGTGAGCCTCTTCAATACAAGCCTTCACTATCTGGTGAGCCTCTTCAATACTAAGCCTTCACTATCTGGTGAGCCTCTTCAAAACAAGCCTTCACTATCTGGTGAGCCTCTTCAAAACAAGCCTTCACTATCTGGTGAGCCTCTTCAAAACAATCCTTCACTATCTGGTGAGCCTCTTCAATACAAGCCTTCACTATCTGGTGAGCCTCTTCAATACTAAGCCTTCACTATCTGGTGAGCCTCTTCAAAACAAGCCTTCACTATCTGGTGAGCCTCTTCAATACTAAGCCTTCACTATCTGGTGAGCCTCTTCAAAACAAGCCTTCACTATCTGGTGAGCCTCTTCAATACTAAGCCTTCACTATCTGGTGAGCCTCTTCAAAACAAGCCTTCACTATCTGGTGATCCTCTTCAATACTAAGCCTTCACTATCTGGTGAGCCTCTTCAATACTAAGCCTTCACTATCTGGTGAGCCTCTTCAATACAAGCCTTCACTATCTGGTGAGGCTCTTCAATACAAGCCTTCACTATCTGGTGAGCCTCTTCAAAACAAGCCTTCACTATCTGGTGAGCCTCTTAAATACAAGCCTTCACTATCTGGTGAGCCTCTTCAAAACAAGCCTTCACTATCTGGTGAGCCTCTTCAAAACAAGCCTTCACTATCTGGTGAGCCTCTTCAAAACAAGCCTTCACTATCTGGTGAGCCTCTTAAATACAGGACATCAGAGCTAGGGAAGGGGAGTGAACAAGTGAATATGGATACAATACAAAAAAGGTTTGAGTGATGCTTTAACAGGAGAAGGCCATGTTGGACCGTGTTTTGGATCTGAGGCCCATCTTAGGCAGCATTAGGTGGAACTATTTATAACGGAGGTTTAATGTTTGTGGGGGCGCCTGCTGAGAATCGTCCAGTATTTCCTCCCTCAACACTTTGAATGTGACAACATGGAATTCTGTCGGGTGTCGTAAACTCCCAGTCCACCCTGTCATAACTCACACATATAAGCTTCCTTACGCGCCTGTCTGTGTGCTCTGCGGATAGAACCTTTAAGCACTCCGTTTTAGGGTGAGGCAATATCTTAAAATTAGCCAGCTTTTTCCATCTTTCCATCTCCTCTCAAAAAATATTTGGACATTAACAGCTGTCCTGAAATACACTGAGGTTTTTTATTTACAGTATCAGTCAAATGTTTGGACACACCTTCATTCCAGGGTTTTTCTTTATTTTTACTATTTTCTGTAGAATAATAGTGAAGACATCAAAACTATGAAATAACACATATGGAATCATGTAGTAACCAGAAAAGTGTTAAACAAATCAAAATATATTTTATATTTGAGCTCCTTCAAAGTAGCCACCCTTTGCCTTGATGACAGCTTTTCACACACTTGGCATTCTCTCAACCAGCTTCATGAGGTAGTCACCTGTAATGCATTTCAATTAACAGGTGTGTCTTGTTAAAAGTTCATTTGTGGAACTTCTTTCCTTCTTAATGTGTTTGAGCCAATCAGTTGTGTTGTGACAAGGTACAGGTATCCCACCTGTTAGCCCTATTTGGTAAAAGACCAAGTCCATATTATGGCAAGAACAGCTCAAATAAGCAAAGAGAAACAACAGTCCATCATTACTTTAAGACATGAAGGTCAGTCAATTCGGAAAATATCAAGAACTTTGAAAGTTTCTTCAAGTGCAGTCGCAAAAACAATCAAGAGCTATGATGAAACTGGCTCTCATGGGGACCGCCACAGGAGAGTAAGACCCAGAGTTACCTCTGCTGCAGAGGATACATTCATTAGAGTTACCAGTCTCAGAAATTGCAGTCCAATAGCACGTCCTGACCATAGAAAGCCTGTATTTTCTATGGTAGAGTAGGACAGGGCGTGACTAGGGGTGTTTAGTCTATTTTATTATTTCTATGTGGGCTTCTAGGTTTATTTTTCTATGTTGGTGTTTGTGTATGATTCCCAATTAGAGGCAGCTGGTAATCGTTGTCTCTAATTGGGGATCATACTTAAGTTGCATTTTTTCCACCTGTGGGTTATGGGATATTGTTTATGTTTAGTTGCCTGTTCGCACTACATTGTCATCACAGTTTGTTTATTCTTTATTTTGTTTTGTATTAGCTGAAGTTTCACTTTCATTAAAATATGTGGAACTCGAAGTACGCTGCACCTTGGTCCGACCATCATTATTACAAACATCGTGACATCCAAATAAATGTTCAAGTAATAGACACATCTCAACATCAACTGTTCAGAGGAGACTGTGTAAATCAGATCTTCATGGTCAAATTGCTACAAAGAAACCACTACTAAAGGACACCATTAAGAAGAAGAGACTTGCTTGGTGAAAGAAACACAAGAAATTACCATTAGACTGGAGGAAATCTGTCCTTTGGTCTGATGAGTCCAAGTTTGAGATCTTTGGTTCCAACTGTAGGTGAACTGATGATCTCGGCATGTGTAGTTCCCACCATGGAGGAGGTGTGATGGTGTGGAGGTGCTTTGCTGGTGACACTGTCTCTGATTTATTTAGAATTGAAGGCACACTTAACCAGCATGGCTACCACAACATTCTGCAGCGATACGTCATCCCACCTGGTGGGACTATCATTTGTTTTTCAACAGAACAGTGACCCAACACACCTCCAGGTTGTTTAAGGGCTATTTGACCAAGAAGGAGAGTGATGGAGTGCTGCATCAGAGGACCTGGCCTCCACAATCACCCGACCTCAACCCAATTGAGATTGTTTGGGATGAGTTGACCGCAGAGTGAAGGAAAAGCAGCCAACAAGTGCTCAACATATGTGGGAACTCCTTCAAGACTGTTGGAAAAGCAGGTGAAGCTGGTTGAGAGAATGCCAAGTGTGTCCAGAGCTGTCATCAAGGCAGCTTTGAAAAATCTAAAATTTAAAATAGATTTTGGTTTGTTTTAACTCTTTTTTGGTTACTACATGATTCCATGTGTTATTTCAAAGTTTTGATGTCTTCACTATTATTCTACAATGTGGAAAATAATAAAAATGAAGAAAAATCCTTGAATGAGTTTGTGTGTCCAAATGTTTGACTGGTACTGTCTGTTAGCCAGTGAACAAAGTCCTATTGTTAGTAACAGTCTGAATATTTAGGGCATGATTCATTAACACACTCACTAACAGGGAAGGATGAAGTAGCAGCATCCACCAGGTTAATGATACATCTGGGATGTATCCCAAATGGCACCCTATTCCCTTTATAGTGCACTGCTTTTGACCAAAGCTAGGAATAGGGTGCCATTTGGGATACAGTTCTGGCTGATTGCTACTCTAACATCTCTGAAGACTGATTTACATGTGTGTCATTGTATCCTATGCTAATGTCATTGGGACCCCTGGGACGCGGAGGAGATGTTTGAATAAAGAGGAAGATTGACAGTTATTTGGGGATGTTTTCCTCACTATCTATCTTTGTACTGGAACTAAGTCATGTGACATACTGGGAATTCATTAGACAGTGGTGCTGCTACACAGAGATTCAAACCATTCTATTGTTTAACTGTATACTGTATATAAAATCCTAACACCAGTATAGAGAGGAAAGGCATTATAACAAATAACTGGAACCAACATGCTAGTTCATTCACAGGTCAGACAGAACTACAGTCATATGTTTCTGTGATGTTGAAAACATCGGAAGTACATGGAGAGTTACAATATGGATGAAAACACCATGTATATCGCAGACCTGGGTTTCAAATGTTTCAACAGAATATATTCAAAAACTTTGAGCGTTTGCTTGAGTCTGCCTGATGTGCCATATGGGAAGGGTTTGCAGTTTTTGGGACTTTCCTGTTTGTTTATTAAGCCAGGCAAGCTCAAACAGACACAGATAAAGTATTTGAAACCCAGTTCTAGTGTACAGTATCTCACCAGGATAACAGTCCTCACTCATGAACTCCAACTACCTGCAAGACCAGACTGTTAAACTATGGTCTCGGACCAATACACATTTTTCTATCAGGATTCAATCCAAGAGCTGTTGCAGACAGTCAGCCATCTCTAAATCATACACTCCGCTTCTTCTAAATCCACTCTGCTTCCAGCCCTGTGGGTAGTAATGCTAGCATGATCTGGACATCCTTGATTTGTTTGCTCTACTGCAAGGCAATGAAGGCATGCAGCTTTGCTGGGGTGGTGATTGCTGTCAAATATCCAGTAATTGACTCGCTATTTTCACAGTTGTCTGCTCTTTGATATCAACAAAGGGAAACAAACAGAAAATGTAATTCAATTAAAGGAACAACAGTGCTTTTCTCTCCGATGAGCAGATTCTCTCCTGACAGTTCTGACATTTTGTTTATCCCTGGACTGATGTTGTGTTGTTTAAAGCACTTGATTTCAGGCCCTTCTCTACCATTGTTTAATAGGTATTTTGTAGGGACTAAAAAGTCCTTGATTTTAGGTCAATTATGAGGATATCTACGTTTGAATGAGGGCTGAGGGCTATTTTAAGGGGGAGAATAACAAGTCCTTTCATCTAGTCTACCTTCGCTCTGTTTATACTGAGTTTGTTGATTTCCTTGGACTTTTTCACCAACGTACATCTGATCTGTCAGTGAGTGACATTTGTTCCTCTATTCACCTAAAGCAGACAGTGGAGGACAGATCCAAAGTGACATATTGAATATTACTGCCAGAGCTTTGGGCTCTCTAGGTAGTGAAGGGGAAAACACAAGCAGAAATAATCCTGATTATTGTCCAGCTCAAAAAAAGATATACAAGTGTACCAATTTTTCATGCCTATATATCACACAATATTGCAGTATTTTAAAAAAACCTTAGAACTGAATTATAAGGTGCATCAAGATAAACCCTCAGGGTCAAAAGCTGATAATCTAGGAGAGATCATAGATCTGTGGACTAGGTGGAAGGCCAAAAAGTTCAAATATCCAAATCCTAAAACTCAATCTAGGGAGGTTCTTTGGTGCTAGAGGTTCAAAAGATCAAAGAGAATGAGCACAGATATACTCTAGGAGAATTATAGGTGCACAAAGGGAGCTTCTAAGAGCTTTGGGAAGTGCAGCGCTTGGTGAATGGAACCAACATTAGTCCGATAAATCAGAGCTGGTAGGAGGCGATAAACTGCCAGAAATAGCTCTGCTTACATCCAAAATGGCACCCTATTTCCTTGATAGTGCACTCCTTTTGACCAAGTAATGCACTATATAGGGAATAGGGTGCCATTTGGGACACAAGCTCTGTGGGAGCAGAGAAGCAGACACGGGAAAAGCACATCCCAGACATAGAGCCCAGTGAAGTCAATGGGGACTCCAGGGGGATATCAGTCTTCCATGATACAATGCAGCCAAGGGATAAGCTACACACTGACTAACCTTAATGGGGAAGAGGAATACTGTTATGGCCTTCTTTCCCCCCATGCCTTCCATCTGAGAAAAAAAGTTGATTTAATAATGCATTTCCTGTAACGAAGAACAATTAGTTTTTCTCTCTGAAAACAAGATTAACCCCACATAATATTGTTTGTGTACCATAAAAAAAACTACAATTGTTCAAGTCTCATACCATGCAAATATATTTAACACATACATTATAAATATCACAAAGAAAAAACAGAAGACATTCAAAAATGATTTCTTATGCAAATGAGTGATCATGCCTCACAAAACCAACAGCCTCAGCAATATATATACCATTATTTAACTAGGCACGCCAGTTAAGGACACATTTTTATTTCCAATGGTAGCTTAGGAACAGTGGGTTAACTGCCTTGTTCAGGGGCAGAATGAGAGATTTTTACCTTAGCTCCTGCAACCTTTCATTTAATAGTCCAACGCTCTAACCACTAGGCTACCTGCCGCCCTACAAGAACATGAGAACATTATGGCAGTCAGAAATTAGGTACGGGTGAAGAAGCGAAAGGCAGCTGTTGGGTTGCAGGGAATCCAGATGAATGTGTAGGTGATCATCTCATTGTGATCATCTCATTGTTTTGTTGGTTCCCTGACCGTCATGTCGATGTCTATGTGTTTCTTTGTCTCACTCTTTCTATAGATGTCTCTCTTTTTCTCTTTCGATTTATTTTTCAACAGTATTTTTGTACGATTGTTCCAGCTTTGATTATTTTCAGGGACAGCCAGAGAAGGGAGCCTTAACTCAGTGTGCTAAACGTATTCCTAATGTAACAGTATAACTTTAGACCGTCCCCTCGCCCGAACCAGGGACCCTCTGCACATATCAACAACAGTCACGCACGAAGCATCGTTACCCATCGCTCTACAAAAGCCACTGCCCTTGCAGAGCAAGGGGAACTACTTCAAGGTCTCAGAGCAAGTGACGTCACCGATTGAAACGCTATTTAGCGCGCACCACTGCTAACTAAGCTAGCCGTTTCATATCCGTTACACTAACACCCAGTTTCCTTCAGAAATGACAGCGACATGAAAGGTGTATAGGATGCTACTATTGCAGGCAGCTACAGTTCAGCTGTGATTCTGATGTCGACCATCTCCTTTTCTTTTTACTACCATTTTTTGATTTAGCAAAATAATTTACAGATGTAAAGCTAAAATAAACCATTTATATTAACTTTTTTGTGTGTAATATTTCATGGCAAAAATCATAGCTTTGTTAGCAGATTTTAAAGTATTACAATAAATTGCACTAAAAATGAGAATATCACTGAAAATGTGATATTCTAAATAACTGGGTTAGTGGAGGCTTTATGTGGCTCATCGTACTCTAGCGACTCCTTGTGGCGGGCCAGTTGCTTGTGAGCTGACCCTGGTTTCCAGTTGAACAGTGTTTCCTCCAACGCTTCTGGATTAAGCTGGCGGGTGTTAAAGAGTGTGGTTAGGCAGGTCATGTTTCAGAGGACACATGACTCCATCTCTCCCGAGCTTGTTGGGAAGTTGCAGCGATCAGACTGAAAATTGGGGAGAAAAATGGTCCCAAACTTTTAACCCTTGTTTGGGTCTGTGGGACCCATTTTCAATGTTTACTGAAGGAAAATAATGATGTGAAGAACATGTAAAAGAACACATTTTCATTTCATTCACACTGGACCCAGGGGAAATAAACGTGTGTGTGTGTGTGTAGGTGAAAACAAGTAAAAATGAAACAAAAAGGTCTGCTGTGTTCCTTAATCTCCATCTTCCTCCTCCCTAGGCCTGATGTTTCAACATAGCACTAATAACCTGTCTGTCTCCCTGGCTTTCTGCCTGTCTCCCTGGCTTTCTGTCTGTCTCCCTAGCTTTCTGTCTGTCTTCCTGGCTTTATGCCTGTCTCCCTGGCTTTCTGTCTGTCTCCCTGGCTTTCTGCCTGTCTCCCTGGCTTTCTGTCTGTCTCCCTGGCTTTCTGCCTGTCTCCCTGTCTTTCTGTCTGTCTCCCTGGCTTTCTGTCTGTCTCCCTGGCTTTCTGTCTGTCTCCTTGGCTTTCTGTCTGTCTCCCTGGCTTTCTGTCTGTCTCCCTGGCTTTCTGTCTGTCCCCCTGGCTTTCTGTCTGTCTCCCTGGCTTTCTGCCTGTCTCCCTGGCTTTCTGTCTGTCTCCCTGGCTTTCTGCCTGTCTCCCTGGCTTTCTGCCTGTCTCCCGCTTTTCTTGGTCTCTTTACCCTTTGTAGTGTGTGAAACTATACAATGTTTTACGGGAACCTGCACAATGTTATTACAATACATTATTTGATAGATTCGATACATTGTAAAAAAATGCAGTATTTTCCCATACTCTACCCCAGCCAGGTGCAAATTGGGGGAGGGACAACAAATAAAAAAAGCTTTGCAGGTGTGGCTCCTTACCACAATCAATCAGTATGGCAAAATGATCTCTGGTCATAGGGACTTAGAAATCATTTTTGCAGAGAGAGAAGCTAGTGTGGAAGGAACGTCTTCCACTGTGGAAGATGAAGAATTTTCTGAATATGTCTCTGTCAATTCAGAGCCTGACAGTGAGTTGGAAGAAGAGGATGAGTTTGACCCTCAGCCAGCCCCAGGACCAGCCCGTCAGCAGCCAGCAGCCAGCAGCCAGTCCCAGGACCAGCCTGTCAGCAGCCAGCAGCCAGTCCCAGGACCAGCCCGTCAGCAGCCAGCAGCCAGTCCCAGGACCAGCCTGTCAGCAGCCAGTCCCAGGACCAGCCTGTCAGCAACCATCCCCAGGACCAGCCTGTCAGCAACCAGCCCCAGGACCAGCCCGTCAGCAACCAGCCCCAGGACCAGCTTGTCAGCAGCCAGTCCCAGGACCAGCCTGTCAGCAACCAGCCCCAGGACCAGCCCGTCAGCAACCAGCCCCAGGACCAGCCCGTCAGCAGCCAGTTCCAGGACCAGCCTGTCAGCAGCCAGTCCCAGGACCAGCCCGTCAGCAACCAGCCCCAGGACCAGCCCGTCAGCAACCAGCCCCAGGACCAGCCCGTCAACAACCAGCCCCAGGACCAGCCTGTCAGCAACCAGCCCCAGGACCAGCCCGTCAACAACCAGCCCCAGGACCAGCCCGTCAGCAGCCAGCCCCAGGACCAGCCTTTCAGCAACCAGCTCATCAGCAGCCTGCAGGAGGAGAAATATGGATGTCAAAACATTTGAAAATTGAATGGTCTTCTTGCCCAAGGCATGAGCCACCCTGCATGGCTGCCAATGTGATAAGGATGCAACCAGGGCCGACGAGGATGGTGGTTACCCATGTACAGAACATAATGTCTTCTTTTGACCTGTTCATCACAAACACCATCCAGAAAATCATTCTGAACTGCATTAATTTGGATGGAAGACGTGTTTTTGGAGAGAGATGGAAGGAGATGGACCAAACTCCTTTATATGCATACTTTGGGGTTCTTATCCTTGCTGTTGTTTTCAGATCCAATGGCGATTCCACCGTATACCTGTGGGATGCAGAAACTGGCAGATAACTTTTCCGTGCAACAATGTCTTCCACATTATTTCCAGGATTATCCGCTTCGATAACCGAGACACCAGACCAGCTCGGCGGCAGAGAGACAAGCTACTGTAGCTGCAATCAGGTCAGTGTGGGACAAGTGGGTGGACAGCCTACCCCTGTTTTACAACCCTGGGCCCAACGTTACTTGCAAGTGTATATGGCGAAGCCAGATGGAGGAGCCCCTGAGAAGAACCAAGGTACAACACGTTTGTCACCTGGGTGGCGTTGAACCCAGATTGGAACAGAGGGAAACTCCAGAGGAGACGGCTCTTTCTCGAGGAGTTGGGCAAGGCCTCAAATCCAGAGGAGGCAACGTATCCCAAGGACCCCAGCTTCTGTAGCCATCGTGAGGAGGATGCTGATGCCCCATCCGCCCGACCCCAGAACCAACCAACTCCAATACCGGAAGTAAGTGTGAGTGATTTTGTTGCGTGTGTGTCTGACTCTCCTAACTTGGCCTGCTGTAATTATATATGTGAGTAAGATGTTAGTACATTTCCTGAACTAAGTGTTTCATCATTCTAGATTGCAGCCGGTAGCAACAAGAAGAAGCCCTGCGATGTGTGTGGACCCAAGAAGGACAGGAAGACACAGTACACATGCATCAAGTGTAAGAAATACATTTGCAACACACACACACAGTAAAACTCTATCCGTCATGTGGTGTGTAGACCGGACGTAATTTGTGTTCAATGGGGCTCATTTATCATTTCCATAAAATACTGTATGTAAAATTTGTCTTTCCAATTTGTTCAGTTCAAAGCAATAAACATCAATAGTGAAGAAAACCTTTTCATTTATATTTATTCAAGATAAACATGATTTATTCCACCCATGCCTTGATTATAATTGATTTTTGTTTACAAAAATCACATTTTATTAAAAAAAAAAATGAATAGTGCTTTTATTGATGAATGTGATCTAGCAGAGGTAAATGTCAAATATTCACCATGTATGCTGTCTATATTGCTTGTAATTGATATACTGTAAGTCCACATCTAAGAATTAAGTATTTTTATGTAAATTGTTATGGCTGTATAGTTTTAGAAACCCAATAATGTTGTGGGTCCATCAGGTGATAGAAGCACTGGAACCCTCTCCCTGGCCAACTGGCCAACTAATCCTCATTAGTTAGTTGACCCTCTCCCTGGCCAACTAATCCTCATCATTAATCACATCCATAAATTTTTTTTTTTTTACCTAATTGCCACATGTTCAATCACATGTTGTGTCAACAGTCAACACCACATTATTTAAAGGAATCCCCAGTCATCTGATCTGCATGCCGTATTAGGATTCTTGGAATGTTTTTGTTAGCTGAGAATACAAAGGATCCAGTTTCTATAGCAGATTCGTCGGTCACACGGCATTCCCAGTCCTGGAACATGGCCTCGTTGAAATATTTCCCAAATCATGAATGAACAGCACCAGCAGGACATTCTTCACAGTTTTATTGTGCCTGAATGGATCTAATTCCATCATTAAGAAAAATATGGTGCCAGCCATAGAATTATAATAACTAGAACGGAAAAATGTCCCTCAGACCATGCCAATTTCACTGCATCCACATTGACTTGATTGTGAAAAACAACTCTAGTGTCTATTTTATTTCTATGGTGCTAGTGGCTGTATTCCCTGCAGTGCAGTCTGTCATATCGACCCTTACTGATGAAGTAAGAGGAACTACATGGGGGAAACATCTTCTGGCACATCCCCAAGGGTTATTTACCTGAAATCTGATTAATCCTGGAATCTGAACCATGTTCTCATTCACAGTAACGCATCACAATGAGAAAGGTTGTTGTTGCCGTGGAATATTCAATCAACAGAATTGTGTTCCGTTTAAAAAAAATGGCTTGCACATGTTTTGGTGTGATACAGAGAAGAGAGAGGGTGCTCTTGGAGGGGAATCATAATTTAAAAGCAAAAGGAAAAATTATAACCACAAATGGGTGCTAAGTGGCATTAAAAAATACAGATCCAGGCACTGGTGTGAGTTTGAAAGTTAAAAAACTTTAATGTAGGGGCTAAGTCAAGACATTGTTAAATACCGGTGTAGTTTAATAATTAAATGTGAATGTAATTAAGCCATGAGCACTGGGACTTTACATGAAAGGTAATTAACATCACTTTGGTCATTTAAAATGCTCTTTCTTGAAATACTGCATGCCTAGCCCTAATTAGGGAAATAACCACCTCTGGTGTTTAACTTGTGGAACCACCCTAACTTCTATCTACTCTCACTATTCCATCTTAACCTATTTCATTAGCAAACGAGTGTTAAAAGGAAACACTAATGGTCTTTAAAGGGATGTATTTTTATGATTTTCTCTGTTGTGGTTAATCTACGTGAACAGTCAGTGGGCTCAAAGGTTTATCTCACCAGAAGCTCTTCTCCTATCAATGCCTGGCTTAGGTATTTTCTTTAATGTGCAGTGAGCCATTCAGTCCAGTCCACTACACTCTCTCTCTCTGTTTCGCTCTCTGTTTCTCTCTCTGTTTCTCTCTCTGTTTCTCTCTCTGTTTCTCTCTCTCTCTCTCTCTCTCTCTCTCTCTCTCTCTCTCTCTCACTCTCTCTCTCTCTCTTTCAATTCAATTCAATTCAAGGGTCTTTATTGGCATGGGAAACAGATAATAAACTAAAGTGAAATAAACAATAAAAAATTAACAGTGAAGTTCCAAAAGAATAAAGACATATCAAATGGCATATTATGTCTCTTTCTCTCTCTGCCCCCCCTCTCTCCTTCCCTCTGCCCCCCTTCTCTCTCTCCCTCTCCCTCTCTCCACCTGATAGCATTACCACAACTGGCCTCATAGCAACCATTTAGAGAGCAGGAAGGGAAGAGTCTGTACAGCTAAGTAAAGTCTAAATTACCCCACGATTTACTAATCACACAATGGGGTATGGCCTAATGCTTTTTATGGGTAGCAAAGCAATCTGCAGTGGATATTGTAAGCTAATTTCCCAGGTCTGTCTAATTTAACTAAGTTTGTGAAATCATTACATTTAGGATGTGCCTTTGTGGTGCTATTCATTTGATTCAGTCTTAAAGCATGTTTGTTTCTGATGATACTGTATATGAGAACAAATTGGGACTATTTAGCATTGTTGGGAAGTTTCAGTGGACAAACTAATGATGAAGAATGGCCATCCGTTGTGTTGTATTGATTAGAAGAGAAGGCAATGCGTCCTTTTCAGCCAGAAGCTCTTAAGTATTCATAATCAGGCCTGTGCATTTTTCTTATCTCTCATATTTGTATTTCTTTATTTCAGATAGTAATAATGCAACTCTGCAACTGTCTTGGTAAAAATAGCACTTATCGTTTTAAGACATCGTAAATAAACGTTCTCCTTTAATTCTTCCATTTTCTAAAATATACTGTTAGACGGATGGTCCAGGAAAATGTTGATAACCACATGAAAGCATCCCTGTTCCTGAGTCTGTAACTTGGCATCTGGGGTGAGCATGCCACAAGTGAAAAATGTAAATCTAGACTTGACCCGAGTTTTGTACTCTTCATAGATCACAGACACGTTGAGGCCGGTCCTCACATTTGTTTTGAGTTGGCCAAGTTTTATATGCTGACAAAAATATTTAATAAACTGCTCTAGAGTTTCTGCCTGGAGTTCTTAGGGAATGTGCAATCTATTACTTTAGAATTAGTTTTTGTGATTTAGAAAAAACAATGTTTTTAAAAATCCATGGCAAATCAAAAACAGTGTAATCCCAATTATTTCAAATGATTTGACTGTCTTTGATATAAAGTACAGCATATAACAACGGATTAATGAAAAAGTGGACCATGGCCATTCCATCTATTATGGCAAACAGCGTACTCCCAATTATTTTAAGTTATTCCACTGCCTGTGATAAAGTTGTAGAAAAGGCACATGTAGTTGGTGGAATCGCCGTTTAATTCATGACCACTTGCGCAGCTGGGCCAGGGCGCTTTACTTAGGTCAGGTGGAAATGTCCGACAGATCTCAACTCATTAAAAGGAGAAAATCGCCAGCGCCCGACCTCGCTAAATTCTCTTCCCCAACTCCGTCTAATCCAGACATTCTGTGCGTCCACGAATCAACGTAAATCCACTGAATCATCTGAACCATCTGTTGCTATCGGGAGAGCAGGCCATAATTTATTACCGCGATGCGCGCCTTGGAGGGCACGCTTCAAACCTACTGTGTTATGTCAATGGACAATGATCACGGCCCTACAAATCATCACAGGCCAATTATCCGATTGATATATTGTTCAAATGTAACGAAATTACATGTACATACCAGTCAAAAGTTTTAGAACACCCACTCATTCAATGGTTTTTCTTTATTTAAAAAAAAAAAAACTATTTTCTACATTGTAGAATAATAGTGAAGACATCAACCTATGAAATAACACATATGGAATCATGTAGTAACCCAAAAATATTTCAACAAATCAAAATATTTTATATTTGAGATTCTTCAAATAGCCACCCTTTGCCTTGATGACATACATAGTCTCTATGGGGGTGCCACAGGGTTCAATTCTTGGACCGACTCTCTTCTCTGTATACATCAATGAGGTCGCTCTTGCTGCTGGTGAGTCTCTGATCCACCTCTACGCAGACGACACCATTCTGTATACTTCCGGCCCTTCTTTGGACACTGTGTTAACAACCCTCCAGGCAAGCTTCAATGCCATACAACTCTCCTTCCGTGGCCTCCAATTGCTCTTAAATACAAGTAAAACTAAATGCATGCTCTTCAACCGATCGCTACCTGCACCTACCCGCCTGTCCAACATCACTACTCTGGACGGCTCTGACTTAGAATACGTGGACAACTACAAATACTTAGGTGTCTGGTTAGACTGTAAACTCTCCTTCCAGACCCATATCAAACATCTCCAATCCAAAGTTAAATCTAGAATTGGCTTCCTATTTCGCAACAAAGCATCCTTCACTCATGCTGCCAAACATACCCTTGTAAAATTGACCATCCTACCAATCCTCGACTTTGGCGATGTCATTTACAAAATAGCCTCCAATACCCTACTCAACAAATTGGATGCAGTCTATCACAGTGCTATCCGTTTTGTCACCAAAGCCCCATATACTACCCACCATTGCGACCTGTACGCTCTCGTTGGCTGGCCCTCGCTTCATACTCGTCGCCAAACCCACTGGCTCCATGTCATCTACAAGACCCTGCTAGGTAAAGTCCCCCTTATCTCAGCTCGCTGGTCACCATAGCATCTCCCACCTGTAGCACACGCTCCAGCAGGTATATCTCTCTAGTCACCCCCAAAACCAATTCTTTCTTTGGCCGCCTCTCCTTCCAGTTCTCTGCTGCCAATGACTGGAACGAACTACAAAAATCTCTTAAATTGGAAACACTTATCTCCCTCACTAGCTTTAAGCACCAACTGTCAGAGCATCTTACAGATTACTGCACCTGTACATAGCCCACCTATAATTTAGCCCAAACAACTACCTCTTTCCCAACTGTATTTAATTTATTTATTTATTTTGCTCCTTTGCACCCCATTATTTTTATTTCTACTTTGCACATTCTTCCATTGCAATACTACCATTCCAGTGTTTTACTTGCTATATTGTATTTACTTTGCCACCATGGCCTTTTTTGCCTTTACCTCCCTTCTCACCTAATTTGCTCACATTGTATATATAGACTTGTTTTTTTTTTTTTTTTTTTTTACTGTATTATTGACTGTATGTTTGTTTTACTCCATGTGTAACTCTGTGTCGTTGTATGTGTCGAACTGCTTTGCTTTATCTTGGCCAGGTCGCAATTGTAAATGAGAACTTGTTCTCAACTTGCTTACCTGGTTAAATAAAGGTGAAATAAATAAATAAATAAAACATTTGCACACTCTTGGCATTCTGTCAACCAGCTTCACCTGGAATGCTTTTCCAACAGTCTTAAAGGAGTTCCCACATATGCTGAGCACTTGTTGGCTGCTTTTCCTTCACTCTGCGGTCCGACTTGATTTAATACATGATATTCTGTTTCCTTTGTTATGCAGCACAGACAAACTACCCAGTAAATATATGACTTTGTGGTTAAAGGAATTCCTGCCTCAGTCTCCTCCATTTCTATCTGTCACCTGACCTGTGATCACCCGTTCACCTTCACTATTGTCAGTCATACCTGTCCAGCTACCCATACAGATTCCAAAACCTTTCAAGAGTACTGTGTAGTACAACAGATCCAAATAAATGAAAACATGTCAAGATCTATGTGAATGCACCAATTTGTAAGTCGCTCTGGATGAGAGCGTCTGCTAAATGACTTAAATGTAAATGTAAATGTAATCTATAAAATAACTGATAGAAGAACAAAGAGAAGAAGCCAGTAGAACCCAGAACCCTGTATGTTGACACGTAGGTGGCTCAGAATAATCCTTTCTATATATGATAATCCATCTGTGGTTCATAACTCATGAGTCTTGATAAACTCCTTTTTTTAAATCCATAAAAACTTGCTCACATTCTTTTTAGTGTGTGCTTTTAGTTAAGAAAGTTAAGAAAATATCTTTCCCATGAATCCCTTCTTTCCCTTCCTCCCTTTCCATCTCGAAGACAGAGTGATGTGCTTTTCTAAGGTTTTCTCCTCTCACTCATCATCCAACCTGGCAGTGAAAGTCAAAGACAGGCAGAGGCAGCCGATGTATCATTATCTATCAACATCATGAGTAAACTAGTTCATTTTAATCAAAGGTTTTATCTCTCTGACATGGCAGACATTTTGAAAGAGTTTTCAACGTTTCAGCAGAACTTTAATGATACAGTTTTGGTAGCTAATGAGATAGCATTACTGGAGTTTTAAATATAAAAATGTGTGATGTGAACCAAACAGACCAACATTTTGTCAAACGAAAGAAGAACAAAACAAGTTGCTGAGATGCAGTGTAGGTGAGATGGAAAGAAAGAGAGTGTACTGGGGTCGTTTCAGAAAGGGGAGTGGCCATGTCCGAAATACACTTACTTGCCTTCTAAAGAGTAGGCATTTAGGGTATGCGAAAATATAGCGTTTTATAGTATGTGAAATTTAGAAAACTTAGTATGCTTTAAATGCCTGGATATCATACTAACTGGCCTTTTCATCGAGTAAAATACTATTGAAGAAAATAATTGTCTTTCGAGACCCACTTGTATTTGACAATAGCTGATAATCGCATGAGGTGACACGCTTTACTGAAATTAACGAATGGCGGGAATAAACACAATTATGCATCAGATGACACATTCTCAGTATGGAGGAGTAGTATGTTGATATTTGTTGCTTACTGCATACATTTGTACAAAACAGTACGTTCTAAATAGTATGTAGTACGATTAGTACACAGTACGTAGTTTTAGTAAGTAGTAGGCAAGACAGATTTCAGACATGGCCAATTGGCTGCAGGACACTAGTTATTTCATCATGAGTCCTCAGTCTCTAGTTAAATAGTTCACTGAGGAGCATGCTCTGGTAGGACTGAGAACTCAAGCCAAGCCGTTATACTGCTCTGACAAGCTTGTTTAACGGTAGCCGGGGGCCTGTGCGCCACTGACCGTGATTAGTAGCTCCCAACAGATCGTTATCTAAGGCTGAGTTTATGCATGTTAGCGCAGCAATGTAGAAATCAATAGCATTATGTAATCAATTGTTTTTAACCAATTTAAAACCCATACATGTATCAAGTATAGAGTATAACCCTAAGCCCCCTCCCTCAGAAGGGGAAATTGGTATTATAAAAAAAAATGTGTGGAGACAATTACACGGTGTAAACAGTGTTCACGTAACAGTAGCCTAGATAAGAATACAATTGTGCAAGTATATTTAATGTTTTAATTATATTTTTGTAAATTTGACAACATTTCTCAAAAATTATGTACTCTTCTCCTGTATCCACTTTGTTTTGTAACCTTCTCAGGAGATTGAGAAGGTCAAACAGAGGAGAACATCGATCCTTTTCGGTTACTTCCCAAATGGCAGCCTATTCCATATATAGTGCACTACTTTTGACCAGAACCCAATCGGTCTTTGTCAAAATTAGTGCACAATATTTTATTTATTTTAATTTTACCTTTATTTAAATAGGCAAGTCAGTTAAGAACAAATTCTTATTTTCAATGAGGGCCTAGGAACAGTGGGTTAACTGCCTGTTCAGGGGCAGAACGACAGATTTGTACCTTGTCAGATCGGGGGTTTGAACTTGCAACCTTGCGGTTACTAGTCCAACGCTCTAACCACTAGGCTACCCTGCCGGAATAAGGTGCCATTTTGGGATGCATACTTCCTTTGAAGTCACCCAGACAGGCCCCAGGGTTCATAATCAATATGGCGTACCTTATGACAATTAAGCATTATAGGCTGCTTGTACCAAAGTCACAGTTAAATATAGGTCGCCAGGCCAAACACAATCAATCAGGAGTAGAACAATTCATTCCCATTGAGAGACTGTCTTGACCGACAAACTTGAGAAGGGGAAGCATAAATCAGTCAAAATGATAAATGTCTCACAACGGTTAAGGAATGTCCGTAAGAAAATGACAGCTGTATGAATGATAATTTTCAACCAGACAGTTATTCCAGTCTCTCTGATAGAGGCTTGTGTGATATTTTGATTGTAAAACAGTGGTGAAGCCTTTTTGCTAGCTAGGCAAAGTCTGTGGTTCTTCCGGCTGGAATGAGAACTAAGCATTCAATGCTGTCAGTGTTTTCCTCAGTTTTTAGCAGAAGCTGTTCCGTTGTGCCCTTTTCATCCAATCCTTATGACATGTGTAGATGTATGACGCATAGAGCATCTGCTCATTAACCAAGATTGTATCTACGGTTTAGATCCCCATGACCACGATCTCAAACAATCTGCAGACAGACTTCTACCCTGTGTGAAACATCTGCACCAGTCAGGCCTCACATCTTGCTCTTCATTGTAATCAGAGGGCTGATATAAATCCTATGCTGCCAGTCTCTCTTGGCTAAGAGTTGAGGAGAGACTGACTGCATCACTTCTTTTAATAAGACACATAATTGTTTTGAAAATCCCAAATTGTTTGCATTATCAACTTACACACAGCTCTGACACACACACTTACTCAACCAGACATGCCACCAGGGGTATTTTCATAGTCCCAAATCTAGAACAAAATCAATAAAGAGCACAGTATTATATAGAGCCATTATTGCATGGAACTCTGTTCCATCTCATATTGCTCAAAAAAACAGAAACCCGGTTTAAAAAAACAGAAAGCAACACCTCACAGAACAACGACTCTCCCCTATTTGACCTAGATAGTTTGTGTGTATGTATTGATATGTAGGCTACATGTGCCTTTTTTAAATTGTTGTAGTTCTATCCTTGAGCTGTTCTTGTCTATTAATGTTCTATATTATGTCATGTTTCATGTGGACCCCAGGAAGAGTATACTCTGCTTATGCAACAGCTAATGGGCTGTATCACATCTGGTCGTGATTAGTCCCATAGGCCGACGCACAATTGGCCCAGGGTCGTCGGGGTTTGAACAGAGTAGGCCATCATTGTAAATAAGAATTGTTCGTAACTGACTTGTCTAGTTCAAAATCAAATCAAAAATCAAATCAAATTTTATTTGTCACATACACATGGTTAGCAGATGTTAATGCGAGTGTAGCGAAATGCTTGTGCTTCTAGTTCCGACAATGCAGTGATAACCAACAAGTAATCTAACTAACAATTCCAAAACTACTGTCTTGTACACAGTGTAAGGGGATAAGGAATATGTACATAAGGATATATGAATGAGTGATGGTACAGAGCAGCATACAGTAGATGGTATCGAGTACAGTATATACATATGAGATGAGTATGTAGACAAAGTAAACAAAGTGGCATAGTTAAAGTGGCTAGTGACATAAGAATGCAGTCGATGATCTAGAGTACAGTATATACATATGCATATGAGATGAATAATGTAGGGTAAGTAACATTATATAAGGTAGCATTGTTTAAAGTGGCTAGTGATATATTTACATCATTTCCCATCAATTCCCATTATTAAAGTGGCTGGAGTTGGGTCAGTGTCAATGACAGTGTGTTGGCAGCAGCCACTCAATGTTAGTGGTGGCTGTTTAACAGTCTGATGGCCTTGAGATAGAAGCTGTTTTTCAGTCTCTCGGTCCCAGCTTTGATGCACCTGTACTGACCTCGCCTTCTGGATGATAGCGGGGTGAACAGGCAGTGGTTCGGTGGTTGATGTCCTTGATGATCTTTATGGCCTTCCTGTAACATCGGGTGGTGTAGGTGTCCTGGAGGGCAGGTAGTTTGCCCCCGGTGATGCGTTGTGCAGACCTCACTACCCTCTGGAGAGCCTTACGGTTGAGGGCGGAGCAGTTGCCGTACCAGGCGGTGATACAGCCCGCCAGGATGCTCTCGATTGTGCATCTGTAGAAGTTTGTGAGTGCTTTTGGTGACAAGCCAAATTTCTTCAGCCTCCTGAGGTTGAAGAGGCGCTGCTGCGCCTTCTTCACGACGCTGTCAGTGTGAGTGGACCAATTCAGTTTGTCTGTGATGTGTATGCCGAGGAACTTAAAACTTGCTACCCTCTCCACTACTGATCCATCGATGTGGATAGGGGGTGTTCCCTCTGCTGTTTCCTGAAGTCCACAATCATCTCCTTAGTTTTGTTGACGTTGAGTGTGAGGTTATTTTCCTGACACCACACTCCGAGGGCCCTCACCTCCTCCCTGTAGGCCGTCTCGTCGTTGTTGGTAATCAAGCCTACCACTGTTGTGTCGTCCGCAAACTTGATGATTGAGTTGGAGGCGTGCATGGCCACGCAGTCGTGGGTGAACAGGGAGTACAGGAGAGGGCTCAGAACGCACCCTTGTGGGGCCCCGTGTTGAGGATCAGCGGGAGGAGATGTTGTTGCCTACCCTCACCACCTGGGGGCGGCCCATCAGGAAGTCCAGTACCCAGTTGCACAGGGCGGGGTCGAGACCCAGGGTCTCGAGCTTGATGACGAGCTTGGAGGGTACTATGGTATTGAATGCCGAGCT